>NC_061510.1:212535392-212600353 GCF_022539505.1 Lolium rigidum
CATTGCGATCCCCTATACTTGTGGGTCATCACATGTTTACGAACATCCGCTGAAGACTGGATGGCAACAGGAGATCGTTCTGAGACCTTACAATTGACCTCATCTGTAGGATGGCAAACCAGGCCTCCATCCCATTGTCATGCGCCGATTGCTTGAGGCAGGGGAACTTGGTCATGTGGTTGCACACATAGCAACCTTTAACTTTCTTCTCATGCCTGATTTTGCCGATGCCAACCTCGGCTATGAAGCCGCTGAGGGCTTTATCAAGTGTAGACTTAAGGTTGGTGAAGTCCTTGTCCGGATCAAGCCCGGAGTCGAGATAACTGACATGGGAATGATACGGGTGAAAGAGGGGGAGGGTGCAGTACTTGAATCTGCGAAAAATGGAAATAAACCATCATACTCGATTAACTATGAAGGAAATTCATGAAAGAATGTAATAGAGGGTACTCTAGTAACCAAATACTTACTCGCGGAAATATGGTATGGCAAAGCATTTCTTATCCTTGTTTAACACCAAGAAATCCTTGATGTACTTCGCTAGAAATGCTTGTTCTATCTGGACGACAGCTGGAGTCATGTAGAAGGGGTCCATGATAGCGATGTGCGCTGTGTTCTCCATGGCGATATCGTGCGCCATGCTGAGCGATAGGAGGCGGACCAAGTTTCGGTCGAGCTGTTGCATGTTCAAGAGCCCGAAGATGTCTTCATATCGAATGAACATCAAGTCCGCAGGGTATGTGGTGACAAAGCCATAGCCAGTGGGCACCTTGGCCGTCAAAACCGGGTACGAGGGATTTCTATCTCGAAGAAGTAGGTCCTCCTTCATTTGAACAGCATCATGCAAGCTCCTCATATCCGGCGTCACCTGTTGGACAATGTGTGCCGGTAGCATAGGCTTGCCTAGGTGATGCATCATCCTCCACGGGGTCGGCAACTTGTCATTAACCACTTTCTTGCTTGCGGCAACATCTCCGGACTTCTTCCGCTTCCTTCCCTTCTTCTTACTGCAACTGGGAGTGGCGTTTTGTTTCATACCCTCCGTGGTCGCACCAAGGAGTGTCCTCGGGGTAAGCCCAACTCGGGGTGGAGTGGTGAAGGCGGTAGTGTCTTCCTGCTCGGGCGTTTCTTGTGAAAGGAACAACTTCTTCTTTAGCATACGATCGCCGGGTGGCTTGTAAGGAGAAACCCCGTCGCCCTCCATCTCAGCGATGAACATATCGATTGGAGCTTGATCGATGTCCAACGCGTTGCCGTGCTGACTGTCGGGCTGACTGTCGGGCTGGCTATCGGGCTCAAAAGGACGACCAGCCGGTGGAGGACTGACCCTGGCTTGGCTCGGGGCAGCCGTCGCATCCTGAGGAGTGACCATGCCATAGCTTGCCTCCGAACCTGAGGCGGTGTTCAGCCGAATTAGGGCTTTCGGCCATAGAAGGATGTGATTCTTGAGGTCCCCGAGAGTGAGCGGGGTTTCCGTTTCCGGGGGTTGATAAGGAGGATGGAGGTCTTGGCATCCCGGTAACGACTGGTTCACGTGAACCCGGCTCATGCTATCATCCATCCTGGAGCAGTGGAACGTCCGATTTTTTGGCAGGAGGACACTGCCGCTCGCTACATCCTTCAACTTGTTATCCACATTCAGTAGGAAGGTGCAAGGAGTCACGTCCTCCTGTGAAAACATGTGTAGGTCAGAGAGGGGCGATGACAAAGTAACTAATTTGTAGAGTCTTGGGAGGCTAAATTAATTACCGTGAGGGCGTCGAGCTTGGCTCGCGTCGAAGGACCGAGGCCAGGCGTGCACGTGACTGAGGGGCTACTGGCGCCCCCCATGGCCGGCGAATCCTCTCTAGCGCATACCAAGTTGGGTGTGCATTGAGCGTGTATAGTTGGAGGCTGGTTGTCGGAGTTGCTGGCGCCTAGGCTGATCACCGGCATCGGTCCCTTTTGGCCACCGGCGAAGTAATTCTTCATCGACTCTACAAGATCAGGGATGATTTCATTGACCCTGCTGGCCACCGCGTCATCAACCTTGCTAGCAACCGCGGCACTGACGCGCTGCTCCATGGTTGTTTCCAAGTCGGCCACCTTTTTCAGAAGAGCCTCGTGCTCCCGGTCCTTCTGCGCCTGCCGCGACTCCTTAGTGCTTGCGGGCACGTCCAAGCCATAGTCGACAAGCTTGCGACCTCCTCCGGCGCCGGGGACACGGTGGGGCTTGTCCAACGGCGGCCGCGCCTTCACTGTGTTCAGACCCCTGATAAAGGCGTGTCCCACGGGACTTTGCCCGTCGACGTCCGGGTCGAGGAGCCGGCTGATTCGGCGGCTGCTTGTTCCTTCAACTGCCAGAAGTAACATGAACAATTTTAGAATGTAATGGACTTGGTGAGCAGTATCAAATTAATAAGCTGGTAAATTGCTTACCACTGCATTCTCAAGTGCCTTCACCTTCGCGTCGGCGACCAACTCAACTCCCACCACCACATCACGTTTCGTGACACGTTTCCCACCTATTTCTCTATGGTATCGGGACCTGAGATATGCCCTGAAGAGTGGGTCTTTGTACTTGGCAAAAGGGGGCTCGAGGCCAGCGTTTATGTAGGCCTGGTCCTCCTTGTCCCATACCGGCTGCTTGCCTTCGAAGCCACGGCAACCGAGATTGTGGTGACCGATGTTCTTATCTGCCAGCTCCTTCCCCGAAGCCGATTGTTGTTTGGTGTACTCGAGCTGCTCGTTTTCCAAGAATTTATTATACTGATCCAGCATCATCCGCGGGAAGTGGCGCTGGATCTCTGTCCAAGTCTCATTGTCACCAAGCATCCCCCTCAGCATGGTTATCGACTTTCGAGTGATGACGTTGAAGACGTTACACAGGTCAGTCAGCGTCGCACGAACGTGCGGTTCCATTATCCCTCGGATAGCAACCGGAAGTATCTGCGTCATCATGACATGACATTCATGAGACTTCATCCCGCTGAAGATTTTTTTCGTCGGGTCCAGCCATCTGCGTATCAGCCCCACGTAGCCTATGGGAAATTTGACTTCTAGGAGGCACTTGAAGAATTGTTCGAGCTCATCGGGATTTAGAGTGAAGCAGGAGGGGCGAGGAGTTTCGCGCTGCTTGGCCACCCTTTTGCGTTTGCGACCATCCGTCTCCTCCTCCTCAGTTTCCTGGTCAACTCGCGCGAAATGAAGCTCTTTTCGATATCAAGGGCCATCAGGTCGTGTCTTGCTTTCGACCCGTCTTTGGTCCTCTCCGGCATGTTGAGCACGGTGCCAAGCAAGCTCTCGCACACGTTCTTCGTGATATGCATGACATCAAGGCTATGAGGCGTACCGAGGATCTTCCGATGACGGCAAGTCCCAAAACACGGACCTCCTTTTCCATACCCCCAAGAGCGGCCCGGGTTTCTTTTTCTTTCTCTTGTCTCCTTTCTTCCGCTTCTGGATCTTTATCTTACCTGCCGGAGGGCGGTCTTTCCAGTTTTTCAACAGAGTATCTATCTCTTCGCCGCTTCGCCTAGGTGGAGGTCCCTCGACCTCATCCTTCCCATTGAACAGGTCTCCACGCTTCCTCCACGGGTCATTCTTGGGAAGCCACATTCGATGCCTCATGTAGACGGTTTTTGAAGACCCGGGATCCTTACCCAGCTGTAAAAACGGCGTCTTTTCCATGCACCTCACACATGCCTTGTGTCCGTGGCACACCTGGCACGCGATATATCCGTATCCAAGATAGTCCCGCACCGTCGTCAACGGTGCGGCTTTCATACGGAAAGTTTCTTGTCCGTAGGCATCCCAAGTTTCTATCCCTTCCTCCCACGAGTGACTAGCTCCTCCTTCAATAGCTCCGGATACGGGTTGATATCGCTCCCTGGCTGCGTCGGCCCTTGGATTAGCATACTCATGTGTATGTACTTCTTCTTCGAGGCATAGCCATGGAGGGAGGTTGTACATCCATACAAACACGGGCCAGGTGCTGTGCTTGCTGCTTTGGTTCCCAAACGGATTGAGTCCGTCGGTGCTCGCACCCAACCTGATGTTCCTTGGTTCTTTCCCGAATTCTTTGTACTACTCATCATCTAATGTTTTCCACTGGCTTGCATCCGAAGGGTGTGTTAGCACTGGGTTTTCAACCCGTTCTATATCACGCATCACCGCCTCCTTTCTTTCCGCGTGCCAGCGCATGAGCTTTGCTTCCTTGGGGTCCACGAAGTACCGCTGCAGATGGGGCGTGAGCGGGAAGTACCACACAACTTTTCAAGGAGATTTTCTTGTCCCTCTCTTGTATTGAGATTCGCCACACTGTGGGCATATATCGAGATTGGCATGCTCGTTCCGATATATTACGCAGTCACTGAAGCATGCGTGGTATTTCTGGTGCGGTAAATCGAGAGGGCACACGATTTTCTTGGCCTCCTGTAGGCTACCGGCACACGTGTTATCTTTAGGAAAGTGGATCTTCAAGTATCCGAAGAGTTCGTCCACGCTTGTGTCCGTCCATTTGTGCTTTGCCTTCATCTCCATAATATCGAGAGCGTATCTCAGACGGGTCTCCTCCGTCCCACGAGCTGCATCGTACAACGGAGTTCTCGAGTCTACCTCGAGTTGATCCAGCTTAGCCTTCCGTCTACCAGCTTTTTTGGGGTCGGTCGATGTGTTGCTGAGAAGAAGTTCTTGAACATGATGGTCCTGCACGGATGCGGTTAGCAGGGTAATATTTCTACTCATGTCCTCGTCGGCCGCATGTTCTTCCCGGCCTTCTTGATCACCATCAACGTGTGCGCCATCCTCTTCAACCTCGTCTCCATTGCCGTATGGGGCATCCTCTTCCTCACCTTCGTTATCATCATCTCCACCATCATCATCTCCATCAACATCACCTTCGATATCATCATCTCCATCATCCACTGAGTATGCCCCTCCATGAAACTATACCTGAGCAGGTGCTCATTCACTATGCCTGAAAAGGGGTCGAACAACGACCCTAGCTTGCATCTTCGACAAGGACACATTATATCCTTTCGATTTTTTTCATACATGTCGGCCGTCGCGCGTTCCACGTATCTATCAACGGCGATTTCCCTCATCTTGATGACCATCATCGCCTACAAGACAAGATAATTGATTACAAGCGCCGCCTCGGTTTTCACGAAAAAATTCGGCATGAACTTTGCTAAATATGTCATGGTGGAGTTCCAAAAATTCGCCGGAACGGAAGTTAATCAACATTCCGGCAAAACATTGGCAACTCAATGTTCCTGCACACGTCAACAAATGCAAAACAATGCATTTACATATATGGAACCGCGCCTTTTTGCGATCACTAGTGACATAACCGTGACTTCTCACCAACTCATGAACATTCCACTCATTAGTTATATACCAATTAGTTGACGCGACGTCCAAAAGCACCGGAGAGACGCCACACGTTGACTTTATGCTCGAGAGATCTAGAGATCTAGCTAGATCTAGTGGAAAATTGGTGGGATCTAGATCTAGATCATGCAAATCATGCTAGAGGGGCTAGGTAGTGCATGATTTGCTCAAATACATCATATTTTGTTGGTTGAAATAGCTAAAATAGGTGGGGGAATGAGCTAACTAGTGCTTGGGTTGATTTGCCATCACATATGAGTGTGTGTGGGTGGTAGTAGGTGGCTGGTCGTCTTAATGGCCAGCCCCAGGTTACCGCCGGCGCTTACATATAAAAATGCCAGCGGTACAGGCCGTTACCGCCGGCATCTACGGGCCCGAAACGCCGGTGGTAAGTGAAGGCTGCGTGGCCCACACCCTGGCGCGGCGGCAGGGCCCATTACCCCCTGCGTCAACAGCACACGTCGCCGGCGGTAGAGCCCATTACCCCCGGCGCCTTCGGGGCCATTTCGCCGGCGGTAACTGAAGGCTGCGTGGCCCACCCTGGCGCGGCGGCAGGGCCCATTACCCCCGGCGTCAACAGCCCACGTCGCCGGCGGTGGAGCCCATTACCCCCGGCGCCTTCGGGGCCAATTCGCCGGCGGTAACGCCAGGCCCAATTGTGATACCGCGGCCCATTGTATCGCCGGCGCCTGCGTGCCCATTTCGCCGGCGGTATTGGAGGCACCCCCGACGCCACCCTACCTCCTGCGCCGGCGGTAGTGTTAGGCCCCCCTGGAAGCTATTACCGCTGGCATCTTCAACTCGTATTTGCCGGCGGTAAGGAGTGCGGCTATAAGCTATTCCCTAGTAGTGAGCCATGTTCCCCCCATCCATGTGTGAGTAATCCCCCCGCTGTAGGCTGAAGGGGATGGTAGGGATTGGATGAGATTGGTCATGTAATAGCATAAGATTGTTAGGGCATAGTGCCTAGTATCCGCAATTGGTACTTTTATGATATTGTTGCAACTTGTTATGCTTAATGCTTGTCACTAGGGCCCGAGTGCCATGATCTCAGATCTGAACATGTTATTGTTTCATGATGATATTCATTGTTTTATGATCTTACCTGCAAGTTGTATACACATATTGCTGTCCGGAACCCGAGGCCCCAAAGTGACGAGAATTGGGACAACCAGAGGGGAAGGCGGTGATATGAGGATCACATGTGTTCACGGAGTGTTAATGCTTTGCTTCGGTGCTCTATTAAAAGGAGTACCTTAATTACCAGTAGATTTCCTAGAGGCCCGGCTACCACCGGCTGGTAGGACAAAAGATGTTGTGCAAGTTTCTCATTGCGAGCACGTACGACTATATATGGAACACATGCCTATGGTTGTTTAGTACTTGGATACTGTTTTATTACTATCTGCAAATGCCCTACCTTGACTGTTATATGATTTCTCTCATCCATGCAGTGCCCGTTCATCCATCCCTGTGCCTACAGTATTTTAATCCTGCTGTTTACTATAATCACTACTGATGTCCTTGTTACACTACTGCTGATATTTCACTACTGCTACTTCTATAAAACTGTTACTACTAATAAACTCTTGCGAGCAAGTCTGTTTCCAGGTGCAGCTGAATTGACAACTCCGCTGTTAAGGCTTACAAATATTCTTTGGCTCCCCTTGTGTCGAATCAATAAATTGGGTTTTACTTCGCTCGAAGACTGTTGCGATCCCCTATACTTGTGGGTCATCAGTCCTCCACCTCCTTCTTGTACAGCCTCTCAATCTCCATCTTCTGCTCTAGCACCAGAGTATGCAGATCTTCATGCAATTTACGGGTGTTCTGTGAAGCAACTAGGAATGGTTAGCCAGAAACTTAAAATCTGGGTGGCTGGACGTGAAGTTAAAAGTTCTTGTGCTGGGAAATTTCAAGTTTCTACTAAGATCCAATTGAGATGATACAGTTGAAGCATCGGTTCACAAATGTTACTCGGAAAATTCTAAAGCAATGCTTGGGGGCTGGTATTACCTGGCGCACGGCCTTGTGCTTAGCAAAGAAGACCCGGAGATTGTCTTCGAGCGTCGACATACCTTATTGCTCCGTCTCCGGATTCCCCCACACTTCATTCATTAAATTGGTCATCTCCGCATGAAGCTGTGATAGGGGAATCTTTTGAAGTACAGGAAACAGATGTGGGTGCATTTGGGGCGTACCGGTCGCACCGCTCCTCAACAATTTATTCTTGGCATCATTAGCCGTAGCTTCAGCCGAGGTGGTTTCAGGCTCTTTAGGCGGAGGCTAGGATGAGGAGGCGCCTTTGCCGGAACCTGTAGCTGGTTCTTCCGGAATATCATCGATGTGGATGACATCCTTCGGATACGAAGCTGCAGAGGAGGCAGTTTTAGGCGGAACCTCCACTTCCGGTGTAATAGGCATTGTGGCAGGCGAGGGCTTGGACATCTTCTCGGGGGGCTTGCTTCCGGAACTTTTGCTGCACGACAACAAAGAGCATAACACTTAGCATATTTTGAGTTAAGTTGCAAAAATAAGGTAAGTCGGAAGCCAAGCACTTACCCAGATGTAAGGAAAAACTGCTCGATGTTGGGTTGTGAACTTTTGCTGGTATCAATTTGTTTGAGGCGCTGCTTCTCCTTCTCGGCCTTCCGGGTGGCCGCGGCGCTGGGAGCCTCGTGCGCATGTTTCGCGGTCGGGCCGGAGGCTGCGTTTCTCTTCCGCTTGGCGGGAGCAGGAGCCTCCGCGTCAGACGCAGCCTCCGGGTTTGTGTTGCCGGAGTACGGAACCTGGGTTAGGGTTCCGAGATCTTTCTCCTCGAGGGCTTCAAGCTGAACATACAAAGATAAAGTCCTTAGGAAAATTCGCAGGAACAAAAAGGCAAGTGTGATTAGTCGGACGACCTACCGCGATGCCGGCGCCACCCGTGTGTATGTCAAGATTGCACACGTGAGAGCGAACGTCACGCGGAATCTTGATCATTACCCAGATTCGCTTGTACAGGGAGTCAGAGAAAGGTTGTCCTTGGAGGCGTGCATGGTGTCATCACGGCCGATGTATTCATACATCAGGCGATCCCGATGTTGAAGAGGTTGGATCTGCTTGGTGAACCATGACAGCGTCAGGTCCTTCCTCGACAAGCCCAGCTCCATCCGCTTGCATATTCGCTTTACCGCCCGGGTCAGTTGAGGTGACTCGGAGAGGTGAGGGCAGTTCGTCCAGGCGGGAGTCTCGCTGGCGGGCCCATCTTTAAAATCTGGCAGCGTCTTCGGGCTGGCTGGATCTGAAACATCCTTCACATAGAAGAATCCCCCGGACCAGTACCTGATGGATTCATGGCGATCCGTGTGGGGGTAGATGTGGCCGGGGCAGATCTTGAAGGTGATGCTGCCGCAGGTGGCCAGCAAAGAATTCTACGAGACCGTCTCCTTATGGAAAGATAATATTGAAACAAGGGCAACTCAGGTGTTACCCGGAGATGACCGTCGCACAGGGTGACGTGGTTGGCGATTGCGAGGATGCTGTTGGGCGATATGTTGTGGTGTTGCAGGTTGTACGCCTTGAGGATTTCCGTGAAGAAGTCGCTCGGTGGCAACGAGAACCCGCGTTCGACCAGCGCCTTGGTCAGCACCCATTTTCCGACTTCGGGCGCCGGGATCAGGGCACCCGTAACCGTTCACCAGGATCCGGGTTGAAGGAAGCCCTCCGCCTCGAGGTTGCGAAGTTCAGTTTCTGTGGTGGTGCAGGGCCACCATTGCCCCTTGACCTCGCCTTCGCGAGATCGGGCCTTTGATTTTTTAGCGCCGACCTCCTCCACTTTCTTTTCCATCTGCTTCGATCCGACTATATCTTCCGGATTGGCAGACGTCCCCTCGATGTTCTGGCCGGATGCCTTGGTAGGATCCATCTAGACAGGGCTGAATGGCGGAGGGGCGGAGGAGATAGGTGTTGCCACGATGGGCTCCGACAGCGATGGAGGTGGAGTAGAGGAATACATCTACAAATTGCAGATAAACCAACTTAGTCGGAACTACTGCTACAGACTAATCGTCTCTACCAACACCGTTGAAAAAGCTTGGGCTGAGGGCTTACCGAAATGGATTCCGCGGTGGTCGGAGTTGCCGGCGACGAGGAATTCGCTGCAGTGGCTCGCCGAAGTTAAGAACATGACGAACACGGTACGGCGGCGCTAACTCCGACAAAGTTCCGGCAGACTCCGGCGCGGCGGAAGCTGGAGCTCAGTGGCGGCGCTCGAGCGAGAGGTGAAATGGGGGAGAATGAAGCGATTCGGCGTGTGCGGTGGGGATATTTATAGGCACGGGATGAGATTCGTGCTCTGCATCCTATGGTCGGAACGCAAGCGTGACAACGTTGGATGATGGACACGAGTCGAAAACCCTAGCGCTAAAAATGGCTAAGGATAAGTTACCGTTCAAATTACCCGAAAATGGCGCCAAGATTTGCGGAACCGTTTGAACCTTTCAAGGTTTCAGGTAAGAATTTAAAACGACGAGTAGTTATCTCTGCAGGGGAGTAACCCGGAGACTCGTTGTAAAAATGAGGTCGATGGATGAAGTCCCGCGGGATGAAGGATCTTTCCGGCATGCGAGCTGGAAAGGATAATGAGGTTGGAGTTCTTCAAGTTTCCCCATGTTGCCGAGAGGATTGTCGGAAGCAAAATGATTCGAGCAAGGCGGAAACAAGAGGTGAATCTCGGAGAACTCTGGGGGCTACAATTTTGGGTATACTTCATGGGTGTACCATCGACAGTGCCTAAATCCGGCAAGCCCGGGTGGCCCATAGATGGTGATGCTGGCATATGGCCCATCGGGCGGCCCAGTTAATGTAGATCAAGATGGATGAAGTCCAGCCCAGGAACAAGGAGCCGGATCCACCGACCGACCCTGGAAGTCCGATCCGGCCTGGCCCATTAGGGGGTAGCCGGATCCGATACGGTGTATAAGGAAAGGCGGATCCTTGATGTGCACGGCAATGTAATATTCCGTAGTTAGGAACCTTGTATTCCGGCTAGGACTCTCCGTGTAAACCCTAGATCCTGGCGCCTTTATAAGCCGGATCCCAGGAGCCCTAGAGGCACAAAAACAACTCATTGTAATAACGCGAAAGCGCCCCGATAATTCCAGATAAGCAGCAGTAGGCCCTGTCATCATGCAGGTGTTCCGAAGCGAGGTAAATCGCGTACCACCATCCTGAGGACTCTCCGCCCGATGGCCCCTACTTCTTCTCCCCCTCGTGAGGATCCCTCCTCCGAGGTATCGTCGAATAGGCGATGACAACATCCAAAGAGAAACGAGCAAGAAGCTCGTAATAAGAAATCTTTTGTAGGAGAATCCCCCAATGAAAGTGAAGAAAATGAGAACTCTGAAGATCAAGATAATGACATACCTATTTATGATGCTAAAATTGAAGATGATAATAATAATGAAGAAGATGTGGAAATGTCTCCACCACATGAAGAATCACCTGAAAAATGAAGATCCTCAATCCTCCAAGGAGAAAAGTAAGAAGAAGAAAGCTCCACCTCAACCAAAAGGTAAAGAAAGGGATCCATGGGTTCATAGACCCATACCACGTCCCCAAGAGGTAATTAAAACTTTAGGTAATGAAATTTTTGATAAGTTCATTGAATTTATAAAGAGTTTATACTTGCAAATTCCTCTTGTTGATGCTATTAAGATTCCTCCATATTATAAATATATTAAATACATTGTTAATAGCAAGAGGAAAATTCCTAATGAAGCTAATACTGTAATGCTTACTGATTATTCTTTTAAGGGAAAGTTACCAGAAAAGTGTGGTGATCCAGGTATTCCTACTATTCCTTGCACAATTAAGCATACCTATGTGAAATATTCTCTCTGTGATCTTGTAGCAAGGGTAAGTGATACGTTCAAAACGCATCTATAACTTTTGATGTTCCATGCTTGTTTTACACCAATTTCTATATGTTTTGTTTACACTCCATGGAATTTTTATGCATTTTATGGAACTAACCTATTAACTAGATGCCATAGTGCCAGTTCCTGTTTTCTGTTGTTTTTGTATTTCAGAAAAGTTGTACAGGAAAGATTCTCGGCCGAAGTTCCTATTTTACTGTCACGAAGACGGATTCCAAAGGGGAGACGGAGAAGAGCCACGAGGTGGCCACACCACCCCAAGGCGCGGCCCACCCCCTGGCCGCACCTAGGTATGGTGTGAGCCCCTCGGGCGCCCACCGACCTCGCCCTTTCAATAATAAATTCACATCCTCGGGAAAAACCTAAACACCCAAGCCTCCAACCACGAAAAGTTCCTTAGCCGCTGCCATCATCGACCCTAGTTCGGGAGGGTTCAGAAGCTCTTCCCGGCACCCTGCTGGAGAGGGAGATCATCACCGGAGGCCTCTTCATCACCATGCCCGCCTCCGAAGTGATGCGTGAGTAGTTCATCTCTGGACTACGGGTCCATACCAGTAGCTAGATGGTTGTCTTCTCCTCCATATGCTTCATGTTTAGATCTTGTGAGCTGCCTCTCATGATCAAGATCATCTTTATGTAATGCTACATGTTGTGTTTGCTGGGATCCGATGAATACTGAATACTATGGTTGAGTTGATTATAGACATGTTTATATGTCATTTTTGATCTTGCATGCTCTCCGTTGCTAGTAGATGCTTTGACCAAGTATGTGCTTGTGACTCCAAGAGGGAGTATTTATGCTCAGTGGTGGGTTCATGCTTCTAGTAATCTGGGAGAGTGACAGTAGCTCCTAAGGTTGTAGCTGTTTTGTTGCTACTAGGGAGAAAACTACAATGCTTTATCCAAGGATAATTCTATTGTTTACTTTACACACTTTACTTAATGCATCAATCTCTTGCTCGCGACTTAATACCCAAAGTTGTTCGGATGATATCCTGATGGTGGATTATTAGTCATAGATGCAGTTGGATTACGGTCTATGAATCTTGTTGTAATGCCCAAATGAATCTCATAGTAATCATCTTGTCATGTATGGTCTTTATTCTGTCGATTGCCCAGCTGTAATTTGTTTACCTAGCATGCTATTTATCTTTATGGAGAGACACCTCTAGTGAACTGTGGACCTCGGTCCTTTCTTTTACATTGATAAAACCAACTCCCACGGCAACTGCAAGCATTGTTCTCTTTATTTCACTGCAAACAAACTTCTCTTTCCACACTATACGTCTAATCATTTGTTTCCAACAAAACCAGTGAGATTGACAACCTAACTGTAAGTTGGGGCAAAGTATTTTGGTTGTGTTGTGTGCAGGTTCCACGTTCTTGCTGACACCAGTAGTTCGCCCTGCCAAAGTCAGCTTGCAACACCTTCAGAAGTGATTTCTTTCTCCTACTGGTCGATTAATCTTTGGTTTCTTACTGAGGGAAAACTTGCTGCTGTGCTCATCATACCTTCCTCGTGGGTTTCCCCAACTGCGTGATCTTCACAATATCAAGCTCTTTTCTGGCGCCATTGCCAGGGAGAAAAAGGATTTTTGCAAGGGGAGTCTCTCATCTCCAATCTCTTTACTTTGTTATTTTTTTGCTTAGTTTATTTTAGTTTGTCTTGTTTGCTTCTTTTTATCAAAAACACAAATAGTTGCTTTTATAGTTGTTATTTTGTTGCTTTATTTTTAGCTCATTATGTTGATTCCTAACTACATTCTGAAAGACTTATCAATAGGTAGTGGTTCTATAATTGGGAGAGATAACATTGAATAATTCTTTAATCATGTTAATAAGCACAAAGATATTGATGATAGATCCTTAGTAGAACTTGCTCCTAATTATGAAACTGCTGCAGCTTATTTAGTTCAAATGTTGGAGGCTAGGTTTGTTATCCTTAACCCCATGATGCAGCAAATGTTTCTTAAACTTCATGAAGTTGAGGATGATGAAAAGAGAGATTTTATTCTGGAAACTTTGCTTAAAGAATTTAGAGATGTCGTTATAGAAGCTAGGAAAGTCTTTGATTGGTTTAAGATGCTAGGCTCATGTTTATATGTTATTCGTACACTTGAAAAGATAGACAAAACCAAGCCTAAAAATAGGGAAGAAATTAAAATACCAATATCTTTCAAACTCGTAGGAATGCATGAAGCCTTGGAAAAGAATTTGATTGGATTGTTCCCGAAAACCCATTTGATGAAAGTAGTGAACCCAAGAGTGTTGAGAGAGGGTCTTCTAAAACTTATGTGGATAAAATACAATTTCTTGTTGAAAAGACTTATGGAATTGATCTTGATGGTTCTTCACTTGAAAATACTTGATTCAACCTTTATGCGCCTAGCTGAAAGGCGTTAAAGAAAAGCACTCTTGGGAGATAACTGATACGTCCCAAACGTATCTATAATTTCTTATGTTCCATGCTACTTTTATGATGATATTCACATGTTTTATACACATTATATTTCATTATTATGCATTTTCCGGCACTAACCTATTGACGAGATGCCGAAGAGCCGCTTGCTCGTTTTCTGCTGTTTTTGGTTTCAGAAATCCTAGTAAGGAAATATTCTCGGAATTGGACGAAATCAACGCCCAGGGGCCTATTTTTCCACGAAGCTTCCAGAAGACCGGAGGAGATACGAAGTGGGGCCACGAGGCGACGCCACACTAGGGCGGCGCGGCCCTAGCGTGTGGGGCCCCCGTGACGCCTCCTGACCTGCCCTTCCGCCTACTTAAAGCCTTCATCGCGAATACCCCAGTACCGAGAGCCACGATACGGAAAACCTTCCAGAGACGCCGCCGCCGCCAATCCCTTCTCGGGGGATTCAGGAGATCGCCTCCGGCACCCTGCCGGAGAGGGGAATCATCTCCCGGAGTTCTCTTCATCGCCATGATCGCCTCCGGATCGATGTGTGAGTAGTCCACCGCTGGACTATGGGTCCATAGCAGTAGCTAGATGGTTGTCTTCTCCTCATTGTGCTATCATGTTAGATCTTGTGAGCTGCCTATCATGATCAAGATCATCTATTTGTAATCCTACATGTTGTGTTTGTTGGGATCCGATGAATATTGAATACTATGTCAAGTTGATTATCAATCTATCATATATGTTGTTTATGTTCTTGCATGCTCTCCGTTGCTAGTAGAGGCTCCGGCCAAGTTGATACTTGTGACTCCAAGAGGGAGTATTTATGCTCGATAGTGGGTTCATGCCTCCATTGAATCCGGGACGAGTGAATGAAAGTTCTAAGGTTGTGGATGTGCTGTTGCCACTAGGGATAAAACATCGATGCTTTGTCTAAGGATATTTGTGTTGATTACATTACGCACCATACTTAATGCAATTGTCTCGTTGTTTGCAAGTTAATACTGGAAGGGGTTCGGATGATAACCCGAAGGTGGACTTTTTAGGCATAGATGCATGCTGGATAGCGGTCTATGTACTTTGTCGTAATGCCCCGATTAAATCTCATAGTACTCATCATGATATATGTATGTGCATTGTTATGCCTTCTTTATTTGTCAATTGCCCAACTGTAATTTGTTCACCCAACATCCGTTTATCTTATGGGAGAGACACCACTAGTGAACCGTGGACTCCGGTCCAATTCTTTACATCTGAAATACAATCTACCGCAATTGTTCTTTACTCGTTCTTCGCAAACAACCATCATCATCCACACTATACATCTAATCCTTTGTTTACGGCAAGCCGGTGAGATTGACAACCTCACTGTTACGTTGGGGCAAAGTACTTTGATTGTGTTGTGCAGGTTCCACGTTGGCGCCGGAATCCCTGGTGTTGCGCCGCACTACACTCCGCCACCAACAACCTTCACGTGATCCTTGACTCCTACTGGTTCGATAAACCTTGGTTTCTTACTGAGGGAAACTTGCTGCTGTACGCATCACACCTTCCACTTGGGGTTCCCAACGGGCGTGTGCTCTACGCGTATCAATAACCCATGATTTATTTCCGTATTTTTTCTTTTGTTGAGTCTTGGAAGTTGTTACCTCTGTAATAACCTCTCCTTATCCTTTTTATTTCGTTTTTGTGCCAAGGATAGCCTCTAATAGGAAAGGTAAGATTTGGGGAAGTTGTTGTCCTGAAACAGATTCTGTGCTGCCACCAAAAAATTATTATTCCCAGCCAGAACATCTGATTGATCTGATAATTTTTCAGCACTTTCCCCGGGTTATTGCCTAACTTTCATTAGTTTTGCACATTTCAATTTGAGCAACAGAGGGTTTTCAAAAAAAATCGATCTTTACCTGCTGTTCTGTTTTGACAAATTTCTGCCACTATTTGCATTTGTCTCTTAATCTTTTTATTTTTGAGTTCTTTTGAGTGAAAGAGATTTTAAAATAAGTTACTACAATAGGTAATGTTTTAATGTATTTTTGACTTATGTTAGAACTGAACCAACGTGTATTTGTTATTTTGATTGCACTAATGCTGCTAATGAAATTTGTGTGAAGTTTTGTATGAAGGAAGTTTTCAAGTGTAGGGAGAGAAGAATGATGTGATGAGATGAAGGATGGACAAAAAGCTCAAGCTTGGGGATACCCATGTCACTCCAAGAAATATCCAAGAGATACAAGCGTCAAAGCTTGGGGATGCCCAAGGCATTCCCTTCTTCATCAACAAAAATATCGGGTCATCTTTCAAGACAATATATTTGTATTGCTTCATATGCTATGTGTTGTTCTTGGAGCATCTTTATTTTATTTTATTTTGTTTTCTTTTGTTTTGTTTGATGTAGTATATGGTTGGATCCCAGCATACTCTTTTTGGAGAATGACATACTCCGTTTTCATTGCATAGAACACTCTAGTTTTCACTCTTATTGTTCTGTGAGTGTGCTCTTTTGCTAGTACTGCGTTTAGCTCTTGTTTACCACTCGTATTTTGTTCAGATCTTGTTAGTTTTCTTTAGTTAGGTATGATTATCTCTCTGGTCTTTATTTATTATTATCTATGAGAGTTGTTTCAAATAAATTGATTGGTGTTGGAGATGAGTAAAATATTTCATGCTTATAGTGGTGTAAAAAGGAAGCTTGTTTAGATTGTGGCTTAGACTTTTGCATGTCATTGATGGCGTGTATTTCACACGTTCATTGGGCAACCCCAAGAGGAAGGTATGATGCGCACAGCAGCAAGTTTTCCCTCAGAAAGAAACCAAGGTTTATCGAACCAGGAGGAGCCAAGAAGCACGTTGAAGGTTGATGGCGGCGGGATGTAGTGCGGCGCAACACCGGGGATTCCGGCGCCAACGTGGAACCTGCACAACACAACCAAAGTACTTTGCCCCAACGAAACAAGTGAGGTTGTCAATCTCACCGGCTTGCTGTAACAAAGGATTAACCGTATTGTGTGGAACATGATTGTTTGCAGAGAAAATAGTAAAACAAGTATTGCAGCAGATTTGTATTTCAAGTATTAAAAGAATGGACCGGGGTCCACAGTTCACTAGAGGTGTCTCTCCCATAAGATAAAAGCATGTTGGGTGAACAAATTACGGTCGGGCAATTGACAAATAGAGAGAGCATAACAATGCACATACATGTCATGATAAGTATAGTGAGATTTAATTGGGCATTACGACAAAGTACATAGACCGCCATCCAACCGCATCTATGCCTAAAAAGTCCACCTTTAGGTTATCGTCCGAACCCCTTCCGATATTAAGTTGCAAAGCAACAGACAATTGCATTAAGTATGGTGCGTAATGTAATCAATAACTACATCCTCGGACATAGCATCAATGTTTTATCCCTAGTGGCAACATCACAACACAACCTTAGAACTTTCTGTCACTGTCCCACATGTCAATGCAGGCATGAACCCACTATCGAGCATAAATACTCCCTCTTGGAGTTAAGAGCAAAAACTTGGCCAGAGCATCTACTAATAACGGAGAGCATGCAAGATCATAAACAACACATATGCAATAACTTGATAATTAACATAACATGGTATTCTCTATCCATCGGATCCCGACAAACACAACATAGAGTATTACAGATAGATGATCTTGATCATGTTAGGCAGCTCACAAGATCCAACAATGAAGCACAATGAGGAGAAGACAACCATCTAGCTACTGCTATGGACCCATAGTCCAGGGGTGAACTACTCACTCATCACTCCGGAGGCGACCATGGCGGTGTAGAGTCCTCCGGGAGATGAATCCCCTCTCCGGCAGGGTGCCGGAGGAGATCTCCGTAATCCCCCGAGATGGGATCGGCGGCGGCGGCGTCTCGGTAAGGTTTTCCGTATCGTGGTTTTTCTCATCGGGGTTTCGCGACGGAGGCTTTAAGTAGGCGGAAGGGCGAGTCGGGGGCCGACGAGGGGCCCACACCACGGGCGGCGCGGCCCCCTTGGCCGCGCCGCCTTGTGGTTTGGCCACCTCGTGGCCCCACTTCGTATGCTCTTCGGTCTTCGGAAGGTTCGTGGCGAAATAGGCCCCTGGGTCTTGATTTCGTCCAATTCCGAGAATATTTCGTTACTAGGATTTCTGAAACCAAAAACAGCAGAAACAACGAATCGGCACTTCGGCATCTTGTTAATAGGTTAGTTCCAGAAAATGCACGAATATGACATAAAGTGTGCATAAAACATGTAGCTATCATCAATAATATGGCATAGAACATAAGAAATTATCGATACGTCGGAGACGTATCAAGCATCCCCAAGCTTAGTTCCGCTCGTCCCGAGCGAGGTAAAACGATAACAAAGATAATTTCTGAAGTGACATGCCATCATAATCTTGATCATACTATTTGTAAACATATGTAGTGGATGCAGCGATCAAAACAATGGTAATGACATGAGTAAACAAGTGAATCATAAAGCAAAGACTTTTCATGAATAGTACTTCAAGACAAGTATTAATAAGTCTTGCATAAGAGTTAACTCATAAAGCAATAAATCAAAGTAAAGGCATTGAAGCAACACAAAGGAAGATTAAGTTTCAGCGGTTGCTTTCAACTTGTAACATGTATATCTCATGGATAATTGTCAACATAGAGTAATATAACAAGTACAATATGCAAGTATGTAGGAATCAATGCACAGTTCACACAAGTGTTTGCTTCTTGAGGTGGAGAGAGATAGGTGAACTGACTCAACATAAAAGTAAAGAGAATGGTCCTTCAAAGAGGAAAGCATCGATTGCTATATTTGTGCTAGAGATTTTATTTTGAAAACATGAAACAATTTTGTCAACGGTAGTAATAAAGCATATGAGTTATGTAAATTATATCTTACAAGTTGCAAGCCTCATGCATAGTGTACTAATAGTGCCCGCACCTTGTCCTAATTAGCTTGGACTACCGGATCTTTGCAATGCACATGTTTTAACCAAGTGTCACAATGGGGTACCTCCATGCCGCTTGTACAAAGGTCTAAGGAGAAAGCTCGCATTTTGGATTTCTCGCTTTTGATTATTCTCAACTTAGACATCCATACCGGGACAACATGGACAACAGATAATGGACTCCTCTTTAATGCATAAGCATGTGGCAACAATTATTATTCTCATATGAGATTGAGGATATATGTCCAAAACTGAAACTTCCACCATGAATCATGGCTTAAGTTAGCGGCCCAATGTTCTTCTCTAACAATATGCATGCTCCAACCATTAAGGTGGTAGATCTCTCTTACTTCAGACAAGACGGACATGCATAGCAACTCACATGATATTCAACAAAGAATAGGCTGATGGCGTCCCCGAGAAAACATGGTTATCGCACAACAAGCAACTTAATAAGAGATAAAGTGCATAAGTACATATTCAATACCACAATAGTTTTTAAGCTATTTGTCCCATGAGCTATATATTGCAAAGGTGAATGATGGAATTTTAAAGGTAGCACTCAAGCAATTTACTTTGGAATGGCGGATAAATACCATGTAGTAGGTAGGTATGGTGGACACAAATGGCATAGTGGTTGGCTCAAGTATTTTGGATGCATGAGAAGTATTCCCTCTCGATACAAGGTTTAGGCTAGCAAGGTTATTTGAAACAAACAGAAGGATGAACGGTACAGCAAAACTCACATAAAAGACATATTGTAAACATTATAAGATTCTATACCGTCTTCCTTGTTGTTCAAAACTCAATACTAGATGTTATCTAGACTCTAGAGAAACCAAATATGCAAACCAAATTAGCAAGCTCTAAGTATTTCTTCATTAATGGGTGCAAAGTATATGATGCAAGAGCTTAAACATGAGCACAACAATTGCCAAGTATCAAATTATCCAAGACATTTTAGAATTACTACATGTAGCATTTTCCAATTCCAACCATATAACAATTTAACGAAGAAGAAACTTCGCCATGAATACTATGAGTAGAGCCTAAGGACATACTTGTCCATATGCTACAGCGGAGCGTGTCTCTCTCCCATAAAGTGAATGCTAGGATCTATTTTATTCAAACAAAACAAAAACAAAAACAAACCGACGCTCCAAGCAAAGTGCATAAGATGTGACGGAATAAAAATATAGTTTCAGGGGAGGAACCTGATAATGTTGTCGATGAAGAAGGGGATGCCTTGGGCATCCCCAAGCTTAGACGCTTGAGTCTTCTTAGAATATGCAGGGGTGAACCACCGGGGCATCCCCAAGCTTAGAGCTTTCACTCTCCTTGATCATATTGCATCATACTCCTCTCTTGATCCTTGAAAACTTCCTCCACACCAAACTCGAAACAACTCATTAGAGGGTTAGTGCATAATAAAAATTCACATGTTCAGAGGTGACACAATCATTCTTAACACTTCTGGACATTGCATAAAGCTACTGGACATTAATGGATCAAAGAAATTCATCCAACATAGCAAAAGAGGCAATGCAAAATAAAAGGCAGAATCTGTCAAAACCAGAACAGTCCGTAAAGATGGATTTTATTAGGGCACCAGACTTGCTCAAATAAAAATTCCCAAATTGAATGAAAGTTGCGTACATATCGGAGGATCATGCACGTAAATTGGCTTAATTTTCTGAGCTAACTACAGGGAGGTAGACCCAGATTCGTGACAGCAAAGAAATCTGGAACTGCGCAGTAATCCAAATCTAGTACTTACTTTACTATCAAAAACTTTACTTGGCACAACAAAACTCAAAACTAAGATAAGGAGAGGTTGCTACAGTAGTAAACAACTTCCAAGACTCAAATATAAAACAAAAATTCTGTAGTAAAAACATGGGTTGTCTCCCATAAGCGCTTTTCTTTAACGCCTTTCAGCTAGGCGCAGAAAGTGTAACTTAAGTAACATCAAGAGATGAAGCATCAATATCATAATTTGTTCTAATAATAGAATCATAAGGTAACTTCATTCTCTTTCTAGGGAAGTGTTCCATACCTTTCTTGAGAGGAAATTGATATTTAATATTACCTTCCTTCATATCAATAGTAGCACCAACGGTTCGAAGAAAAGGTCTTCCCAATATAATGGGGCAAGATGCATTGCATTCAATATCCAAGACAACAAAATCAATGGGGACAAGGTTATTGTTAACCATAATATGAACATTATCAACTTTCCCCAAAGGTTTCTTTTTAGCATTATCAGCGAGATTAACATCCGGATAACGAGTTTTTCAATGGTGGCAAGTCAAGCATATCATAGACTTTCTTAGGCATAACGAAATACTTGCACCAAGATCACATAAAGCATTACAATCAAAATCTTTGACTCTCATTTTAATGATGGGCTCCCAACCATCCTCTAGCTTTCTAGGAATAGAAGTTTCAAGTTTTAGTTTTTCTTCTCTAGCTTTTATGAGAGCATTTGTAATATGTTTTGTGAAAGCCAAGTTTACAGCGCTAGCATTGGGACTCTTAGCAAGTTTTTGTAAGAACTTTATAACTTCAGAGATGTGGCAATCATCAAAATCTAAATAATTAAAATCTAAAGCAATGGGATTATCATCCCCAAGGTTGGAAAAAATTTCAGCGAGTTTTATCACGAGGCGGTTTAGTAGGTTTTAGCAGTTTCAGGTAATTTTGCGCGCTTTGCACTAGGAGTAGAAGCATTGCCAACACCAATTATTTTACCATTAATAGTAGGAGGTGCAGCAACATGTGAATCATTAGCATTGCTAGAGGTGGTAATAGTCCAAACTTTAGCTACATTTTCCTTTTTAGCTAGTTTTTCATTTTCTTCTCTATCCCACCTAGCACGCAGTTCAGCCATTAATCTTATATTCTCATTAATTCTAACTTGGATGGCATTTGCTGTAGTAACAATTTTATTTTCAATATCCCTATTAGGCATAACTATCGATTTCAAAAGATCAACATCAGAGGCAAGACTATCAACTCTAGAAGCAAGAATATCAATTTTATTGAGCTTTTCCTCAACAGATTTGTTAAAGGCAGTTTGTGTACTAATAAATTCTTTAAGCATAGCTTCAAGTCCAGGGGGTGTATTCCTATTATTGTTGTAAGAATTCCCATAAGAATTAGCATAACCGTTACCATTATTATAAGGATATGGCCTATAGTTATTACTAGAATTGTTCTGATAAGCATTGTTATTGAAATTATTATTTTTAATGAAGTTTACATCAACATGTTCTTCTTGGGCAACCAATGAAGCTAATGAAACATTATTAGGATCAACATTAGTCCTATCATTCGCAAGCATAGACATAATAGCATCAACCTTATCATTCAAGGAAGAGGATTCTTCAACGAATTTACCTTCTTACCTTGTGGAGCTCTTTCCGTGTGCCATTCGGAGTAATTAACCATCATATTATCAAGAAGCTTTGTTGCTTCACCAAGAGTGATGGACATAAAGGTACCTCCAGCAGCTGAATCCAATAAATTCCGCGAAGAAAAATTTAGTCCTGCATAGAAGGTTTGGATGATCATCCAAGTAGTCAGTCCATGAGTTGGGCAATTTTTAACCAGAGATTTTATTCTTTCCCAAGCTTGAGCAACATGTTCATTATCCAATTGTTTAAAATTCATTATGCTACTCCTCAAAGATATAATTTTAGCAGGGGGATAATATCTACCAATAAAAGCATCCTTGCATTTAGTCCAGGAATCAATACTATTCTTAGGCGAGAGATAGCAACCAATCTTTAGCTCTTCCTCTTAATGAGAAAGGAAACAATTTTAATTTTATAATGTCACCATCTACATCTTTATACTTTTGCATTTCACACAATTCAACAAAATTATTGAGATGGGCAGCAGCATCATCGGAACTAACACCGAGAAAATTGCTCTCGCATAACAAGATTCGATAAAGCAGGTTTAATTTCAAAGAATTCTGCTGTAGTAGCGAGGTGGAGCAATAGGTGTGCATAGGAAATCATTATTATTTGTGCTAGTGAAGTCACACAACTTAGTATTTTCAGGGTTGGCCATTTTAGCAGTAGTAAATAAAGCAAACTAGATAAAGTAAATGAAAGTAACTAATTTTTTTGTGTGTTTTTGATATAGCAAACAAGACAGTAAATAAAGTAAACTAGCAACTAATTTTTTTGTGTTTTGATATAAGTGCAGCAAACAAAGTAGTAAATAAAATAAAGCAAGACAAAAACAAAGTAAAGAGATTGAGAAGTGGAGACTCCCCTTGCGGCGTGTCTTGATCTCCCCGGCAACGGCGCCGGAAAAAGAGCTTGATGGCGTGTATTTCACACGTTCGTTGGGCAACCCCAAGAGGAAGGTATGATGCGCACAGCAGCAAGTTTTCCCTCAGAAAGAAACCAAGGTTTATCGAACCAGGAGGAGCCAAGAAGCACGTTGAAGGTTGATGGCGGCGGGATGTAGTGCGGCGCAACACCAGGGATTCCGGCGCCAACGTGGAACCTGCACAACACAACCAAAGTACTTTGCCCCAACGAAACAGTGAGGTTGTCAATCTCACCGGCTTGCTGTAACAAAGGATTAACCGTATTGTGTGGAACATGATTGTTTGCAGAGAAAATAGTAAAACAAGTATTGCAGCAGATTTGTATTTCAGTATTAAAAGAATGGACCGGGGTCCACAGTTCACTAGAGGTGTCTCTCCCATAAGATAAAAGCATGTTGGGTGAACAAATTACAGTCGGGCAATTGACAAATAGAGAGAGCATAACAATGCACATACATGTCATGATAAGTATAGTGAGATTTAATTGGGCATTACGACAAAGTACATAGACCGCCATCCAAGCTGCATCTATGCCTAAAAAGTCCACCTTCGAGGTTATCGTCCGAACCCCTTCCGGTATTAAGTTGCAAAGCAACGGACAATTGCATTAAGTATGGTGCGTAATGTAATCAATAACTACATCCTCGGACATAGCATCAATGTTTTATCCCTAGTGGCAACAACACAACACAACCTTAGAACTTTCTCATCACTCGTCCCAGGTGTCAATGCAGGCATGAACCCACTATCGAGCATAAATACTCCCTCTTGGAGTTACTAGCATCAACTTGGCAAGTGCCTCTACTAATAACGGAGAGCATGCAAGATCATAAACAACACATATGCAATAACTTGATAATTAACATAACATGGTATTCTCTATCCATCGGATCCCGACAAACACAACATAGAGTATTACGGATAGATGATCTTGATCATGTTAGGCAGCTCACAAGATCCAACAATGAAGCACAATGAGGAGAAGACAACCATCTAGCTACTGCTATGGACCCATAGTCCAGGGGTGAACTACTCACTCATCACTCCGGAGGCGACCATGGCGGTGTAGAGTCCTCCGGGAGATGAATCCCCTCTCCGGCGGGGTGCCGGAGGAGATCTCCGAGAATCCCCCGAGATGGGATCGGCGGCGGCGGCGTCTCGGTAAGGTTTTCCGTATCGTGGTTTTTCGCATCGGGGGTTTCGCGACGGAGGCTTTAAGTAGGCGGAAGGGCGAGTCGGGGGGCTGACGAGGGGCCCACACCACAGGGCGGCGCGGCCCCCCTTGGCCGCGCCGCCTTGTGGTTTGGCCACCTCGTGGCCCCACTTCGTATGCTCTTCGGTCTTCTGGAAGGTTCGTGGAGAAATAGGCCCCTGGGTCTTGATTTCGTCCAATTCCGAGAATATTTTGTTACTAGGATTTCTGAAACCAAAAACAGCAGAAAACAACAAGCGGCACTTCGGCATCTTGTTAATAGGTTAGTTCCAGAAAATGCACGAATATGACATAAAGTGTGCATAAAACATGTAGGTATCATCAATAATATGGCATAGAACATAAGAAGTTATCGATACGTCGGAGACGTATCAGTCATGTTAGATGTTATTTAATTATATGCTTAGTAGTTGTTGTTGTAGCGTGACTTGTCTCAAATAGCTGAGAGTGCTTAATGTGCCATTAAAAGAATCATGTGTTGTTTCCATCATACAAAAGCATAATATTGTGGTATTCTCCTTTGATGCTTTAATTGGGTTGACTTGGCACATGCTTACACCATTGTATGACTACAAACCAATCACCTCAAGCCTCTAAGATCATTTAGTTTTTGACTTGTAATATCACTTTATACTTTGATTAATAATGGTTTGTCGCTATGCATGATTATGGCCATTATTGCTCTCTTAGTTGGTCGCTCCCAGTCTTTTGTTAGCCTTCACCTGGTATGAGCTCTACTCGTGCATCCAACTCCCAAAAATCAAAGTTTGCCAATTGTGTCCACCATACCTACCTATATGTGGTATTTCACCGCCACTCCAAAGTAAATTGCTTGTGTGCTACCTTTAAAACCTTCAAAAAATATTACATGTTTTGTGTTCCTGTTTTAGCTCATGAGGAAGTGTTGGATGCTTTATTGTCTCTTTCATGTTTATTTTGTCTTCACACCTTGAATAGCATGCATAATGTGCTAGTCCCTAATATTGCAAAAAAGGCAAGCGGGTGCCCAGCCCACTAAATATAAAATAAACAAATAATTAAATAAATCTCCTAACACTATGGGCTTGAGAAATCATGAAGTTAGCTTGTTCAAACAAAGGAGAAGAGAAAATTTATTGTTATCTCTATGGGATCCGCTCTTGAAGCCATTAAACATGAAAGGATGATAGATCATTTTATGCCATTTGTTGACATAGACATACATACCTCTCAAAATACATTTTTCCAGACTTTTTTCATTTGCTATTAATCCCAAAATTTCAGCTGAACAAGTCTATGCCAGTGATGACATTGCTGCTCTCTTTGATCTTCCATTGTCTCAGAGGGCTTTTGAGGAGCTAGGGGAGATTCAGAGATTAATTCAAGATAATCCGGTGAGTCTACAGGAGGATGTTTGGATATATTGCTGGGGGGACAAATATGCGTCAGCAAAATTCTATCAGCATAATCACAAGCATTTGTCACTGCCATCAGTCTTTAAATGGATATGGAAGTCCAGCTGCATCATGATAACTAAAACTTTTGCTTGGTTGCTCTTATCTGATTGGTTGAATACAAGATATTTATTGCAGAGAAGACATTGGCATGTTTCAGATGAGACTCATTGTGTCTTATGCCCTCTCAGGTGTTATGAAGACATGATACATCTATTTTTCAGTGAAATTTTAGTTGTCGGGTTTGGAATTATTTACAAATCAGTTGGAATGGGAATGGAGATTCGGATCTACAGGAGGTTATTGCTGATGCTAGGAGGAGTTTTGGACACCCCTTTTTCATGAAAGTGTTGATTACACAAGGTTGGCATATCTGGCTCATTCGAAATGCAGCTGTTTTAGCAATGAAAGACCTTTTTTAGAAGGTGGAAGGCTGGCTTTACTCATGATACTTTCTTACTACAACATAGAATAAAAAGGAAACATAGAGATAGTTTGCTAGCTTCGCATGCTGCTCTTCCTTAGCTTTGTATATATTTAGGTAGGTTGTAGGTGGCTGCTTGCCACCTTTCTTTTTTTCCTTTTCTAGTTTTTGTTAGACTTTTTGCTGTAGAGTTATATTAATAAATGCTGGGGGGGCTTTTTTCCCCACAGTATTATCTTCAAAAAAAATACATTTTCAACACCTCTGTTTTATTCAAAACTAGCAAAATAGCCCGTGCGTTGCATCGGGAGAAATTGCTTTTGTTAACGGCGTACAATGTGTCACCGCAGTTTGTTCTCTAGGAAGGAGTGGGACTTCCATTGCGGAAAGCCATAAAAAGCTAGGTAGAAGACAGTGCAGCTCCGCGCTAGGGACACGGCAAGCAACCTGGTGCCAGGCACGCGGATAAGGATGTTCGAAGAGGCTTCCGGCGGGGTCCTCAGCGACAAGCCAGGAGATCTTGCAAACCAGAAGGATCCGCAGTGGCGGCGCTCAGTAGCGGTTGACCATGGCGTCCATTAGTAAAGCTGCTCATGTAATTTGATGCTTCATTGCGGCTATTTCTCTAAAGGGAAATTGGAGACCGAATGTGATTAGGAAATAACACAAATCAGGAGCCATATGCACTTCTGTTTCGTAGGCACCCAGTAGAAATATGCATGCACATGAAGATATTTAATTATGTGAAGACTATGCTGTCTGCGATTCATCATGTCTCTTAATCCTTGCGTATGGACTTTGCTTCTCTTTTCTTTCGCCTATCAGGATTGAGAAATAATATACTCTTTCAGAATTACAAGTCATGATGCATTTAATTAATGATCTGATGAGCCATCAGAAGATAATATTCCTGTTCTTTTCCATGAATTAACGACATTTTAGGAAGGTTGTAGCAGATCATCTCGGTGAGAGTACATAATCATCTGAGATGCCGATGCGCTGCAGATTATTCGTTGCCGCGGATGGGCTAATCCATCGAAGCCAGGGCGGCCAGATGCACGACAATGGTCTGAACTGATTGCGGAGCATACCAGTGTTTCATTGGTTGGAGTTTCCTTGCTTGGTTACGCCAGGGCAGCGAGATCATCAGCATCCGTGTGATTGATTAGGCTGTGCGGCCTAGCCCGGATGGCTACCAGGGTGATGATACCTGTGATGCTCCTCTCGCTCGAGTTCGAGTGCCGGTACTCACTCGCGGGCGTGTACGCACCGTTGCACTTCTGTGCGCTGAAAACTTAATTCAATACCGCCATGGGCTAGTCCTGGCTGGTCTCGTTTTTTTTATTGATTAGGCTGCTGTACCGAGGGGCTTCTCTTGATTGCACGTCGCTGCCGGAAAGGTAGTCCATACCCGCGTGTCCTAGGCCTGACGAACTTCTGCAGCGAGCGGTGACAAGCTTACGGCCGTGGCCTGTGGCAATCCAGATGTTGAGGCGGTGTCAATGGAGTCATGGAGATGAGTACACCACCACAAGCCGCGTTCCCGTCCTATGTGAAGATCGATCGATGTTCACCGAAACTCCAGTGCGACTCCACGATTTATCGCCTCCCCGTTTTCCCGATCCATCTTCCTCGATGTTCGTGTGAGCGGCGCTGCCGCCGGTTGTCAAGATCGATCGATTCCTGGATGCCTGGTCTATTCGTGTGTATATATATGAGGGTTCAGCGTTTACATAGGGTACCGTACATCCAGCTGAACTCTTCTCCGGAACCGGAACGGAGACCAGAGCTGATACGAAACGCTCTCGCACCAACGGACGAAGCAAAACACAGACGACGGACGACGGAAGAAAAGTAAACGGACCAAACCAAGGAAACGCTTCGTACTTTATTATTAGGTATAGATAAAAAAAACTCTAGCACATGAGTAATCTTGCTTCCCTCTGCGCAGGGTCCTTCTTTTACTTTTATGTTGAGTCTTCATCTTCTAACTTTATGCACCAATTACAGTTGTCATTCTGAATATGATGTGCATAGTCCCAAAGTTTATTATTGATTGATACATAATTATGATATTGCTTGTTCTCAAATTATTTGTATCTAGTCACCCTTTTGAACTTTAAAGGTGTACTATGCATTTATGTTTTGCTATTCCATGAAGGACAAGATGAATACCACTTTTCTATCTTTTCTCTATGCTAGAAAATAAACAGTTGCTTTCAGTGCACTATTATTCATGATCTTTTGTTTGAATTACTTCTGATGTTGTAACATAGTTGCCAAGTTCTATTGTTAGAATCATATCTATCATGCCTATGTTTAGAGTACTTTGATCTCAGCTCACAATGCTTTTACAATAACTTGATCAAAATTGTGTTGGCTGCATGTCACCTCAAAAATTATTTTTGTTATCACTTACCTACTCGAGGAAGAGCAGGAGTTAAGCTTAGGGATGCTAATATGTTGCAAACGTATCTATAAATTTTTATGCTCCATGCTTGTTTTACACCAATTTCTATACGTTTTGTTTACACTTCGTGGTATTTTTATGCATTTTCTGAAACTAACCTATTAACAAGATGCCACAGCGCCAGTTCCTGTTTTCTGCTGTTTTTGTATTTCAAAAAAGTTGTACAGGAAATATTCTCGGAATTGGACGAAACAAAAGCCGAAGTTCCTATTTTACTGTCACGCAGACGAAGTCCAAAGGGGAGACGGAGAAGAGCCGGGAGGTGGCCACACCACCCCTAGGCGTGGCCCACCCCCTGGCTGCGCCTAGGTATGGTGTGGGCCCCTCGGGTGCCCACCAACCTCGCCCTTTCTCCTATAAATTCACATCCTCGGGAAAAACCTCAACACCCGAGCCTCCATCCACGAAAAGTTCCGTAGCCGCCATCATCGACCCTAGTTCGGGAGGGTTCTGAAGCTCTTCCCAGCACCCTGCCGGAGAGGGAGATCGTCACCGGAGGCCTCTTCATCACCATGCCCGCCTCCGAAGTGATGCGTGAGTAGTTCATCTCTGCACTCCGGGTCCATAGCGGAGGCTAGATGGTTGTCTTATCCTCCATATGCTTCATGTTTAGATCTTGTGAGCTTCCTATCATGATCAAGATCATATTTATGTAATGCTACATGTTGTGTTTACTGGGATCCGATGAATATTGAATACTCTGGTTGAGTTGATTATAGACATGTTTATATGTTATTTGTGATCTTGCATGCTCTCCGTTGCTAGTAGATGCTTTGGCCAAGTATGTGCTTGTGACTCAAAGAGGGAGTATTTGTGCTCGATAGTTGGTTCATGCCTCTAGTAATCTAGGAGAGTGACAGTAAGCCCTAAGGTTATAGATGTGTTGTTGCTACTAGGGAGAAAACAAAAATGCTTTAGCCCAGGATAATTCTCTTTTTTTACTTTACACACTTTACTTAATGCAATAATCGGTTGCTTCCAACTTAATACCCAAAGTTGTTCGGATGATATCCTGAGGATGGATTATTAGTTATAGACGCAATTGAATTATGGTCTATGAATATTTTTGTAATGCCCCAACGAATCTCATAGTAATCATCTTGTCATGTATGGTCTTTATTCAGTCAATTGCCCAGCTGTAATTTGTTTACCCAGCATGTTATTTATCTTTATGGAGAGACACCTCTAATTAACTGTGGAGCCCGGTCCTTTCTTTCACATTGCTAAAACCAACTCCCGCGGAAACTACAAGAATTGTTCTCTTTATTTCACTGCAAACAAACATCTCCTTCCACACTATACGTCTAATCCTTTGTTTTTAGCAAAACCAGTGAGATTGACAACCTCACTGTAAGTTGGGGCAAAGTATTTTGGTTCTGTTGTGTGCAGGTTCCATTTTGTTGCTGAAATTGGTAGTGCGCCCTGCCAAAGTCAGCCAGCAACACCTTCAGAAGTGACTTCTTTCTCCTACTGGTCGATTAAACCTTGGTTTCTTACTGATGGAAAAGTTGCTACTATGCTCATCATACCTTCCTCTTGGGGTTTCCCAACTGCGTGCTCTGCACAACATCAACAAGTGTCATGCCATTCTCTCTTTATAAGAAGATCAACTTAAATAAGTTAGTTCCCACTAAGGTTTCACTTCAAATGGCTGATAAATCTACTGCTATTCCTATTGGTATATGTGAAGATGTTCCTATTATGATTGCTAATGTGCAAATTCCGACGGAATTTTTAATATTATAAATTACTAAAGATGATAACTTATGTATTATTCTTTGTAGATCTTCTCTAAATATTGCAGGTGTTGTTATAAATTGCACTAAAAGCAAGGTCACCTTCCATGTAAAAGGAAAAGAGCACACTATACATTTCCCGAAGAAGAATTCTATTGAGTTACCAAAGAAAAGTGTCAATGCTATTGAACCGAGGGTTCTTAAAATTGGAAGATTTGAAATACTAATTCCTCCTCCAAAACCAAAGTACCAAATATTAATGGATGGAACAATTCCAATCCATTATGAGGTACCTTGAAATTTCTTTTATTATTATTATTGAATCATTGTTTTTATCATTATGATAGTGATAATGATACTTGATCAACCTCATTCTTAACATGATAATTACTAGTAGGCTTTGGTGCGGCGGCACGCCGCGCCCGTGGCGGCATTTTTTGTGTATTTTTGAAAATGCACTAAACATCTGTATTTGGTAGTTGCTCTAAATGGCGCAAATATGCGGTAAATATATTAAATTGGTAAAAAAAATTGTGATAGAAGCTGTGGAGAAATATTACCGCGAGAGGGGGAAAAACGCCACGCCCCTGGCAGCATTTTTTTAATTTTTATTTTATTTTGAAACTGCACTAAATATCCGTATTTGTCCGTTTGCTCTAAAGTTGGTGAATGTTCGAAAAATATATTAAATTGTCGAACTTTTTTTGTGTATTGTTGAAAATGCACGAAACATCAGCATTTGGCCGCTTGGTCTAAATGGCGCAAATATGAGGTAAATATATTAAATCGGCAAAACTTTTTTGTGTTAGAAGTTGTGGCGAAAAATTACCGCGAGAGGGAGAAACACGCCGCGCCTGTGGCATCATTTTATTGAGTTTTTTATTTTGAAAATGCACTAAATATCCGTATTTGGCCCTTTGCTCTAAATGTCACGATTGTTCAAAAAATATATTAAATTGTTGAACTTTTTTTTGTCGGAAGTTGCGTCAAAAAATTAACGCGGGACAGGGTAAACGACACTGTTGGGTACAGTTCATGGCGACCGGCACTGTACATCGAGTACTGTTCAGCCACTGGCACTGTTCATCGACACTGTTTATTGCGAGACACTATTCAGCAACTGTTGCTATAGTAGTCTGCCTACGTGTCGCATTTTGATTCGCAATAAATAGCACATGAACAGTGCCATGTGACGTTGAGTTGCTCCTAGGCTGAGAAATCAGCCAGCCTTTATATAGGTATCTATAAGATTATGATTCCTGTTACATTATTGTTGCATTAGTATCAAAGTTGGTTGCATTCTTCTACTTAGTATTTAATTCCTTTAATTATTTTCTTCTAGTTTTTAACAGTTTTCGTGTTCTAAAAAATTTACACCGAAAATATTCTCGAAAATCACCAAAAAATACGTAGGTCATTTTTTTGCACGGAGAACCCACCAGGCAAAAGGATAAGGGAAAATAAAAACCAGGAAAAAAGAGCACTAGTGGCATGCCCTATGCTGGTGGGCGCGCCACCTTCCCTTCTGGGGCCCACATGGGGTGTTAGGTGAGGAGCAAGCTCCCAGGTCCTTTCCCTTGACTCAAAATCTGACCAGGTAGCACTCAAAAAATTTCCTCTGCCCCGTTGCTGCTCCATTTTTTATCTCTAAATTTGGGCAGTTATTTGCAAATTCCTTTGGAGGAATTACTCTTCGGTATGTGACTCCTTCACCCATCCAATTTATTTTTAATATCATACTTTATATTTTGAGGGGTACATTGTCCTTGGTGTCACATATTATGCTTGAGAAATCTCTAGATTTGCAAATTTAAGGTTGAGATAACTTATAGTTTTGCTTGGTAGAGTCTCTATGAGTATTTTGGAGTATATATAGCTTGCTACATCTAATTATTTAGTTGTTTTTGATTGGATTGCTACAAGGTCTTACTCTCAAGGATAAAAGAAAAGGATTATTCATTGGGTTAAGATCAAGGAGAAGTGCCAAGGTTGCCATCAACTTGGATGACGAGCAACAAAGAGAAGATGACATGATCTATAAGGCGGATGCTTTGCATGTGCACACCACGAGGTGGCAAGACCCGAGCATTCTAAGAGATCTGCATATAGATGAATACTTCACATTCTTTTGGGAGAGGACTATTGATGACCCACAAGTATAGGGGATCACAACAGTCTTCGAGGGAAGTAAAACCCAAACTTATTGATTCGACACAAGGGGAGCCAAAGAATATTTATAAGATTTAACAATTGAGTTGTGAATTCAGATGCACCTGGAAATAAACTTGCTCGCAACAGTTTATCAGTAGTAACAGTTTTATAGCAGTGGTAGTAGTGAAGTAACAATAGTGGTGAAATAAAAACAGCAGTAGCGATGATTGCAGTAAACAGCAGGATTAAAATACTGTAGGTACATGGATGGATGAACGGGCGCTGCATGAATAAGATAATTCATATAATAGGCAAGACGTGGGCATTGCAAGTAATAATGATAAAAGCATCCTAGTATAAAATAACCATAGGCGTGTGTTCCTATTTAGTCGTGGATGCTCGCAAGGAGAAACTTGCACGGCATCTTTTGTCCCACCAGCCCGTTTGCAGCGGGGCCTCAAGGGAATCTACTGATAATTAAGGTACTCATTTTAATAGAGTACCGGAGCAAAGCATTAACACTCTGTGAACACACGTGATTCTCACATCATAGCCATCCCCTCTGGTTGTCCCAATTATTGACACTTTGGGGCCTCGGGTTCCGGACAATGATATGTGTATAAAACTTGCAGGTATGATCAAAAACAATAATTATCCTCATGAATCAATACCATGTTCAGATCTGAGATCATGGCATTCGGGCCCAAAGTGACAAGCATTAAGCATAACAAGTTGCAACAATGTCAAAAATACTAACAACAGATACTAGGCACTATGCCCATAACAATCTTATAGCAATTACATGAACAATCTCATCCAATCCCTACCATCCCCTAAAGCCTACATCGGGGACTTACTCACACATGGATGGGGGAATCATGGATGGTTGATGGAGAGGCGTCGGTGATGGCGATGGTGATGATCTCCTCCAATTCCCTGTCCCGGCAGGGTGCCAGAACGGAGTTTCTGGTTCCTGAATTGGGGTTTTTGGTGGCGGCGGAGTAGCGGAACTCTTTCTGGAAAAATATCGAACCCCCCCCCCCCCTCAGTTTTTAGGATCAGAAGCTTAATATAGTCGGGAGGAGAGGTCGAGGGGGTGGCCGAGGTGGCCAGACCACCCCTAGGCGCGGCCAAACCTAGCCCGCGCCTAGGGCAGGCGTGGGCCCCTCGTGGCCCTCCCCGGTCTCGTATTCTTGCTCCGTGAATCTTCGGGTGAAATATGGATTTTGCGATATATATTTTACGGGAATTTTCCTGAAAGTTGGATTTCTGCACAAAAACAAGACACCAGAGCAATTCTGTTGAAAATAGCGTCAGTCCATGTTAGTTGCATCCAAAACACACAAATTAGAGGGCAAACAACAGCAAAAGTGTTCGGGAAAGTAGATACGTTTTGGACGTATCAACTCCCCCCAAGCTTAGCTTATTGCTTGTCCTCAAGCAATTCAGTGACAACCGAGTGCGATAAAAGAACTTTCACGGACCTATTTGCTTCATATGATGTATATATTCTCACTATATGATCAAGTACTCAGGCAATTCATAATAAGAAATATGCAACTAAGGCTACTCAATAGTTATGCAAGCTATGAAAAGATACCAACACAATAATAAGCAACATAAAACATAAGTATATGCAGGATTGCAATGCTCATAATATGATATGCTAAAGTTGTATCTCGCTTGCCCTTATTTGTGGAGCAAAACATAAATGCCAAGGCACCTCTGAAGTCTAAGAGGAGACTAGAAGTAAAAATATCGAAAGATTCAAGCATCACAGTTATACCACAATTAATCTTATTCTGGGACAAGCACATTACAGTAAGAATGACAGCCATGATTTCGAGAAGGTGCTGAAAGAAAGGATGGTGACTCAACATAAAAAGTAAAAGATTGGCCCTACGCAGAGGGAAGCAAGATTACTCATGTGCTAGAGCTTTTCATTTCAAATGCAATAGGAGTGTTGAAAATATATTTTTTGAGAGGTATGCATGTATATGTCAACGACTGGCATTAAGTGATTTATCATCCTTCCATATAGTGACCTCAAGAGTGGCTCCCATGTAGTTCTCCAATGCACACCATTATTTAGGATCTCTCCAGTACATAATGTGCGTAGCAGTGTTTGTTTATTTGTTTATTTTATATTTTATCTGGGATGGGCACCCGGTTGCCTTGCTCTTTTTGCAATATTATGGACCAGCAAATTATGCATGCTAGTCACGGTATGAATTTATGAAAGGACAATAAAGTACTCAATAATTTCTCATGAGCTAAAACAAAACACAAAACAGGTGGTAATTTGAAGATTTAAAGGTAGCACATAAGCAATTCACTTTGGAGTAGCGGTGAAATAACACATATAGGTATGTATGGTGGACACAATTGGAATTTTGGTTTTTGGTGGTTGGATGCACGAGTAGAGCTCATACTCAGTACAAGTGAAGGCTAGCAATATATTGGGAAGCAACAATCAAGAAAGTAGTAACTATCATAATCATGCTTGCGACGAGACAAAATTAACGGAAGCATAAAAGTAATCCAAGAACTCCGAGGCAAGATAAATCATCAAGGCTTAAATGACTTTTGTTTAGTCTTTATGCATGCATGAGCATGTACCAAGTCGATTCAAATGAAACCTTCAGAGGAGGATACCATAATGCCATACCGTTATATGAATAGAGCAATGCAATCAAACATCTATATGACATGTTACCTACTATTAGTAAATTGGAACTAATCATGAGAGAGAAAAAACTACTAAGTATCATTAAGTAGAATACACCTTATACAAACAAACTAAGCATGTCCACATAAATGAGTATATGTACAAAACGAAAATAAATAGAGTTCATACCAGCATCTCACCACAACTCGAATTGTCATGACCGTCATTATTGCTCTTTACTTGTGTGGCTTGAATAATTTGAAATGATAACCAAGATCCAATGGAGTCACGGAAGACCGTTGAAACCTGAAGCAACTTTACAAAACCAAATAAGAACAACATATATTTTTTGGGTTTTCGATTTTGAATCAACACACAAAGCAAAATCTTTTTGGATTTTCGAATAGCAAACCATAACGAGAAAATGAAACAAACTAAAGAAGCAAATGAAGAGAAACAACATAAATATTTTTGGTATTTTTGTGTTTTGGAAAGTAGAAACAAAACAAGAACAACAAAGGAAAGAAAAACTAACATAGATACGCAAATGCAACAAGTGGCAGAAATCTGCCAACACAGAACAATAGGTAAAAATCGATTTTTTTAGAAAATGTTCTGTTTCCCAAATAGAAATGTGCTCAACTAACGAAAGTTAGATAACAACCTGGGGCATAGGCTCAAAAATTGACAGATCAAGATTACGTTCTGGCTGGGAATAAGTAATTTTTTGGTGACAGCACATAATCTGTTTCTGGATAGCAACTTCCCCAATTCTTACCTCCTTCCTATTAGAGGCTATCCTTGGTATAAAACGAAATAAATAAGCTAAGGGGAGGTTATTATAGTAGTAACAACTTCCAAGATTCAATAAAAGATAAATTACAGAAATAAACTAAACAAGAACAAAAGAAAGCGAAACATGGATATACAAATTTCCGACGAAATATGATGTATAGATGAGTGAGATGTCGGTATACCTCCCCCAAGTTTAGGCTTTTGGCCTAAGTGGAGATCAATCCCAGCGTGGGAGTAGCTCCAGGATGGTGGGTCATCCCTAGCATGATCGTACCCTGGCCCTCGCGAGGAAGAAGAAGCAGAAGGCCCATAATCATAATCAGGTTGCTGATATGGGAACCTTGTAGTGTTGGAGGGCTGGACGATATTCTCTTCGGCCTCCCCTCCATCATCCTCTACATGATGGCCAAGCTCCTCTATGTATGAGTCAAGATCATGCTCCATGAGTGACCATCCTCCCCAAACATCAAGGTTAAACAAAAGAGGTGCAGTCAAATTGACTAAACGATCGGACTTAGCTACTCTCCATGTTGATTTCTTGAAAAAGGTTATTTCATACGGTAGGTTGTCCATGTTGGCTTGAAAATAAACAAATTTGTGTTGTATCATGGAGTTAAGATCAAGCCTCTCTAATGGAAATTGAATGTCTAAATCATGCAGAACTGGACCGTGAAAGGCTAATAAATGAGAGACAATGAGGTCTCCACAAATTCCTCCTTTCTCACGATTAGTAGTAAGACGGGAAACTATCAAAGCACCCAAATTATAAGTCCTATCTCGTCTCAAGGCAGCAGCTAGGAATGCTAAATCATAAGAAGAGAATTTATTTGCATTCTTTCTAGCTAGAACACACTTAGTAATGAAATAGGCAAAATACCAAATAGATGGAAGTTGAATACTTCGGATTTTACCATTCTCATCTGAGAAGCTTCTTCCCTGGCAGATTTCTTTGTAGAGGTCCAGCAATAGCTTGGGTCGCTCCTTCATCCTTTCACGCGATCCCCATTGTGGCACTTTAATGGCTGCACAAAAATCATCAAAGGGCAAGTTGACAGCCTTATTGTATATTTTGTAGTGGGCCATGGGGTTAGGAAAATTCCAACTACATCTAAAATCCTGCACCACAGACATAGTTAGTTTTGTATATTGGTATGGTTCACCATCAACGAAACTTTTGAATCCTGCATTGCAGATCAAAGTCTGGAAATCCTGCAGAATCCCTGCAGCACTCATGAACTCCGCACATGGATAAAGAGAAGGGAAAACTCCTTCCTCCCGGTGGACCACCATGACTTCATTCACCTCCAATTCATGTTGAATGAGTTGGTGTACATGTGCTTCCATCTCTGAATTTATTAAAAAACCTCATAAAATATGATTTTACGACGAACAAATGAAGGAGAACACTTATAGAGACTTGCAAGAGTACTAAACATGCATCAAAACAACTTATCTAAGCATAATATAAGCATGCAAGCTCACTTAACATGTCACCTACAGCAGCAAAATACTCAAGAAATACTCCACTAAACAAAATTCTACTTGGATAATTGGAGGAGTCACATACCGGAGAGCAAATACTTCAAATTTTTCAACAGTAAATATGGGGTGAGAAAGGAGATCGAAAATTCGCGAGCAAGAACAGCAAGAACACGGGTTTGAGCAATGGTGTCGTGTTTTTTCGGGAGAGAGAGTGGAATGGCAGAGGACAGAGCAAGTGGAGTGCCAGTGGGGCCCACACCCGGCCTTGGCGCGGCCAGGGTGTCCCCCGCGCCACCACATGGTGTGGTCGGCTGGTGGGTCCCCCTGGGGTGCCCCAGGTGCCTCTCTGCCCCTTTTCATGCATAAATTTTTTTGCGGAGGTTTTCTAGAATTTTTCGAGAAACTTTTTTTGGGCGATTTTCAGAATTTAAATAATGATTCTAACACAGGAAAACAATTATGGAATGATGAAAAACAAATTCAAAACCAAATCTACAGCAACTCTAAGAAATTCTAATATAAAATCAATCAATGGTACATAGGTGAAAACATAGTTTCATTAATTCAAAATTACTTTGTTAACGAGGTTGATCAAGTCTTGTTACCAAAAAAAATTTATATGAATCAAAACTTTGCATTTCACTAAATGATTATGTTACCTCAATCTCGATAGGCACAGTCCCAATCATGACAATATCATTCTTTTTCTTTGGCATTGACATAGGTAAATGGAATTTCCCAATTTGGATGGTCTCAATGTTAGTAATTGAATTTAGACCATATTTCCTATCAATCTTCTGGGAAAATAAACCGTGTGCTCTTTGTCATCAACATTAAAAGTTACTTTCCCTTGGTTGCAATCAAAAACAGCCCCTGACGTGTTAACAAAAGGTCTCCCAAGAATAATAGACATATTATCATCTTCAGGCATTTCAAGCACAACAAAGTCAGTTAATATCATTCAATTATGAGCAACTTGAATAGGAACATACTCACATATACCAACAGGAATAGTAGTAGACTTATCATACATTTGCAAGGATATATCAGTTGGTCTTAATTTTTCTAGATCAAGTCTCTTATAGAGAGGCATAACACTAACTCCCGCTCCCAAGTCACATAGAGCATTTCTAACATAATTATTTTTGATGGAGCATGGAATAGTGGGTATACCTGGATCTCCAAGATTCTTTGGAACCTTGCCATCAAAAGAATAATTAGCGACCATAGTGGAGATTTCCTCATTAGAAATCTTCCTTTTATTAGAGACAATATCTTTCATATACTTTGAATAAGGAGGCAATTTAATAGCATCAGTCAAAGGAATTGGCAAAAAACAACGGTTTCATCCATTCACAGAACTTGTTATAGTGTTATTCTTCCTTTGATTTGTGTTTCTTATCAGGAGAAGGCATTGGTTTTTACACCCAAGGTTCTATCTCACTACCATGTTTATTAGCAATGAAATATTCCTTGGTGTACTTTTTATTTTTAATATTCTTTTTAGGTTCCTCTCCAATTTGTTCTTTATCGGAAGCATCATTTTTATCATTACACTTTCAATTTCAGCATCAGAGATAGATAAACTATTAGGATCTTTAGCAGGTTCATAGGATTCTACAACGGTTTTACGTTTCTTCTTGTTTTTCTTAGATTTAGTCCTAGCATCATTAGCTCATTGAGAATCTTGTTCAATTCTCTTTGGATGTCCCTCAGGATATAAAGGATCCTTAGTAGAAACACCACTTCTAGTACTTATTTCATAAGTATGTTTTTCCCTAGAAGCATTAACTAGCAAATCCTTTTGCACTTTAGTGAGCTGATCAATTTGAGTTTGAACCATATGGAAATATTTAACAAGCATTTTAACATCATTAGAGGTTCTTTCCACAATATAGCTCTAGAATTTTCCATCAGATGATTTTCCACTCTCTTATTAAAATTATCTTGCTTAACAATATAATTATCAAATTCATCTAACCATTGATTGGGAGGTTTGAAGTAGGGAATATCTCTACTATCAAAACGTTGGAGAGACTGTACCTCAATAGTGGAAGAACGAGGGATTGGCTTACATAATTCTTCTATAGGTGGTACATTCTTCACATCTTCAGATTTAATATTGTTCTCTTTAAGATATTTCTTGGCTTCCCTCATCACTTCATCATTTAATTCAATCATTCCCCTTTTCTTCGTTGTTGGTGTTGGCTCAGGTGTAGTCCAATCATCATAATTTTTGCTTATTTTGGCCAATAATTCCTCAGCTTCAGCAGGAGTTCTTTTCCTGAAAACACAACCAGCACAACTATCCCGGTATGTCCTAGATTCAACAGTTAGTCCATTATAGAATATATCAAGGAGTTCATTTTTAGCTATTGGATGTCTAGGCAGTGTTCTAATTAAAGAACAAAATTTTGCCCAAGATTTAGGCAATTTCTCTGCTTCTACCTGCACAAAGTCAAAGATTTTCTGCAAAGCAGCATGTTGAGCACTAGCAGGGAAATATTTCTGAAAGTAAGCATTAACCAAACCAATTGGACTATCAATAGATCCAGGAGACAAATTATCATACCAAGTTTAGTTGCACCTTTCAAAGAGAAAGGGGAAAATTTAGTGACAAAATAAGTGTGTATCTTAATATCATCAGAGAATAAATTGCTCAAGGTAGATAGTTCATTCATATGTTTCATAGCGCTTTCACTTTCAATACCACACAAAGGTTCTTTCTCAACAATAGATATGTAAGATAAATCTAGAGAGAAATCATAATCCTTATCTCTAATGTTTATGGGAGATGTGGCAAACTTGGCATCAGGAGATAGTTTATATCTAACAGCTCGTCTTGCAAGAAGAATTTTAATAGCACTTGAATCTCTAGTAGCATGACATTCTTCAATGAAGTCATCATCAAGATCATCACCAGGATCCCCTCTAGCCTCAGGTGAACTTAACAGGTGTAATAATATTTTCAGTTTCTTCAATTTGTTTAGCTCTAGCAATTGTAGTATGTAGGAAAGGACCTAACAAACCAATCTTATCAAGCACAGTAGAAGCATCATCAAAATCATCAGGAGCATTTTCAGATTCAGAAGAAGTAGCAGTATGTGTAGCATGTGGTGGAGTAAGAAGCTTACTCATAACAGATGGCGAATCAAGAGCAACAGAGGTGTTCAGATTTGTACCTCTTCTTGTAGTGGATGGCAATATAGGCAACTTCGATTCATGAGCCTTCCCCATAATAAATAAATTGTAGCGAACAATATCACCTTCAAGTGGGCTTACAAATAAAGCTATGCTCCCTGGCAACGGCGCCAGAAAATAATCTTGATGACCCACAAGTATAGGGGATCGCAACAGTCTTCGAGGGAAGTAAAATCCAAATTTATTGATTCGAAACAAGGGGAGACAAATAATATTTATAAGCTTTGACAATTGAGTTGTAAATTCAGCTGCACCTGGAAATAAACTTGCTCGCAACAGTTTATGAGTAGTAACAATGTTATAGCAGTGGTAGTAGTGAAGTAACAACAGTAGTGAAATAAAAACAGCAGTAATGATGATTGCAGTAAATAGCAGGATTAAAATATTGTAGGCACAATGATGGATGAACGGGCGCTGCATGAATAAGATAGTTCATATAATAAGCAAGACGTGGGCATTGCAAATAAAATAATGATAAAAGAATCCTAGTATAAAATAACCATAGGCGTGTGTTCCTATAAAGTCGTGCGTGCTTGCAAGGAGAAACTTGCACGACATCTTTTGTCCTACCAGCCCATTTGCAGCGGGGCCTCAAGGGAATCTACTGGTAATTAAGGTACTCCTTTTAATAGAGTATCAGAGCAAAGCATTAACACTCCATGAACACACGTGATCCTCACATCATAGTCATCCCCTCCGGTTGTCCCAATTATTTTCACTTTGGGGCCTCGGGTTCCGGACAACGATATGTTTATACAACTTGCATGTATGATAAAAAAAACAATAATTATCCTTATGAATCAATAACATGTTCAGATCTGAGATCATGGCACTCGAGACCAAAGCGGCAAGCATTAAGCATAACAAGTTGCAACAATGTCAAAATACTAACAAGGGATACTAGGCCCTACGCCCATAACAATCTTATAGCTATTACATGAACAATCTCATCCAATCCCTACCATCCCCTACAGCCTACATCAGGGAGTTACTCACACTTGGATGGGGGAATCATGGATGGTTGATGGAGAGGCGTCGGTGATGGCGATGGCGATGATCTCCTCTGATTCCCCATCCCGGCAGGGTGCCAGAACGGAGTTTCTGGTTCTCGAATTGGGGTTTCTGGTGGCGGCAGAGCAGCGGAACTCTTTCTGGAAAAACGTCGAACCCCCCTCTATTTTTAGGGTTAGAGTCTTACTATAGTCTGGAGGAGAGGTCGAGGGGGTGGCCGAGGCGGCCAGACCACCCCTAGGCACGGCCAAGCCTGGCCCGCGCCTAGGGCAGGTGTGGGCCCCTCGTGGCCCTCCTCCGTCTCGTCTTCTGGCTCCATGAATCTTCGGGTGAAATATGGATTTTGCGATATTTTCCGGGAATTTTTCTGAAAGTTGGATTTCTGCACAAAAAATGTTAGTCCGTGTTAGTTGCATTCAAAACACACAAATGATAGGGAAAACAACAACAAAGGTGTTCAGGAAAGTAGATACGTTTTGGACGTAGCAACTATGCTGAGTGGATTCGCAAGCCGCCCTTACAAGACTTATGCGGAGATAACTCGCGAGTTCCTCACAGCCTTCAGGTTTGCACACACCAATGAAAAGGTAGGGAAGAAAGGTAAGGGTATCCCTGGCACATTTTATGTTAAATTTTTTATGAAGCAACGAAGGTTTGTCATGTCCTTAGAGGAATTTTGCAAAGCTATTGATGTCCCAAATGTTGGGAGTTGGGAAGAAATCTCTAGTGACTCTGATGCACTCCTTCGGGAATTCTTGAGGAGATTAAGTGTAGATGTGCCTTTGGATATCCGTAGGGGTAAACTTTATCATATTCAACATCCTAGGCTCAGGTATTTTGCTTTGTTCTTAGTTAGGGGATTCCTAGCTAGGAAAATACAACCGCTTGCACTGGTCCACTAATTTAATTGTTGAGATGTGCAAAGGATGGGGCATATCCTGATTATAACGTGAGTGTAATTCTTGCTAGGAAATTTTCATATGTTGTATCCCATAATGAATCTAAACCTCTTTATGCTGGAGCTATTGCCACCATTGTCTATGAGCACATTAAAAAGGAAAGAAAATTTAGAAACATAGGAACTGAAGCCCTAGTGTCAAATTTGTTGGATTTTGATATGTTGCTTAATATGGACATTATAAGAATGTGGACGATGATTTTGTGATGTATATGTACATGGTTAGACATGGTACTTTCACCTGCACTATGATCCCCCGGCTTGAATATTTTCAAGCTCTAGCAAACAATGCATGAGAAGAAACTCCAGACCATGATGTATGGGAGGAGGAGGTTCCTGAACCTCCCCACCAGGAGGTGTTGGAGGAAGTACCTGCACCACCTCAGGATGCATGGTATGAGCGTGCAATGCCTACACTGGACACATGGTATGCTCCTGCACCTCCAGCGCCGGACACCTGGGGGAATGCACCTGCAGCACCTAACTACCACCCTGGGGAAGGATCTTCCTCTTCCTAGTGGGGGGATGAGGGTGCTCCTTCAGAGTGGGCATAGTGGGGGCAGCAAGGACCCTTCCATGGTGATGGATCATACGGTTGGGGGCCGCGACTATCCTGGCTACTAGCTTCACCCCAAGCTTGAGGGGTATGTGTTCTTGCCCTCTTTTTCATTGTATATTGTCATGCTAGCTTCATTTCAATTGAGTGCATTGTAGTTCTTGTTAGTTTAGAATTTAAAAAAAAATACCAAAAATATTTCTATTTTTGTTTTTGCATGTTGTTTCCTTTTAAGAAACACCCAAAAAACCAAAAAAAAATAGTTTTAGTAAAACAATGAAAAGAGAGTAACAAAATCTGCATGATGCTGCCCACCGTTTTATTTTTAATTCTTAACCTGTAACTCCGATTGGTCCATTTTTCGGCATAAATTATAACTTTTCATCCCCCACACTCACAAAAAATGGCAAAAATTCCTGGGATGTTTAAGTAAAGCAAAACCTTGATGCATAGCTATTGGAATTTGTTGGCAGATTTTGATTTTCATCACTAAAAGTGGCTAGTTGAACTTGTAAATGATCCGAAATTAATGCTATACTTATATATGGATCCTAGCTACATGAGCTATCATATTGACATCATTTTATTAAGATTGCTGCTGTAAGAATAAGATGCTTTGAGTGAACCAAGTTTAAATTTCTTAATCCTATATGTGAGCATATTGTGCAAGTTCAATATGGGAGAGGAAGAATAATGATGGCGTGTACTCGTAGTACGCAGACACGATATTGGGAAACCCCAAGAGGAAGGTGTGAAGAGCACATCAGTAAGTTTTCCCTCAGTACGAAACCAAGGTTTAATCCACCAGTAGGAGAAAGGCGTGACTTCTGAAGGTGTTGCTGGCTGACTAGTGGCATGGCGCACTACCGGCGTCAGCAACAACGTGGAACCTGCACACAACACAACCCAATTACTTTGCCCCAACTTACAGTGAGTTTGTCAATCTCACCGGTTTGCTGAACACAAAGGATTGGACATATCGAATGGAAGGAGGTGTTTGCAGAAAGCAAACAGAATAGTATTGCAGTTGAATTTATCAGTAAAGGAAATAGGACGGGGTCCACAGGTCACTAGAGGTGTCTCTCCACAAGGAAATAGCATGTTGGGTAAACAAATTATAGCTGGGCAATTGACAGAATATCGATCAATACATGACAAGATGATTACTATGATAATTTGGTAATCCAACTGCGTCTATGACTAATAATCCACCTTCAGGTTAGCGTCATCTTCTAGTATAAAGTTGCAAGCACCAGACTATCGCATTAAGCAATGTGTGTAAAGTAAACAATAGAGTTACCCTCGGATAAAACAATGTTGGGTTATCCCTAGTAGCAACAGCATATCTACAACCTTAGAAGTTATAAAGTCACTTTCCCAGAAAACTAGAGGCATGAACCTATTATTGAGCATAAATAGCCTCTTGGGGTCACAAGTATCCACTTCGCCAGAGTTTCTACTAGCAACGGAGAGCATGCAGGATCACAAATAAAATATGAAATGAATATATAATTAATCTTAACATAGTACACAATATTCATCGGATCCCAGCAAACCAAACATAGAGGATTTCATAAAGATAATCTTGATCATCTAGGGAAGCTCACAAGATCGATACATGAATCACATGGTGGAGAAGAAAACCATCTAGCTACTGCTATGGACCCATAGTCCAGGGATGAACTACTCACACATTACTTCGGCGGTGGGCATGGCGATGGAGATGCCTCCGGTGATGATTTCCCCCTCCGGTAGGGTGCCGGGAAGAGCTTCAGAACCCCCCGAGATGGGTTCGGCGATGGAGCCCCGCGATGGATCTTTTCGTGGAAGGAGGCTCAGGTATCCAGGGTTTTCCCGATAAGATGTATAAATAGGAAAAGGATTGAGGTCGGTTGGGCGCCTGGGGGCCCCCACCATGCCTTGGCGTGGGCTAGGCCCAGGCCGCGCCAAGGGCAGGTGTGGCTGCCCTGTGGTGCCTCTTCGTCTCCCCTCCGGACTTCGTCTTCGTTTCGGTAAAACATTGACTTTGGTTTTTGTTTCGTCCAATTCCGAGAATATTTCCTGTACAACTTTTCTGAAATACAAAAACAACAGAAAACAGAGAACTGGCACTGTTGCATCTTATTAATAGGTTAGTGCCGGAAATCATGTCAAAGTGCAACGAAGTGTAAACAAAACACATATGAATTGGTGTAAAACAAGCATGGAGCATCAAAGATTATAGATACGTTTGAGACGTATCAAAGAATAATGATGACTCTGTACGTGAGGAATGATGAAATAGGTATGAAACCTTTTCTATATTCATGTATGCATTTAACGATAGCAAATACTTGTGCAGAGTTCATAAATACTTGGATAAGTAATATTAGATGTTTACTATCTTTGTGTTCTCCTCTTTATTTATGATGCAAACAAGATATTATCGTGGAATACTACTTATACATGATTGACAGGTAGTAGCTTTAAATAAAAGTTTACGCATCCCATTATGCTTGTTATTGCAAACTTGACACATATTGAATCATAAATTATATTCCTACGTGTCTTTAAAATATGAAGGCTGATGTCTTTGTGAGGGTCCAATCTTTTAAATGGCAAACCTCATCGTCGAAGCATACATAAGCTAGCTGATAGTATCTATAGTTTACCAACCAATCTCTTGCTAGCCTTTGAACCAATGATCCACCATTTAGAAAGAAAAGAAAAATAAAGAGAGAAGAAATAAAAAAAAGAGAAAAAAGAAGAGAAAAAATAAGAAGAGATAGAACCCAATGAGTTGGCTATTATGATGATGTCAAAGAAAGGGCTAAAACTAAGAAATTCCCAAAGCCACACCAAATGATTTTATGCTCCAAATGGGAAGAACCCATGCCACTCATAAGGTGTTAAAACTAAGAAGTGAACACTTATCCCATTTCCACTCAAATATATGGTCAAATAAACATACTAGCTACTCATGTATGGGTCTTCTATGAGAGTTTGAATGTTGAAGGACTGGAAGGATACAATATCCTCCCATTTTTTGGTTTTGCAATGCAAGCATAAGGAAATTACTAGTAATCAATTGAAGCAATCAAAGGTCCCAAAAACCTTGCAAATGATTCAATGAAATGCGATGCGAAAATGTTATTTGTTACCACTATCAATTAATCATGTCCAAATAGTGTTGCCATGTACTACCTCTTTTACACCATGCATAGATAGAGGAACATTAACATAATGCATATTAAGTAACACTTTTCCATTCATTGAAGAAGCTATGTATCAAATACTGCCACATTAAATTGTTTATGCATGCATAGAGAAAAGTTCTTGTCAAAGTATTTTATCGCTTCTGCACTACATTTGAGTTTTTGAGGACAAACAACGAGCTAAGCTTGTGGAAGTTGATACATCTCAAATATATCTACTTTTCCAAGATCTTTTCTCAAAGATTTTCTCCGAAATCTCACCATACTTGCATAAAACTGCTGAATCTGACACAATTTTTTAGCAAAAGTCTTGTTTTTGTCAGTTTTCTCAGGAAATAAAATTGGAAAAAAATACCACAGAAGTTTTTCACCAAAATAGGGGACCTGGAACTTTGGATAATGAGAGGGGAGCCACGAGGCCCAAACGAGGCCAGGTGGCGCGCACGCCTGCATAGGGCGCGCCACTAGGGCATGTTTGGCCCTCGGTCGTCGTCTCGTGTCCAGCCCTTCGCGTGGTGCCTTATATACCCTAAAAACCTACCCCTCTGGAAGGACGAAGCGTTTCGCGAAACAAAGCGCCGCCAAGACCACGATCTTCATTTCGGGGGTCAGATTGATCCTGCTCTCCACCCTGGAGAGAGGGATTTCGAGGGCTTGTTCATCATCACCGCCACCAACGTCATCACCAACAACCATGGGCTCACTCTCCATAACCATGAGTGAGTATTTCTCTGTAGGATTAAGAGTTGGATGGGCTTTGGATGAGATTGATCATGTCATCAGCCATATGTATCGAGATTTGACGTGTTTGTCTTGAAGATATTCATGTATTAGTGTTGGTACACATTTTCTATGTTTAATGCGTGTTACTAGGGCTTGAGTAACATGATTTCAGTATTGAAACTATATTTATTTATCATATATATGAGGTTCGTATCTATTTGCAAGGTGTAGTAATTATTATTATGTTGACCCTGCGAATCTCTAAGGTAACAGATAGGAAAAAACAAGGGGAATATGTGATAGTTTGAGGATATTGTGTGTTCATGAAACTTAATGCTTTGTTCTGGGCTATTAGAAAGGATATACCTTTATTTCTTGTAGTTCCAAGTTGGCCCCGGTAAAATGGGCAAGCAGGATAAAAGATGTTATGCAAATTCTCTTTGTTAGTACACACCTACACACAACTCAATTAAATATGTATGCTTTGTTAGTTGTATTACATTATATGATCAATATATTTCATGCAACACCCCACTACTACCCCATGCCTACGCTTTTAGCCACTGAAAGATACATAATACTACTTTCGGTGAAAACTGGAAATCTGCTGCTACTATTTACTATTTGCTTTTTACTGTTTGAACCAACTGCTATAAAATCACCACTTTCTTTGTGAGTTTTTGATATACATGTGTGGTTGAGAGTGATGTCTCAATTTATGAAATCTTATTGGTATTCTTGTGTTATCCTTGAGTCGAACTATAAATTTGGGTAGTACTTCCCATCGAAGATTTCAGCGATCCCCTATACTTGTGGGCATCATCGGCCGACGGTCACCAAACGCTACACAGTAGGGGATTAGAAACTTCCTGGCACCTGGCTCGGTGGCAGACCCTAGTTCTAAACCGGAGATCCGACTTGCTCGTTCAGCAGGTTTTCGGACCGGGATGTGAACCGGCACTGCCGGCCAAACTGACTTGTGGTCGTGCTCCGCCGATTTACCGCTAGGTTGTTTTGAAGACTTTTTCCAAATAGCTAGTTTTTTCTCCCCAAGAATATATAAACCCCTTCTTCCTCCTTCAGGAGGTTAGGTCAACCATTCATTTAGTATCATTGAGCGCACTCTCTCTCTCACTCCATTGTTGAAGCACCAAATCTCCAGGATCCCCCATTCTACCCAACAGAATCCAAAGTCCTTTGGTAGAAAGCAAGAGGAGTTCCCAATCTACGTTTCCTCCAAGATGTGTTTCATTCCCCCTTGCGTTCATCGAGTTTTCTTGTTACTTTTGGGTTCATGGGAAATCCTTGCCCGGAGGCATTTGGCTTGTGATTTTCCCCGTGGAAAGTTTGTGAGGGTTTGGATACCTTAAGGTCTACTACGAGTGAGTAAGCTATTCTTCCTGGTATAGGCTCCGGAGAAGAAGGTAGCCTTTGTGGCATTTGGAATTCCTTCATGGGATTCCAAACCTTTCCAATGTGATGTACCTTTCTCCCAAGAAAGGGAACACACGAATACATCTTCGTCTCCGCGTGCCTCGGTTATTCCTATCTGAGCTCTTTACTTATGTTGCTTACTTTTGTGATATCCCTTATTATTGAAGTACCTTGTATCAACATCTAGGTTGCCTCACCTAACTAAAATTAGGATCACCTACTTTTCCGCATACACTAAAACTGCAAAAATAATTTTATTAAAGAAAATTTGTAGAACATATTCACCCCCTCTAGGCTACCATTTCTATCCTTTCAATTGGTATCAGAGGAAGAGCTCTTTACAAGGTACTAGTTGAGCGTCCGTGCGATTGCCACGGCCTCCTTCTTTTTGGTCTCATATATAAATATGATCCATGTGAAAATACACATTCATAGAAAATATATAGCTACGTAGTGTATGGGGCATATATGCTCTTGGTAGCCAATTTATATATGTTCTAAAAAACATTACGATTTCAATATCCTTGAAGTATATTTCAGTAAAGCAAATTGGATGTCATGGACAGAAAGCAATGGTTAAACTAACTTTATTCACCTAGATCTAGTCTAGGAGGCCTTTTGAATTCCCTTGATCAAACACCACAAATGTTGTCTTCATCTTCATCACTGTTGACGTCAAGCAATGCGACATTGTTATACAATTGGTAGTCGTTCTTCTCAGGCAAAGCAACCCCGTATTACTTGGAGCAGCCATATCTGGTGTCCAACGCGTTGAGTTGCAACCTATCCCAATGAATGGCATTAGCGTCGCTATCATCGTTGAAAAGTTTCAAAACCTAGAGGAGCTCGGACGAAAGATATCATGGAAGGAGATGAGCAAATATTGCTGAAGGACAGCATCAGGAAGAAATAATTTCTCAACAAAAAAGCAGACATTTAGTCCTCTTACATTTGTGATGCTCGGTAGGTATTAAGGAATTCGACTATGTAGAGAGTGGCGGCGAGGGTCATTCTTTGATCTAAACTCTTCAGCCAACCTAATGTTACACAACTGCCTTCTTTCTGACCTGCATAGGCGGCAATATTAATCATCAGTTCACAATTCCATAATATCCTCCTGCATTGGAGTAACCCAAACATATTTTAACTTAGAAAAAAAGAACATAGACAATAATACTTATCGTACATATCATGTGTCAAGTCGTTAGGAAATCTTAGCAGATGGGAAGAAACTAATGAAATAGACCCATGAGGGAAACAAAGACATGACTTTGTTTATTAACAGAAAAACAAAATACAAGAGGGGCTTTGTCAAGAAAAGGTTCAGGCATCAATAATATAAGAAAGTTCAGTAACAATAAATATCATGCAATAGTTCCTCCGTCAGAAAAGGTTACTACTTAAAATTCTCACTTTGAGGAACTATTTCTTCGATATGCTTGTTTAAATGAATAGAAAAGCGCAATCTGTCCTCGTACACAGTCTCATGTTTACTATCTGTACTAAATAGAAAAAAGTTTTTTGAAAGGTTCTTGCCAAAAAGTAGACGTGTAAAGAAAAGAAGCAATTACTCCATCTGCAGCTACACACATTATGCATAACCACCCATAAAAAGTTATAGGCATATCTCTAGTATGAATTTATATCTGGCTCAAAACATAAATACAACATATACGTTTGTTATTACTTCTAGCTGTTTTTAGAAACATCATTGGCAGATGAAACAGAGAATTCAATGCATGTCTTTGAGAAGACAGCACATGCTCACAGCATAAAGACCACATAGAACGGTGAAAGGAATAGATTTGACAGAATATCAACCAAACTACAGTTTTCACAACATGCAAAGGTCAGTATTGCTAACACTGTTTTCACGAGTAAGGAAAACTAAGAGCAAAATGATAAAAGTTAGTAATACCAAGAAATTAACTTTTCACCTAGGCAGTGTAGTTATTATAATTAAGAAACCTCTATTGGCAATCAGAAGGCTTATAGGACAGCTGCCTCGTTGGCCATTAGCGGGCAAACCTGTTGTCAGCACAAAAATCAACAATTCATTTGTGATTGGGAATAATCAATGTAACCACCTCAACATCAGAACTTCACTACATTTTATACAAAAAGATAAACTAATAAAAACTATGATAGCAGGATTGTGGATGTGATTTTAATCATCTGATATGCGCTGCTGCAGATCAACAAAGAATAAATAGATGAATGTGTGTAAGGTAGAAAGATTTGTTGATCCCGTGGGGGGGTTTCCTTTTTGATAATTACAAGATTAATTACATTTTCACTTAAGTTAAGTTAAGAGATGAGAAGTTATTTCAGGAAGAGATTTGAGTTATTTGCTATCCTTTGTAAAATCGATATAAACTTCTAGATCTAGAGGATGCCCCTTTACAACTATAGAATGGCATGTCAAAAGTGCCACATCCCATGTAAATAAGAGAGCGAAACAAGCAGCACTCTATTTCATTCCAGAACCATACACAAAGAGCTGAATGGCCATGAAAAATTCTAGCTTGCTTAAACTTATTATATTACCAAATGGAGGGAGTAAAAAAATATATATCAAGTGACTTTGTTGAACTCAAAGGATAAAGTAAGGATGCAACGTAGGCTCTTGAGCATCAATATTGTGATGGAAATAATACCTAAAATAATCTGAAAACTATGTATATCCATAAAATAATCTTTTAGACCCTTTATATTGAACCAAATTTGAGTGCTCCACTAAATCCGCACCTAGAATATATATACAGAGTGCAGATAATATTTTTCATGTAAGCATAGACATGTAGATTTTTAACAAAGTGATAAGTGTCTAGCAAATATGAATCAGACTCGAATTAATATGTAGGATGATTGTTGCAAAAAAAAAAATCCATAGATTTTTGCCCAGACACAACTTTGATACGCAACTGATTCCCCTATACATGGCAGTGCAGGGTATACTGCTATATTTGATGTTTGGCTCTGAAAACCTGTTGGTCTCATATACAATATTTAAACAGCTGTAATCAAAATGTATAAGAACTTACAGTGCACTTGGACATAGTTCGGAACTGAACAAGAACTGATACTGCACTTAGACTTAATTATGTATCTCTTCGCTCTCACTGGCTAAAACAGAAAACAAAAATACACTTAATCTTAACCAGACAATGATGAAATGTGGCATTATATGGTTTAGAAAAGACGGACAGGGTGTTTCTACACCCGGGTGCATTTGCACCCTTTATTTGAAATGCATATTAAACATATTTTAAAATGTTAGAAAAATACAAATAAAAATTCCCCGTGTATACCTTGACATATTACATGCTTACAAAGTTGTTTCAGCAAAAACCGATATGTTTCGTGCCTTGTGCAAAAAAGACAAATCTTTGGTGCTAAAATAGTCTATTTTTTGAGGCATTATTTGTCTTTTTTACACAGGGTAGAAAAATTATTGGTTTTATGTGAAACTTTACGTGCACACATAGAACATGTCCCTCTATATGCTAAATTTTTTTACTAAATTTTTTATGTTTTGGAAATATGTTTTATACATACCAGGTGCATATGCACCCGGGATCAGATTTGGTTTTCCCAGAAAAGACTCCCTAGTTACCACCTGCAGTAGTAGTAACGATCAAGGGAAGTGCTCCTTTACAGAGCAGTCTGAACCAAGTGCAAATGAAGATGAGATTGGAATATTTCAGTCCACAATATCCAGGTGCTATATTATCTGCACTATATATGAAATTTATGTGGGGACTTGGCAACCTGGGTCAGGATGTGTGAGATTAGGGTCCTCGACTCCGGTAGTAAACGCTGTGAGGCGCAGATTTGCCACCCATCAGCGACATGGTCATTTTGTGCCCGTGCTGATCGTGCACGGCGGCCCCGATAGTCGCCATCTCGGTGCCCCCACCGATGTCACGGTGGTGGCCAGAGACTCAGGGCTGCAGAAGAGGAGGTCGTGTGAACGGCGAGGCTGAGGGAATGTCGCGGCCGGGAATGACCAGACGCCATGGCCGTGCGACTCCTGCAGGGGCCCTAGCGCCTCGAGGGCGAGATTGGGGCCTTATGGTTGTCACCCAAGGACTCCTGGTGCTTGGCAGCCTCAAGGAAGGGTAGGACAGCGTTTTTTTAGATGCGAGGATGGCGTGTTGGACTGCAGGAGTAGATCATGGTGTGGAGAAGGGCATCGGTTACTGCGGGCAGGGTGGACGACTGCTGGTTTATTTCGAAATAAGCAAGTGGTAAATTGCAAACGTGATGACCCTCCAATTAATTCCATTGCTATTGAGCTCATTTAATAAGATAAGTTCCAAAAATATTGACATGGTATAAAATAACTTATGACTGGGATGCCTAGAGAAGTATAATTCAAGAAGTGTGATCTCTTCTATTATTCTCAAGGGATAGCTCAACATCAGTGGAAAAGAAGTGTGTACTACCATTGCGTCGTTTATCAAACATGATATGCCAAACTATATGCATTTCATCAACCATCTAGTCTCAATAAACCGAACACCCAATAAAAATCCATTCATCTCCACCTAGTTCCTTGTAGATGTTTACATATTCAATGAAAATGAAATCAGCAAGAGAAATTACCATATCCAGATCAATGCTCCTGACATCTCAGATGAAATCGTATCCTTGCTCCCATTAAAATGGACAAATCTCCAGTTGTGACAGTGGTGATGGACAAGACGCTAGGATGCCTTTCTACTTGCTGATTTCAGAGTCACAGACAAATGATCCTATGATGAACCACAAGCATAATGAAGGCATCACTTCCATTTAAAGGCACAAAAAACAGTACCAGAAATAAGAAATAGAATATTCAACTCACTATCATTTCTTTGCCAGCGAGCAATTGTCAGAAAGATACAATAAATGCAGAAATAAAGATGATATATAGAAAACAATGCTTATCGGAAGAAAAACAGCCTATGCTCGTTATGGAGCGATATAGAGCATCAGTAAGTGTGGATAGAGTGCTACAAAAAGAACTACACCTGCAACTCCCTTTGCCAATGACTATCTGAATCTTCTATCTGTTACCATCGACATATTCACAAAACAAGTCTATCTCCAATGAACTCTGAGAGAAAGCGCAACTTATCAAGTTAATAACTGCAAAATGGAGAACATTCTCAACACTGGCAATATAAATTGTTGAGTTATTCCCTATAAATTTATATATATTCCATTTGGGTATGTTTTTCATCCCATGGTTGGTCCTTCCTATATTTTTATTCATGTCAATTGCATTCAGATTCTATCCGCATAAAGAACCCTAACCAAAATTGAATTCCTAATTGATTCAGAAAAAAAGAACAGGAAATGGGGGTGAGGTGAGGAGCATACCACGATGGAAGTAAATTCCTTAGGCTGAGATGTGAACTGAAATCCTGATTCACCAACTATAGCAATTAATCCAAGAAGCCTGACGAGAGGGATCGTTCAATAGCAGACTGTCACCAGGAGCAAACAGCCACAAAGCTGCCAGGAAACGACCAATTTCCGCATCGTATGTGGCAGCTATGGCCCAGATATGATGCACAGACAGGGACGGCGTAAAGAGGATCTCGGCCTCAAAGCAGGCCGGCGGCGATCGGAAGTACGGCCAAGAGGACAGCCACACATGGAAAGACGGACGAGCAGTGCACGGATGTACCACGGCGTGTCGGCGGCTGACCATGACAAATATCGACCTGCGCTGGCCTCGACAGAATGCCTCGACAGAATGCAGTTCGAAATTACAACACCTCCGGTTGGGATGATGGGAGGCGACGCTGGAAGAGCAGATTGGCGGCCCGGGAGCAGGCGCCCGCCGGTCCCCTACCGAGTTGAGCGCTCGAGCGTGTTCGTCGTCCTAGGAGTATGTTGCTGGCAAGATGGGGCGCGGCGGTGTTACTATGCGGTTGGACTTCAAGGCGTGCTTGCGCGTGTATTTTCCATCGTGGGCTGCACAACCGTTTATCCGGATGCTTATTTCGTTCGCGGGATCAAAACTGAGGAAGCTATTTTTTTCTTTCGGAAGTGGAGAGGACGTACCACGAGACACCACCTCTAGAGATTTAATATAGTAAAGATTTATGGCCTTAAGATCAAGATGGGACGACTCTTCGATGATGAGGAGGGTAAGATCTACACGGTTGAAGATATGAGGGAAATGCGGGCTTGTGATAAGGTCGCATATGATGTTGATATCTATGAGTGTGTTAAGAAAATAGTACTTATGATTCTTAAGGAACACTACGGTAAGACAACACTTGGTGATCCCTCGGTTGCATATTTAGAGAAACCAAAGGCACCAGGTGAGGTTGGGTATGTTGAGCCACTCTTAAACGGTGGCTCCTCAAAGGCCACCCCATCATTTAATAGTGGTCCTTGCGTCTATCCTCAACCTACGTTCTTGTGCCCATATTAATCATGCGGATCCTTATTCCCATTTTGATGGAACTCACTTTTCCTTTTGGAAAATTTCTATGCAATCTCATCTCCGCAATTGCAGCGAGGAGCTTTAGGAGATGGTGGTTCGCGGATATAAGCCCGTGAACCCAAATAGCTTATATCCCCATGTGAGATATGATCACCAACTCAATGGCATGGCATGTGACAAGATTCGAAGATCCGTTCACCATTCTCTTCGTGATCAAATTTTCAATCTTGAGTCTGTGAAGGAGCTATGGCAGAGGATTATGATTCTTCAAGAAGGAACCTCTCTCATTCAAAAAAAAAGTATGAGAATGCGAAGTTGGAGATGAGTCTGTTCATGATCAAGGATGGTGAATCCATTAGTAGGGCCTATGGAAGACTATATGCTCTCTGAGTGAAGATCAAGGGTCTTGGATGTGACAAGTGCCATGATTGTTTTGATGTGAATTACGAGTTCATCAAGTCCAAGATATTCTCAATGATTGTGATCGATGATCAACAATTGGCCCTCAAGTTGCAACTCGTTGATGCTCGGAACAACTTCTCTTCGGATGATCTTGTCTCCTACTTTGTTGCTACAGAGTAAAAGAAATGAACCATGCTATGAAAGCTTCTCGTAACATTGCATTGAAGGCCAAGGTTGTGGAAGTCAAGGAAGACTATGAAGAGATTGAATAATAATAATAATAATAATAATAATAATAATAATAATAATAATAATAATAATATGATGATGATGACGAGATGACTTCAACGAGTGATATCCAAGTCAATCTTGCTTTCTTCGCCAAAAACCAAACAATTTTTTTAGAAATAAGGGAACAAGCTTCTGTAATGAAAACAAGAGAACTTGTTACAATTGTGATGAGCCAAGTCACTTTGCCGACAAGTGTCCTGATGAGAAGACATAACGCAAGCCCAAACATGAGAGGGGGGCTAAACAAAGGTTGAAGCCAGATCCCATCAATGAAAGATACAAGAAGAACAATAGAAGATAAGGTAAAGTTTTTTTTAGGTACCGATACACATCCAACAAGGACAATTAGGATGAGGAGAAGGAAGTCGGTGTGTCCGGTTTGGCTCTTGCCGATCATGGGTCACCCATCGTACTTATGACTACTCCAAGGACTACTCCTACAACTCCTCCATCCCCAAGAATTCCAGCACTTTTCTCATGGCAAGAAGAGCTAATGTGATCTCACCCCTTCTCTCTCTAGCATCTTGGAGGATGGTAATGATGTGCAAAATGATGGGGATGATGATATAATCACCCATTTGTATAAAGTTAGGTGTTCTCTTCATGGTGATGTTCTTGCTAAATTCGAATTCCTAATGGATACCATTGCTTCACGCAACGTGTCCATTGAGGACTAGAAGTCTCATATTGAAAATGATAAGCATTGATTCAGTCTAAATTTCTAGATTTATTTGTCCATGGAATTTTCTTAACATTTCGGTAGAAAGATGACATTGTAAGTTTTCAATAGCTTGTTCAACATATGTACTTGAGAATCGAATATATAAACTTCCTTATGGTTAAACCAACTCATATGACTAATTTACTATGTATTCTTAGTAAGCATATTAGTCTCTTAATAGATAGTCATTAATCATTCAAAACATATGAATACTAGATGCACTTTCAGTACCAGGTTTTAAGTGTTCATAGACTAGGATCCTACCAAAGTTGAGTGCCCACATGATTGGTGGTGTAGGTTATAACGATGAAACCAAATAAGAATATCCTACACATTGTTACCGTCAGTGTCGCATGTTGTCACTAGCTTTGGCTCGTGAGAAACAACAGTCTTCGACCGTAAGTGAAAAGGTTGTCGCAGTTGTAGGTCATCATCATGTATATCCATTTTCTATCCAATCGTAATGTAAATACATGCACTAAGTTGGATGTTTCTTTAAAAAGGAAGGATAGATATCATGCTACACAAGGCAGGGATATATGAGCAGAACACCCCCACCCCGTCAATAAGCATTCATAGTGCAGGTTCTCTTAGCAACAAATGTACCAAACTAAACTATCTCCGTCGTATTATCTAACATAATGTAGGTACCGATATATTCCCTTTATTTCTTGTACCCATTCTAATCACAGTCTTGAACATAAGCATACTTAATTAGGACCTCGCTATCGGGCGAACTTGAGGAAGCTCATAGCCCTACGCATGATGGGATCGTAGCCTCATGTCGCAAGAAGCGACGACTTTGGTTTTTTGATAGAAAAGGGGGAGTTGCTAGGGCCCACGTGTCCTTAATCTTGGAAATTTATTCAGGGGGCCCCACTGAGATCATTTTTTTCGAACCATGCAGTAGAATTGCATGTGAAATATATTAGATAGAAGCAAAAAAACATAACAACACAACACTAAGTTCCACACGGCTATGGCAACCAGAACAATAGCAAAACCCGCCGCCACTACCCTGCCGCCACTAGAAGCCGCTGGGCAAAGCCCGCATGGCATGGTCGCGAGCACCTTCCGCGCGGTGCGACCTTGGAGTGGGGTGGCTGCCTTGCGACCTCCCCATCATGGCGGTGGTGCATGGTGGTGGCGTTCGGGGCATGGCGGAGGGCAGTGGCAGCGTGGCCCGATCTTGGCCCTTGGGGACTAGAGGAGTCCCGCGTCGGCTGCACCTCCTACGCGTGACAAACTGCTCCGCCCACATCATATGGAAGCCGGGGAGGCATCCACGAGCACGGCGGCTACGACCTTGCGGGGCAAGGACGGTGTGGGTAGCAGCGGCCAGTACCGTGCGGCATGGCGGCGCAGCTTCACCAGCGTACATCGGGCAGGCCCAATCTAGGATGCGAGGCTCGTTTCTGGGCCGGGCGGACTTGATCTGGGTCGCGTGGGCCTTCATTGCTGCTGGTCCACCGATCTCTGAACCTCCTTCGCCGTCGTTGGGCAGCAGATGACGGTGTGGGGGCCTACTCTTCTGCATGAAAGAATAAAGGTGGCGGTCCTAGGTTTCCTCTTCTGCAAAGATGGTGACTATCCTGATGTCAATCCTTCTTCATATGGCCGGAGTGGTGATTTCCGGAAGGCTCCACCAGTGAATGTAACAGTGCACCTTATGCCTGGAGTTTGGTGGATTGGCTGGTATTCTGTCGTGCACACCCATGCTTTTAATCTGACCGTTTGGTTCTGGAGGGAGCGGTGCGAAGCTCTGCTTTGTGTTGCCATCAGATGATATTCTAGTCCATGGTGAAATCAGAGGCGGAGAATATCATGAAGGTCTGATTGGAGGACTTGCAATGGAGGTTCGAGTCTCTGTGATGCTGATGAACTTGCTTGGTGTCCTGGATTTCGCAGTAGCAGTATGCAAGTGAGGGCGGCATCACATGTGAAGTTCAGAGTCTTATCTTTCAGGGTGAAAATCCAAGATCTGGTATTAATTGGCAGTGCCTGTTAATGGCCCCTTTAAGGCATTGGTTTGAGTGCGGAGACTATATTTAGGGTGAAAACTTAAGATCTTTTGATCGAGCGACGATGAAGCTTTTGCACTGCATCCTTCTTAAAGGTGTCGCTTTTGGAGAGCCTGAAGTTCAGGTGTTGTCTTGGTAGTGGATGTATTGTTGCTGCTAGGACTGACATACCGTAGCGGGACTTTTATTATGTTAATTTTTTTTGGATGTGTGCATCAGTAGTGTCATTAGAGTTTTGCGTTGTTGCAGAGACGGAAGTAATTGGTATCTCTCGATATTAATATACTCCCTTTATCGAGAAAAGAACAACAGCAACACACACTCCTCACAATGACCAGGAAAAGAACAACAAGAGGAGAAATGAACGCCCAAGTTATAACTATTTTAGCATATCTCCTCATGTAACAGGAAATGACCTCTACTGGCCATCGCCCACTGCCGAGCTTCAACTTTAACCTGGACAGGCATGAAAACCTTATTAAACACCCCTTTTATATATTTCTCTCACGCCAGAGGGGTTACCACTTACCAGCATAACTAGCAAGTTCAGAGTGTCGCTCTTCTTCCCTTGCAGGGTTTCACTCGCTGAACAGCACCAACTTTTGACGGCCCGTGTCATGTTTAGGAGCAACCTATTGCAATCCTCCAAAAGGAGGACATAATTCCATATAATATCAACGGCCCTGCAGCTCATGAACAAATGCTTCACATCCTCTTGAGCTATGTTACAGAAAATAAACTTTTCCTTTATGTGGTAGACCACGCTTAGTAAGACGATAAGTAGTCCAGATTCTTCCCCGAATGCTACAAACTTACAGCGAAGGGGCGTCCATGAATGGGAAACTTAAAATGGAGATCGAGCTATATGTAACCCTTTATTTGCAAGCACTCGAAATTCGTATTTCAAAGTTTTAAATTTTTTGAAATAAAATTCCAGAGATAGCCAATGATATATGCTACACTGGTGTAAAATCTCAACAAAAACTAATTTATATTCTAGACTACACAAAATTGACAAACTCTAATAAATTTTAAAGTCATTCGCCGAGGCACATCTGATGGTTGATTTATATACCGATTTAGAGGAGAAACCCCCGTGAGCTCCCAAAACCAAATCCAAGCATCTTCCGATCCATCTCCAGAGTTAACTGGATACGTATTTCTTACAGCTTCCCAGGTGGCCAAAACCTGAAAAAAGATCTGAATGGTACTCCGTAATACTAGGTTTTCTTATGTCCTTTTAGCGAATTCCCGTTTGTGACCGCTTCAGGCACACGTGCGTCTTGCCTTAATATATTATTGGCAGGATAAGGTTGTAGATATCGGCATATCGCGGTGCAACGTCTTGAATAGTGCGCGCCGAGATCTATGCATCACTAATTTAAATACAGTGCATACAGTGCCCTCGAAGTTGACTTACACGTGCAGACGTGCTTCACCCTTTTTCACTTAATTATTATTCAAGTAAAATGAATGATTACAACAACTAATCATTCGTTCACATTACAATACTAGAACACTTTATCGGTCGATCCAACATTTTCTTGTGCTAGCTGATGCTGCTTATTCGTTTCTGCTATATCAGTCTCTGCTAGTAGGAATTGAGATTGGCTTGGCGCAGCTTGCGCTCTTCAGAGAGCTTCGTAGCGAAGCGCGCGAGCGCCTCCTCGTTAGTTCCCTCGTCGTCGACGACCTCGTATTTCCCTGTGTCGATGTTCACCCTGGACACCTTCGTCTTGAGCAAACTTTCACCAATCTGAATCAGCGCCTCCATGTTCTTCTTGGTGGCGATATCCACTGACGCGGTGTCCCCAACGAGTGAGTCCACCTGGATGCGGAGGTAGTTCTCCTCAACTCGGAGAGCCTTGAAGAGCACGGCGGCGTGGATGTCAACCATGTCAGCGCTGGCATGTGAAAATATGTCGATGATAGGGGTGAAGCTGCCGTCGATGAGCCACTCGCGGAGGCCCCACTTGGCGCACTCCGGCGCGGTGTACTTCTCCGCCTGCTTGGGCGAGCCGGTACCTAAGGAGATGATGAGGTAGTTGTCGTACCCGGCAGGCTTACCGTGGTTGAAGTCCGGGTTCCGGGACAGCACCTCCTTGGTTATCATGGACATGGCGGCCATGGTGGGGTTGTTAGCGGCCACACCACCGTCGATAAGGTGGTACTCACTGTCGGGGAGCTTGCCCGAAGGATCCTGGGTCTTGAAGTAGTGTGCGGGGAAGTAGGTGGGCGCCGCTGACGTGCTGATGCAGATGTCCGACAGATGGGCGTTCTTGAGCGGGTTCTTCTTGGCCTCGTACGTGTTGAAGATGATCGGCTGCAGGAACTTGACGTCGAACGTCGGCACAATGATGTTGGTGAGGGTGTCGGCTAAGGTCACGTCGTTGGTGAGGCTCTTGATCTTGTCATGCAGGTACTTGCCGTCGTACTTGGGACCCAGCAGCGAGCCAACCAATGACGTCACCGGAGCCAGGAACCCGGACCTGCAGTCGGCCGAACCGATTAATTATTAGTCGGAAGAAGCGATCGAGCGGCATGAAATTAAAACCTTTCTACGACGTACCTCGCCTGAGGGAAGATCTTGGGCCCGTTGTCGAGGTAAAACTTGTTGATGTCCTTGGCGGCGAAGAGGGGACGCTTGTTCTCGCCCGGCGCCGCCAGCATCGACGTGACCAGCGCGCCGGTGCTCGTCCCGGCGATCACGTCGAAGTAGTCTGCGATGCGCGCGTCCGGCCCGTCCAGCTCCTGCAAAACAAAGCACTCCCTCGGAATCAATCAATCTATCTATCTAGGACGACGACGATGCACCGAGGAGCTACGGACGGACGGTCGTACTTGGAGCTTGGCCTCGAGGCTGGCGAGGATGGTGGACGGGATGAGGCCGCGGATGCCGCCGCCGTCGATGCTCAGCACCGTGATGAGCTTCCCCTGGGACGGCGGCGGGCAAGTCATCGTCGCGTCGGCGTTGCTGCTCTGATTTGCTCACACTCCTATCGGTGGCCTCTAAATTGCTTAAAGACTTCTACTAGCTTTGGATCTCGTGAGTTCCCAACTGGAGGCTCGCAAAGCCATATAAATAGAAATTTGGCGTCAGTAAGCTGGTAAGATGGAATGTGAGGCTACAGACTTCACACTCATTTTTTGCGTGCGCGTGTGTCACGATTGATTAGCTGGAGTCCCTACTCGCCGGGGCTGGGCCAGGGGCTGAGCCAGTATTTTCATATTGTCAGGATTGCATATCTGAAAGACACATGCATCGCTGATTTGGACACACAGATAATGCCTACTTTTTTTTTTCCGAAACACGGGTATTTCGATTTTGGCTTCCCAGCTTCAGTGGGCCGAAAAAGGGGTATTTGGTTTCTCCTTGAAATATTATTATCTCCACTGTATGTTTCTTAAAGCAGCGAAGAGCCTCTATAAGACGAAATGTTTTTGCTCGGAGTGGAAACGCGGCGTTGAGCTCGTGCAGGCGAGAGATGGCGGAGCTCTCCGGCGTCTAAAAAAAAACCGATGGGAAAAATTGGGTCACCTCCAGTCGATTGACACCATCTATTACCCCCACACTCTGGCTCACCGACAAATCCCGCGCCAACATTTCTTCCCATTTAAGCTCTCTATCCGCAAAAGCTTCTTCACCAACGAGCAGGTAAGCGGCGCCATCAACTCCTGTTGGTGGAGCTCTTCTGCAGCAAGTCTTGTCCCTCCAGTTTTTCCAGATGTCGTCTTCGTCATCCGATGGTTAGAGTTTCGTGGGTAACTTCTAACCCTATTCTGGTAGCTTAGATTTGTTAGCGTGTGGTTCATCTAAGTAGATGTGAATGTTGTATGGTAGATTTTTCATCTCTTGCTTCATGATGTATTGTGGGGATGATGTAGATGGATGTTTAAAGGTAGCGATGGCTGCTAAATGCTTTGCTCACCCCGCTTCGCTCCACTCTACCTATCCTATCGGCACAATTTTCTGCACACTAGTACAGAACAAGCGTTCACACATAGTTAAAATGGCCAGTCGTGGAGATTGCCGAAATTCTCAGAAGCGCTCTATGGAAAGTTCATCACCAAGGGACTGATGCTGCCTTGCCCCTGCATCCTATGGCCGAATGGCGGCTCACTTCCAGGATTTCAACCTCCATATGGAGGCCTTTCCTTTCTGCCAACCGTCTGAGCTCGCTGTCGCTTCGCCTCCAAGTGGTTTTGTCCCTGGAGGTGTAGAGATGGCCGACGAATTTGGTTCTGCATTGGCAATGAGATCACCACGAGCATCTTCCTCTCGGACCTCGGCGTGGCATACGCCTTGAGGTTTCCGGCGAGTGGCGGAGAAGAAGCACAAGAACATGATGGCTTAGATTTTTTTTTGTTAGGGCTCTTTTTTAAAGTTTAAGGCTTTATCTTTAAATAGTTGGTTTTCCAGGGCGATAGAAGCTAGAGGGCCTCCTTGTAATTCGGTGCATTCAGCTTTTTATGAAGCTTCTAAGGGCATCTCCAACGGGTCGATGCATTTCGAACGCCTAAAATGTCCACGTGTGTCCGTTTGCGTCGGCCCAAATGTTCGAAATCCACCGCGTGTCAGTTTGCATCGATAGGGTGCCCCTAGCGGCACGACGCATTTTTTTCGGTTTTGCATTTTTTCAATATAAAAACTTAATTTACATAGTAAAGAAAGGAAAATAAAAAACATAAAAACTAACCCATGCGCCTACTCGTCGTCATCGTCGAGCACGATGAAATCCGGTACCGGCCACGACCAGTTGGCAACCGGTAGAACATACGCCGATGCTGCCGGCGGTGGAGGTGGAGGTGGAGCAGCCCACGCTGGTGGATGAGGTGGAGGTGGAGCTGCCCACCGATTGTACACCAGAGGTAGAGGTTGAGTCAGAGGCGGCGGTTGCGGGGTTGAGTTCTGGAGCGCCCGTTGTAGGGCCTCTTCCTTCGTGAGGCCCGACGGCATGATGCCGGTGGCGTAACGGGACAGCGATGGCTGCAACGGTCAGTCCACCTCCGAGACAAGGACGCCGAGCCTCTCGATCTCGTCATCGGTCATCGTCGTCGGGAGGTTGAACTTCCGGCCCTCCGCCATGGCCGCCTACCAATCCTGGAAAATGCAGGCGACGAAGTCGTCGCTATCGTCCTTGGCCTCCTCGTTGTGGTAGGCCAGCGCGTCGCAGTCCTCGTCGTCGTCGTCGTCTTGTGGAGGCGTCGACGACTGCGACGAGGTGGCGGTGGCCTGTCAAACGGGAAGTCCCGGTTGCTGAGGAAAACCGCTTGCCTCCTCGAATCCTCCTCGGTCTGGCGCCAGGTGTGCCAACTGTTGGAGTCGACGGCGAAGATGGGATCGGCGTGGAGGTCCGGCGGCAGGTACCACCGCCTGCGTCGGATCTCGGCGCTCCTGCCTGGCTCGCGTAGATGCACGGGCGGGACAGGCACCCGGAGGTGGCTGAGCCGCCAGTCGCCGCCAGCCGGGTGCAAGTCCCGCCAGCCGTCGCATGGCATCCAGTTATTGTGCATGAGACGCGCCACCTTGACGGGTAGCGACACCCTATTCGTCCGCTTCGCCTGCGTGGTGCCGGATGCCTCGGAGTCGTGCTTCTTCTTTCCCATGGTTATGCGGTGGCGCGCGGCGGTGATGGGTGGGAGTGGAGGTGTCGGTGGTGTGGGCAATGGCATGGACGATATTGGTTGACTTTTAAAGGCCGGGCGCTCGTGGGATACGATCCCATTGATGGCGATGCAGAAGCCCAGCCGGTGCCTGTAATATCCCAGGTTTAGAGGCTACAAAATGAGAGAACACCAAAGTGTGCATTGCATTCATGCATAGAAAATCCGGGGAATTTTCGCGCTTTCAAATAAAGCTTACCACAGTAACTGAAGTTTCACTTGACTTGCTGGAATTGAAGTAGATCATCAAGTCAAGCGCTATAAGCTTCACTGTGATCTTTGCTAAAACTTTATTTTGGGTAGACATAATTTGATCCATATGTTGGATCAAAAAGGAACTAGAATTATTACACAACACTTAAAAGTTAGCAACTACCTTTGTGTGTAATTTAATTCACTTATAAATAAGGTAAACCACAGGGTCTAAAGTGCATAAAAGCCACACATTCTCATTTAAATCATAACTTATTAAATACATGGAATATCATAAAACTAAATCCATTTACATTACAAATTATAGTTCAAACTATTTGAATCAAACTAACTATGAGTATTTTGAAACTCATATGATCATGCCTTGGGGAAATCAAACACCAACTATCCAAATTTGAGAAATAACCTCAACCTCAACCTTTTTACCAATATTATAATGTCAATCCAATCAAAGATGGTATGATGACTCATCCACATTAATAAAACCATCCACATGATATTTAGTAGCAAATGCCACTTGGCTATCCAAAAATAAATCATATGAGAGGATAATCTCTACGCCACATGGGATGAAAATATCTATATGACTTGCTTTCCAAGCTTTGCCACCTCATGCTCAAAGGATTGCTATGGATGAGGGCATGACAACCAAGCACCTTACTCATCCAACCAACACAAGAGTCACCACCTATGTGTCATGATACTAGAGCTTACCCAAGCCTATAAATAGAGCCATGATGACCCACAAGTATA
>NC_061510.1:212600453-212670963 GCF_022539505.1 Lolium rigidum
CGTTTGAGAGGCGGCGGGGGATCGAAAGAAAAAGGCAAGTGACCAAATATGAGGTGCCAAAAATAATTCAAGAAAAGAAAGTTTTATAGTGCATAGAGGATGACATGCGGGTCCCGGTTAGCGGCAGCGGTATCACCGTTTGAGAGGCGGCGGGGGATCGAAAGAAAAAGGCAAGTGACCAAATTTGAGGTGCCAAAAAAACTCCAAGAAAAGAAAGTTGATTGCACATAGAGGATGACATGCGGGTCCCATTTAGCGAGCAGCGGTCTCAACGTTTCCAAGGCGGCAAGGGATCAAAAGAAAAAGGAAGTAGCCGGAAATCGGGGGTCAAAAAAATCCAAGAATAGAAAGAATTTTGGTTCATAGAGGATGACATGCGGGACCCATGATCTCCGCATCGTAAACGGCTCGATCGGAGAACGTTGAGACGAGATGGCGCGATCGAGAAAAAAAACAATGCCAGAGAGGCTGCCATCTGGGCCCTACATCCCTCGGCGGTGCGGATTTGCGTTGACTCGGCCGGCGAACCCGAGAATTCGCGATGCACCACGTCCCGGGCCACCATACGCGACGTTTTGGCCGCTTTCGTCGGGCTAGGTGGCCTCAAAAACGAGAAAAAAAAGTTTTGACATGCACCACGGAGGGACCAAAATCGTCGGCCATGGTACACCAGCAACCACGGCGCGACTTCAACTTCGTCGGCCATGGCAACTTTTCTTGTAGTGAAGTAAAACAAGTGGAGGAAGAAAGAAATGTTCTTTAGCTCCTCTATGCATATAAAATGTACTTGTTAACAAGGTTGATCAAGTCTTGCCACCAAATAAATTTTACATGACATAAGAAGAAATAAACCTCAAATCAATCATGTTACCTTGTATTGAATTGATATGGATCCAATCATAATACTTTGATATCCTTGTTTAGGTTCATATATAGGACAATCAATAACTCCCACTTTGATAGTTCTCACATTAGAAATTGTATTAACTCCACATACTTTATCAATCCTCTTGGGGAAATAAACTGTATGCTCCTTGTCATCAACATTGAAAGTAACTTTTCCTTTATTGCAATCAATAACAGCCCCTGCGGTGTTAAGAAAAGGTCTCCCAAGAATAATAGACATATTATCATCTTCAGGCATTTCCAACACAACAAAATTAGTTAATATTAAGCAATTATTAGTAACTTGAACAGGAACATCCTCACATATACGAACAGGAATAGCAGTAGATTTATCAGCCATTTGCAAAGATATATCAGTTGGTATCAACTTATCTAAATAAAGTCTCTTGTAAATAAAAAAGGCATAACACTAACACCTGCTCCCAAATCACATAGAGCAGTTCTAACATAATTATTCTTGATGGAACAAGGAATAGTCGGTATACTAGGTCGCCCGACTTCTTTGGAACTTTGCCATTGAAAGAGTAATTAGCAAGCATAGTGGAAATCTCCTCATTAGGAATTTTCCTTTTGTTAGAGACAATATCTTTCATATACTTTGAATAAGGAGGCAATTTAATAGCATCAGTCAAAGGGATTTGCAGGAACAAAGGTTTCATCCAATCACAAAATTTATTATAGTGTTCTTCTTCCTTTGATTTTAGTTTCTTAGCAAGAAAAGGCATTTGCTTTTGAACCCAAGGTTCTCTTTCATTACCATGTTTCTTAGCAATAAAATCTTCTTTAGTATACTTTTTATTTTTAGCATTCTTTTCAGGTTCATCTTCAACCTCCTCTTGATCAGAAGCATCATTCTTATCATTATCTTTATCATGTTCATTACCACTTTCAGTTTCAGCATCAGAAATAGAAATACTATTAGGATCATTAACAGGCTCAGAGGATTCTACAACAGTTTTATGTTTCTTCTTCCTTTTCTTAGAAGGAGCACTAGTTTCAATTCGTTGAGAATCTTGTGCAACTCTTTTGGGATGCCCCTCAGGATATAGAGGATCCTGAGTAGAAACACCACCTCTAGTGTTACTTCATAAGCATGTTTTTCTTTAGAACTATTTTTTAACAAGTCATTTTGCACTTTAGTGAGTTGATCAATTTGAGTTTGAACCATATGAAAATGTTTAACAAGCATATTTACATCATTGGAGGTTCTCTCCACAATACCATGCAATTCACTAATAGCTCAAGAATTTTCCATTAAATGATTCTCTACCCTCATATTAAAATTATCTTGCTTAACAATATAATTATCAAACTCATCTAAACATTGATCAGGAGGTTTTGAGTACGGAATATCTTCCCTACTAAAGCGTTGAAGAGAGTGTACCTCGATCATGGATGAAGGGGGAGTTATCTTACATGAACCTTCTATGGGAGGTAAATTCTTCACATCTTCAGATTTAATACCTTTCTCTTTAAGAGATTTCTTGGCTTCCCTCATATCTTCATCATTTAATTTAATCATACCCCTATTCTTCAATATTGGTGTCGGAGTTGGTTCAGGTGTAGTCCAATCATCATGATTTCGGCCTATTCTAGCCAATAATTCTTCAACATTGTCTGGAGTTCTTTTCCTGAAAACACAACCAGCACAACTATCCAGGTATGCCCTAGACTCAATGGTTAGTCCACTATAAAATATATCAAGTAAATCATGCTTTTCCAAATCATGTCCAAGTCGAGCTCTGATAAGAGAGCAAAATCTCGCCCAAGCTTCAGGCAATTTCTCTCCATCTTCCTGGTCAAAACTATAAATTTTCTGCAAAGCAATGTGTTGGGCACTAGCAGGAAAATATTTCTGAAAGAAAATATCAAGCAAATCACTTGGACTATCAATAGAATCAGGAGGCAAACTATTATACCAAGTTTTAGCATCATCCTTTAATGAGAAAGGAAAATTTTTAGCAACGAAATAAGTACGCTTCTTGATATCATCAGAAAACAAGCTACTCAAAGTAGACATCTCAATCATGTGTTCTACAACACTTTCTTTTTCAGTACCACAAAAAGGTGTTTTCTCAACAATAGATATATGAGAAAAATCAAGAGAAAAATCATAATCCTTATCCTTAATGTTTATAGGAGATGTGGCAAATTTAGGATCAGGAGACAGTTTATATCTAACGGTATGTTGTGCAGAAGCTTTTTAATATTACTTGTACCAGTAGTAGCATTGCATTTATCAATGAAATCATCATCAAGTTCCACATAATCTTCATCAAGATCATCGCTAGAGTATTCAACAGACTCAGGTGAATCAACAGGTGTAGCAGCATTTTCATTAGTAATTTCAGTACTTTCAATTTGGCTAGACCTAGCAATTGTAGCATCTAAAAAAGATCCTAATGAACCATCATTATCAAGCACAGCAGAAGCATCATCAAAATTATAAGAATAATTTTCAGATTCAGCAGAAGTACCAGCATTTGAAGCTTGTGGGGGTGAATAAAGTTTACTTATCACAGATGGTGAATCAAGAGCAGCAGAGGTACTCAGAGTTGTACCTTTTTCTTGTAGTGGATGGTAATATGGCGACTTTAATATCGCGAGGTTTACCCATGATGGAGAATTTGCAGTGAACAATATCAATCCAAGTGAACTTGCACATAAAGCTATGCTCCCCGGCAACGGCGCCAGAAAATAGTCTTGATGACCCACAAGTATAGGGGATCGCAACAGTCTTCGAGCGAAGTAAAACCCAATTTATTGATTCGACACAAGGGGAGCCAAAGAATATTTCTAAGCCTTAACAGCGGAGTTGTCAATTCAGCTACATAGGCATGTGTTCCATATATAGTCATACGTGCTCGCAATGAGAAACCTGCACAACATCTTTTGTCCTACCAGCCGGTGGCAGCCGGGCCTCTAGGGAATCTACTAGTAATTAAGGTACTCCTTTTAGTAGAGCACCGGAGCAAAGCATTAACACTTCGTGAACACATGTGATCCTCATATCACCGCCTTCCCCTCCGGTTGTCCCAATTTCTGTCAATTTGGGGCCTCGGGTTCCGGACAGCAATATGTGTATACAACTTGCAGGTAAGATCACAAAACAATGAATATCATCATGAAACAATAACATGTTCAGATCTGAGATCATGGCACTCGGGCCCTAATGACAAGCATTAAGCATAACAAGTTGCAACAATATCATAAAAGTACCAATTGCGGATACTAGGCACTATGCCCTAACAATCTTATGCTATTACATGACCAATCTCATCCAATCCCTACCATCCCCTTCAGCCTACAGCGGGGGAATTACTCACACATGGATGGGGGAAACATGGCTGGTTGATGGAGAGGCGTCGGTGGTGATGATGGCGATGATCTCCTCCAATTCCCCGTCCCGGCGGAGTGCCAGAACGGAGTTTCTGGTCCCGAGACGGAGTTTCATGATGGCGGCGGTGTTCTGGATGTCTTCTGGCGATTTCATCTCACCCCCGTGCGTTTTTAGGTCGAAGCCCTTAAGTAGTCCAGAGGGGAGCACCTGGGGCTGCCCGAGGCGTCGCCACCATAGGGCGGCGCGGCCCAGGGGCTGATACGTCCCAAAAGTATCTATAATTTCTTATGTTCCATGCTACTTTATTGATGATACTCACATGTTTTATACACATTATATGTCATATTTATGCATTTTCCGGAACTAACCTATTGACGAGATGCCGAAGGGCCAGTTGCTTGTTACTTGCTGTTTTTGGTTCCGAAATCCTAGTAAGGAAATATTCTCGGAATCGGACGAAATCAATGCCCGAGCATCCTATTTTTCCACGAAGCTTCCGGAACACCCGAGAGCCGACGAGAGGAGGGCCACGGGGCCACCGGATGACAGGGTGGCGCGGCCAGGGCCTGGGCCGCGCCCCCCTATTGTGTCACCGCCTCGTCAGCCTTCCTACTCCGCCTCTTCGCCTATTTAAAGGTCCCTGACCTAAAACCTCGATACGGAAAAAGCCACGGTACGAGAAACCTTCCAGAGCTGCCGCCATCGCGAAGCCAAGATCTGGGGGACAGGAGTCTCTGTTCCGGCACGCCGCCGGGACGGGGAAGTGCCCCGGAAGGCTCCTCCATCGACACCACCGCCATCTTCATCACCGCTGCTGTCTCCCATGAGGAGGGAGTAGTTCTCCATCGAGGCTAAGGGCTGTACCGGTAGCTATGTGGTTAATCTCTCTCATATGTACTTCAATACAATGATCTCATGAGCTGCCTTACATGATTGAGATTCATATGAGTTTTGTATCACTATTCATCTATGTGTTACTCTAGTGATGTTATTAAAGTACTCTATTGCTCCTCCACGGTGTAATGGTGACAGTGTGTGCATCGTGTAGTACTTGGCGTAGGTTATGATTGTAATCTCTTGTAGATTATGAAGTTAATTATTGCTATGATAGTATTGATGTGATCTATTCCTCCTTCATAGTGTGATGGTGACAGTGTGCATGCTATGTTAGTACTTGGTGTAATTGCAATGGTCTATCATGCACTCTAAGGTTATTTAAATACGAACATTGAATGTTGTGGAGCTTGTTAACTCCGGCATTGAGGTGCTCTTGTAGCCCTACGCAATTAGTGGTGTTCATCATCCAACAAGAGAGTGTAGAGTGGTTTCATTATGTGATCAATGTTGAGAGTGTCCACTAGTGAAAGTAGGATCCCTAGGCCTTGTTTCTAAGCATCGAAACTCCGTTTATTTACTGTTCTGTTGCATGTTTACTCGCTGCCATATTTTATTCAGATTGTTATTTCCACTCATATACATCCATACTACTTGTATTTCACTATCTCTTCGCTGAACTAGTGCACCTATACATCTGACAAGTGTATTAGGTGTGTTGGGGACACAAGAGACTTCTTGTATCGTGATTGCGGTGGTTGCTTGAGAGGGATATCTTTGACCTCTTCCTCCCTGAGTTCGATAAACCTTGGGTGATTCACTTAAGGGAAACTTGCTGCTGTTCTACAAACCTCTCGCTCTTGGAGGCCCAACACCTGTCTACGAGGAATAGAAGCGTGCGTAGACATCAAGCACTTTTCACGGCGCCGTTGCCGGGGAGGAAAGGTAAAAGGCACTCATACTCCGGTCCCAGGTAAAGTACTTTTCTGGCGCCATTGTGTGAGTGTTCGAAGCTATTTCCTTTAGATCCTGCAATTGCATCTTTTTGTTTCTTGTTTACACTAGTTAGGCATAATGGAAAACATCTGTGAGCTTTTTGTACTATTTCCTGAGTCAAGACATGAATGGTTTAATGTGAAAATTAAAAAACCTATGGAATCTTATTGGCATGCTAGTAGTAATATTAGTATGAACGCTTTGAACACCATTGTTGATAATGATATAGAAAATTCTAAGCTTGGGGAGGTCGGTTTTGATGAGAATGATCTCTTTAGCCCTCCGGGTATTGAGGAGAAAGTTTATGTTGATTATGATATGCCTCCCATATATGATGATTATAATGATAGTGGTCTTTTGGTGCCGCCTACTATGGAGGATAAAGTTTATTATGATGATATTATGCCTCCTATATTTGATGAAGAGAATAATAATGATAGCTACTTTGTTGAATTTGCTCCCACTACAACTAGTAAAATTGATTATGCTTATGTGGAGAGTAATAATTTTATGGATGAGACTCATGATAAGAATGCTTTATGTGATAGTTATATTGTTGAATTTGTTCATGATGCTACTGAAAGTTATTATGAGAGAGGAAAATATGGTTGTAGAAATTTTCATGTTACTAAAACACCTCTCTATATGCTGAAATTTTTGAAGTTACACTTGTTTTATCTTTCTATGCTTGTTGCATTATGCTTCATGAATTTGTTTATTTACAAGATTCCTATGCATAGGAAGCATGTTAGGCTTAAATTTGTTTTGAATTTGCTTCTTGATGCTCTCTTTTGCTTCACCTCTTATTTCTTGCGAGTGCATCATTAAAACTGCTGAGCCCATCTTAATGGCTATAAAGAAAGCACTTCTTGGGAGATAACCCATGTGTTTATTTTACTACAGCACTTTTGTTTTATATTTGAGTCTTGGAAGTTGTTACTACTGTAGCAACCTCTCCTTATCTTTATTTTTATTGCATTGTTGTGCCAAGTAAAGTCTTTGATAGTAAAGTCAATACTAGATTTCGATTACTGCGCAGAAACAGATTTCTTGCTGTCACGAATTTGGGTATGATTCTCTGTAGGTAACTCAGAAAAATCTGCCAATTTACGTGCGTGATCCACAGATATGTACGCAACTTTCATTCAATTTGGGCATTTTCATCTGAGCAAGTCTGGTGCCTCTTTAAAATTCGTCTTTACGGACTGTTCTGTTTTGACAGATTCTGCCTTTTATTTCGCATTGCCTCTTTTGCTGTGTTGGATGGATTTCTTTGTTCCATTAACTTCCAGTAGCTTTGTGCAATGTCCAGAAGTGTTAAGAATGATTGTGTCACCTCTGAACATGTGAATTTTTTATTATGCACTAACCCTCTAATGAGTTTGTTTTGAGTTTGGTGTGGAGGAAGTTTTCAAGGGTCAAGAGAGGAGGATGATACAATATGATCAAGAAGAGTGAAAAGTCTAAACTTGGGGATGCCCCCGTGGTTCATCCCTGCATATTTCAAGAAGACTCAAGCATCTAAGCTTGGGGATGCCCAAGGCATCCCCTTCTTCATCGACAAATTATCAGGTTTCTTCTCTTGAAACTATATTTTTATTCGGTCACATCTTATGTGCTTTACTTGGAGCGTCTGTGTGCTTTTATTTTCGTTTTGTTATTTTCATTCTCTGAATAAATGTTTGTGTGGGAGAGAGACACGCTCCGCTGTTTCGTATGAACACATGTGTTCTTAGCTTTATCTTTAATGTTCATTGCGAAATTTGAACTATTTCATTCATTGCTATATGGTTGGAAACGGAAAATGCCGCATGTGGTAAATGGTTTAATGTCTTGAATAATGTGATACTTGGCAATTGTTGTGCTCATATAGATCTTGTTTAAGCTCTTGCATCATGTACCTTGTACCCATTAATGAATAACTACATAGAGCTTGTTAAAATTTGGTTTGCATGATTGATCTCTAGAGTCTAGATATTTTCTGGTTGAGGTGTTTGAACAACAAGGAGACAATATAAAGTCTTATAATAGTTACAATATGTTCATATGTGAGCTTTGCTGCACCTTTTATACTTGAGTTTGCTTCAAACAACCTTGCTAGCCTAGCCTTGTATTGAGAGGGAATTCTTCTCGTGCATCCAAATCCTTGAGCCAACAACCATGCCATTTGTGTCCACCATACCTACCTACTACATGGTATTTCTCCGCCATTCCAAAGTACATTACTTGAGTGCTACCTTTAAAATTTCTATTCTTTGCCTTTGCAATACATAGCTCATGGGACAAATAGCTTAAAAACTATCGTGGTGAAGAATATGTACTTATGTGTCTCATTTCTTAATAAGTTGCTTGTTGAGCGGTAACCATGTTTCTGGGGACGCCATCAACTTTTACCTTGTTGAATATCATGTGAGTTTCTATGCATGTTCCTATTGTATGAAGTAAGAGCGATTTTCATGATCAAATGGTTTGAGTATGCATACTGTTAGAGAAGAACATTGGGCCGCTAACTAAAGCCATGATTCATGGTGGAAGTTTCAGTGTGGACAACCAATCCTCAATCTTTTATGAGAATATTAACTGTTGTTGAATGCTTATGCATTAAAGAGGAGTCCATTATCTGTTGTCTATGTTGTCCCGGTATGGATGTCTAAGTTGAGAATAATCAAAAGCGAGAAATCCAATGCGAGCTTTCTCCTTAGACCTTTGTACAGGCGGCATAGAGGTACCCCTTTGTGACACTTGGTTGAAACATATTCTATGCAATGATAATCCGTGTTAATCCAAGCTAATTAGGACAAGGTGCGAGCACTATTAGTATACTATGCATGAGGCTTGCAACTTATAAGATGTCTTATACATAACACATATGCTTTATTACTACCGTTGACAAAATTGTTTCTTGTTTTCAAACTAAAAAGCTCTAGCACAAATATAGTAATCAATGCTTCCCTCTATGAAGGGCCTATCTTTTACTTTATTGTTGAGTCAGTTTACCTATTCTTTCTATCCAGAAGCAAATACTTGTATCAACTGTGTGCATTGATTCTTACATGTTTACTTATTGCACTTGTTATATTGCTTTGTGTTGACAATTATCCATGAGATATACATGTTGAAGTTGAAAGCAACCGCTGAAACTTAATATTCCTTTGTGTTGCTTCAATGCCTTTACTTTGAACTTATTGCTTTATGAGTAACTCTTATGCAAGTCTTATTGATGCTTGTCTTGAAAGTATTATTCATGAAAAGTCTTTGTTATATGATTCATTAGTATACTCACTATCTTCATCATTGCTTCGAATCGCTGCATTCATCTCATATGCTTTACAATAGTATGATCAAGATTATGATAGCATGTCACTTCAGAAATTATCTTTGTTATCGTTTACCTACTCGAGGGCGAGTAGGAACTAAGCTTGGGGATGCTTGATACATCCCAAACGTATCTATAACTTCTTATGTTCCATGCTACTTTATTGATGATACTCACATGTTTTATACACATTATATGTCATATTTATGCGTTTTCCGGAACTAACCTATTGACGAGATGCCGAAGGGCCAGTTGTTGTTTTCTGCTGTTTTTGGTTCCAGAAATCCTAGTAAGGAAATATTCTCGAATCGGACGAAATCAATGCCCAGCATCCTATTTTTCCACGAAGCTTCCGGAACACCCGAGAGCCGGCGAGAGGAGGGCCACAGTGCCACCAGATGACAGGGTGGCGCGGCCAGGGCCTGGGCCGCGCCCCCCTATTGTCTCACCGCCTCGCCAGCCTTCCGACTCCGCCTCTTCGCCTATTTAAAGGTCCCTGACCTAAAACCTCGATACGGAAAAAGCCACGGTACGAGAAACCTTCCAGAGCCGCCGCCATCGCGAAGCCAAGATCTGGGGGACAGGAGTCTCTGTTCCGGCATGCCGCCGGGACGGGAAGTGCCCCGAAAGGCTCCTCCATCGACACCACCGCCATCTTCATCACCGCTGCTCGTCTCCCATGAGGAGGGAGTAGTTCTCCATCGAGGCTAAGGGTTGTACCGGTAGCTATGTGGTTAATCTCTCTCCTATGTACTTCAATACAATGATCTCATGAGCTGCCTTACATGATTGAGATTCATATGAGTTTTGTATCACTATTCATCTATGTGTTACTCTAGTGATGTTATTAAAGTACTCTATTCCTCCTCCACGGTGTAATGGTGACGAGTGTGTGCATCGTGTAGTACTTGGCGTAGGTTATGATTGTAATCTCTTGTAGATTATGAAGTTAATTATTGCTATGATAGTATTGATGTGATCTATTCCTCCTTCATAGTGTGATGGTGACAGTGTGCATGCTATGTTAGTACTTGGTGTAATTGCAATGATCTATCATGCACTCTAAGGTTATTTAAATATGAACATTGAATGTTGTGGAGCTTGTTAACTCCGGCATTGAGGTGCTCTTGTAGCCTACGCAATTAGTGGTGTTCATCATCTAACAAGAGAGTGTAGAGTGGTTTTATTATGTGATCAATGTTGAGAGTGTCCACTAGTGAAAGTAGGATCCCTAGGCCTTGTTTCTAAGCATCGAAACTCCGTTTATTTACTCGTTCCGTTGCATGTTTACTCGCTGCCATATTTTATTCAGATTGTTATTTCCACTCATATACATCCATACTACTTGTATTTCACTATCTCTTCGCTGAACTAGTGCACCTATACATCTGACAAGTGTATTAGGTGTGTTGGGGACACAAGAGACTTCTTGTATCGTGATTGCGGGGTTGCTTGAGAGGGATATCTTTGACCTCTTCCTCCCTGAGTTCGATAAACCTTGGGTGATTCACTTAAGGGAAACTTGCTGCTGTTCTACAAACCTCTGCTCTTGGAGGCCCAACACTGTCTACAGGAATAGAAGCGTGCGTAGACATCAGGGTCCCACCGCGCCACCTTATGGGGTTGGCGCCTCGTGGCCCCCCTCCTTCTGGTCTTCTGGCTCCGTCCCTCTTCTATGAAAATAGGCCCATTGGAATTAATCCCGGGGATTTTCCTGAAAGTTGAGTTTCTGCACAAAAACGAGACACCAGGGCAATTCTGCTGAAAACAGCGTTAGTCCGTGTTAGTTGTATCCAAAATACACAAATTAGAGGCAAAACAATAGCAAAAGTGTTCGGGAAAGTAGATACGTTTTGGACGTATCAAGGACCAGAAGGCAATCGCATTCCTTGAAACTCGTTTTAAAAATAACTAGGGTAAGGAGCCCTACTTGTTTAAAGTTCCTCAACACACACTTTGTTATTTGAACATGTCTTTATTATTTATTTTAGTCTTGCTTTCTGCCTTACAAAACAACTTGGCAAAAGCCCCTCCATTCACTCCATCTCCGCCGATCTCGAGGTGCTAAAGACCGAGCATGCATCCCTCGAGAAGTTCCTCAAGGAGTCCTCCGAGAAAGAAACCAAGGCCAAGAGGGAACTGGAGGAGAAGCATGCAAGGCCATGTCAGAGCTAGCCGAGAAGCTGAAGACAAGCAACCAAAGAGTTAAAACTCTAGTTCCTAAGGCAAAGGCTTATGAGGCGGAGGCGTCGGACATCGACGAGCTGATCTTTCGTAAGAACTTCACTTTTCCGGCTTCTCCATTGCATTCGTTTGGTCCTGTCTCGGAAACTGACCATGCAATTGTTTGTGTATATCAGCATGTCTCGGATTCAAATGGACAGAGGACTCCAGTCTCTCCAGGACTGAAGCTTATGAAGAAGCCCGGAACTCCATCGACGACTGATGGCGTGTAACTCACACGTTCATTGGGAACCCCAAGAGGAAGGTATGATGCGCACAGCAGCGAGTTTTCCCTCAGAAAGAAACCAAGGTTTATCGAACCAGGAGGAGCCAAGAAGCACGTTGAAGGTTGATGGCGGCGGGATGTAGTGCGGCGCAACACCAGAGATTCCGGCGCCAACGTGGAACCTGCACAACACAACCAAAGTACTTTGCCCCAACGAAACAGTGAGGTTGTCAATCTCACCGGCTTTCTGTAACAAAGGATTAACCGTATTGTGTGGAAGATGATTGTTTGCAAGAAAACAGTAAAACAAGTATTGCAGCAGATTTGTATTTCAGTATAAAAGAATGGACCGGGGTCCACAGTTCACTAGAGGTGTCTCTCCCATAAGATAAAAGCATGTTGGGTGAACAAATTACAGTCGGGCAATTGACAAATAGAGAGGACATAACAATGCACATACATGTCATGATAAATATAGTGAGATTTAATTGGGCATTACGACAAAGTACATAGACCGCCATCCAACTGCATCTATGCCTAAAAAGTCCACCTTCGAGGTTATCATCCGAACCCCTTCCAGGTATTAAGTTGCAAAGCAACGAGACAATTGCATTAAGTATGGTGCGTAATGTAATCAACAACTACATCCTTAGACATAGCATCAATGTTTTATCCCTAGTGGCAACAAGCACATCCACAACCTTAGAACTTTCTCGTCACCGTCCCGGATATCAATGGAGGCATGAACCCACTATCGAGCATAAATACTCCCTCTTGGAGTTAAGAGCAAAAACTTGGCCAGAGCCTCTACTAATAACGGAGAGCATGCAAGATCATAAACAACACATAGGTAATAACTTGATAATTAACATAACATAGTATTCTCTATCCATCGGATCCCGACAAACACAACATATAGTATTACAGATAGATGATCTTGATCATGTTAGGCAGCTCACAAGATCCAACAATGAAGCACAATGAGGAGAAGACAACCATCTAGCTACTGCTATGTACCCATAGTCCAGGGGTGAACTACTCACTCATCACTCCGGAGGCGACCATGGCGGTGAAGAGTCCTCCGGGAGATGAATCCCCTCTCCGGCAGTGTGCCGGAGGAGATCTCCGAATCCCCGAGATGGGATTGGCGGCGGCGGCGTCTCTGGAAGGTTTTCCGTATCGTGGCTCTCGGTACTGGGGGTTTCGCGACGGAGGCTTTAAGTAGGCGGAAGGGCAACGCGGGGGGCCACACGAGGGCCCCACACCACAGGTCGGCGCGACCAGGGCCTGGGCCGCGCCGCCCTATGGTGGCGACACCTCGTGGCCCCACTTCGACTCCTCTTCGGTCTTCTGGAAGCTTCGTGGCAAAATAGGACCACAGGCGTTGATTTCGTCCAATTCCGAGAATATTTCGTTACTAGGATTTCTGAAACCAAAAACAGCGAGAAAACAACAAACTGGCTCTTCGGCATCTTGTTAATAGGTTAGTTCCAGAAAATGCACGAATATGACATAAAGTGTGCATAAAACATGTAGGTATCATCAATAATGTGGCATGGAACATAAGAAATTATCGATACGTCGGAGACGTATCAACGACCTCTTCGAATCTTGTTGTGGGATTGCCGAGGCGCTGTCCTTGAAAAGAGCCCGCACTTCAATTGTCGACAGGATGATGAAGCTTATGAGAATGGTGCCAAATCTGATCAAGGATTGGCAGGAGTCTTCAGCCCGTGGAGCCGCCTCCATTGCCTTGGCGATGTGCAAAGCACATTTCCCCGCCATGGATTTCACGATGATCGCGTGCGGAGTCCCCAAGGGCACCAACGTCAAGATGGCTCTCGCGGAAACCGAGGGCTGCGACATGCTTTTTGCTCAACGAGTTAATCACTCGGCGTGGTACAAGAAGCATGCTCCTCCGCCTGTTTTTTCCGACGATGAAGAGGATGACGAGGAGGGATCCGAGTCTAGCGCACTGATTAGATGAAGACTCCGGCGATGGTTCCGGCAAGGATGACACGTATCAAGCCTCGGAAGATAACCCAGAATCTTCCGAGTAGATCCTGAAAAACAATGAAACGCATCATTTTGGCCCCTTCGTGGGTTTGTAATATAACTTAAGTATTTTTAAGTAGCTAGGGTGAAACGAGTGCATGTGGGCAGAAGAAACTTATCCTGCTATCCGTTTTATGATGTATGCATGCTTCATTTGTTGAAAGCAAGTGCCAGTTTCTAAGTTTTCCGGCTTTCTTATTTGACCTTCCACGAGCCGGATAACCTTTAGCCGCAAAATGCTCGCCGACGGCGATGAAGCCCAATGGCAATCTGTCAATAACCGCGGAAACAATCCCCCGCCGAGGTGCCGGAAATCTCTACCAGGAATCCATAAGTTCGCAACAAAAAACTCATCCACTAGAAAACTTAAGCTCACGTTCTAAAGGACGATTTTGAAAATCACAACTTTTATACACGCCTAGGCAGAAACATCCAGCTCGGCGGTTTTAGTCGGAAAACATACACGATCCAAAAATGAGCAACTAAAGGAGGTAAAAGACTCAAAGAGTGAACCATATGCTTTATTTCATTGATTATGTATCATAACTATTACAAAGTATGTAATGCGAAAATTGTTAAGTGTGGAAAGGACGTAGTTGTGCTATATTCCAAGGACGATCTGTTTCATCGTATATGTCATCCGGATCCTCTCGCTTGTGTTTCCGGTACCAATTGGCGGGTCTATCCTTTAACTCACAGAAATCGACAAGGTAGTAAGATCCGTTGTGTAGCACTTTATTGATGACAAAAGGTCCTACCCTAGGAGATTGCAGCTTATGTTCTTTCACCTGCCGAAGGCGGAGGACCAAGTCACCTTCCTTAAACGATTGGTTCCGAACTCGATTGTATGATAGCGTTGGAGTTTCTGCTGGTAAATGGTGGAACATTGGTTAGACAGATTCCCAGCCTCTTCGATCAGGTCCACAGATAACTGCCGAGCCTCGTCAGCAGCTTCTTCATTGTAGGCGGAAACTCGCGGGGAATCATGGATGATTTCGGAGGGGGGCACAGCTTCAGATCCATATACTAGGAAGAATAGGGTATATCCAATTGACATGTTAGGGGTAGTTCGTAAACTCCACATAACAGAATCTAAATCCTCAGCCCAAGCTCCAGCTGCACGGCGCAGCGGCTCTTCAAGGCGAGGTTTGACTCCGACTAGTATGAGGCCATTGGCTCGCTCGACCTGCCCATTAGATTGTGGATGAGCCACCGATGCAAGGTCAAGCCGGATCCCTACGTCATTGCAATAATCTTTTAGTTCTCCCTAAGCGAAGTTTGTGCCATTGTCTGTGATTATGCTGTGTGGGATGTCGTATCTCACTACGAGGCTGCAAACGAATTTTAGTGCCCTAGCACCATCGTCTTTTCTCACTGGCTTTGCCTCGATCCACTTACTGAACTTGTCAATAGCGACCAAGAGGTACTCAAAACCGCCAGGAGATGGTTTCTTTAGTTTTCCGACCATATCAAGGCCCCGGACCGCGAACGGCCAAGTGATAGGGATGGTCTTCAGCTCCTGAGCCGGAGCGTTTGGTTGAGTAGCATAGTACTGACAACCTGGACAAGTTTTCACTATCTTCTCAGCATGTTCTTTAGCTGTTAGCCAGTAAAAACCTTGCCGAAAAGCTTTTGCAACAAGGGATCTGGGAGCGGCGTGATGCCCGCAATCACCTGCATGGATCTCTCTGAGGATTTTGATGCCATCTTGATTTGAGATGCATTTCAGAAATACCCCGTTTGCACTTCGTTCATAGAGCTATCCATCAACTATTGTGTAGGTTCTTTCTCGTCTGACGACCTGTCGTGCGAGTACTTCGTCCTCCGACAGCTTCTTCCGGTCAATGAGGTAATCTAGGAAAGGTCGGGTCCAAGCCGGAGTGATTACCATCACCTCCTTAGCCGGAGACACCGCCACCTCTAGGTTTTCTGGGTTAGCGCCCTTCACCGAGGGTATCCGTAGATGCTCAAGGAAAATTCCAGACGGAATGGGTTTCCTGCCGGATCCAAGCTTGGACAACATATCTGCCGTTGTGTTATCATCTCTCCTGATGTAGTTGACTTCATATCCGTGGAAGCACTTGGCGATCTCGTCAACTTCGTCTCTGTAAGCCGCCATAATAGAGTTTTTGGCGTTCCAGGTTCTGGCTACTTGTTGTCCCACCAGGTCGGAATCTCCGCAGCATATGATGTGCTTAATCCCAATTTACTTAGCGATGCGCAGACCATGCAGTAGAGCCTCGTATTCCACCATATTGTTTGTAGCTTCGAACTGAATCTACAGAACGTACTGCATTTCTTCTCCGGTTGGTGACTTGAGGGTAACTCCAGCCCCCGAGCCTTGATGCTGCTTAAATCCGTCGAAATGCATAACCCAAGTTTCAGGTTCCGGCATAGGGTCGCCATCCGGAGCCTCAGTCCAATCGGCGACGAAATCCGCCAATATTTGTGACTTGATCGAGGTTCTGGCTTTGTAGTTGATGTCGAAAGTAGAGAGTTCTTTTCCCCACTTTGCTATGCGCCTTGTTTGATCGGAGTTGTTGATGATGGTTGACAATGGAGCTTTGCTCACAACTGTCATAGGATGCTCTTGGAAATAGTGTCTCAGCTTCTGGCTACCTAGGAACACGCCATAGGCTAGCTTCTGAAAGTGAGGGTATCTTTGCTTGGATTCCCTCAGTACCTCGCTAATGTAATAGACTGGCCTTTGGACTCCGTATTCATGACCGTCTTCCTTTCGCTCCACCACGACAACAAGACTGATGACCTTGTTGGAGGCTGCCAGGTAGAGGAGCATGGGCTCTGACTCTTCCGGAGCTGCCAAGATAGGCGGGGAAGAGAGTATGTCTTTCAACCCCTGAAGTGCTGCATCTGCTGCATCATCCCAGACAAATTTGTCTGTTTTCTTCAGCAGTTTGTACAAAGGTAGTTCCTTCTCACCAAGACGGCTAACAAACCTACTGATTGCGGCAACGCAACCGGTTAGTCGTTGCACATCTTTGAGACAAGTTGGTCTCTTGATGCACAGAATTGCCTTGATTTTTCCGGGTTGACTTCAATGCCTCTGTGAGATACAATGAATCCAAGGAGTTTTCCAGCTGGTATTCCAAAGATGCACTTCAGCGGATTCAACATCATCTTGTACCATCGGAGATTTTCCAAAGTTTCTGTGAGATCGCTGATCAAGTCGGATCCTTTCCGGGTCATTACCGCGATATCGTCGACGTAGGGGTGTATGTTCCGGCCAATTTGGTCCTTCAAGCACCGTTGCATCGTACGTTGGTAAGTGGCACCTGCATGTTTCAAACCAAAAGGCATGGTGACGTAGCAGTAAGTGCCAAAGGGTGTGATGAACGAGGTCACCTTTTGGTTGGACTTCTTCATCCGGATCTGATGATACCTGGAATATGCATCAAGAAAACACAGAAGTTCCGCCCCTGCCATCGAATCAACGAGTTGGTCAATGCGCGACAGGGGGAATGGATCCTTCGGACAATGCTTATTCAAGCCGGAGTAATCGATGCACATTCTTAGTATTTAAGAATTCTTTTTGGGTACAAGGACGGGGTTTGCGACCCAATCAGTATGGATAACTTCTACTACAAATTATGCCTCTAGTAACTTTGCTAATTCCATCCCTATGGCGTGGTGTTTCTTGTCTCTAAAGCATCGCATAGCTTGCTTCACCGGTTTTGCACCCGGATTTATGTTGAGGTAGTACTCGGCGAGTTCCCTTGGTACTCCAGACATGTCAGAGGGCTGCCATGCGAAGATATCCATGTTAGATCGGAGGAACTCGACGAGCACGTCTTCCTATTTGGGGTCCAGGCCAGCTCCGACAAACACTTGCTTGGAACTGTCGCCTACCTTGAGGTCGACCTTCTTGGTGTCTATCACGGCCTTGAACGAAGTCTTCTGTTCGGAGACCTGCTTCTTTGGTGGTATGCATCTCAATCGGATCCACCGCGGCTTTGTAGCCTTGCAGCTCCTCTTCATATATTGCGGATTCTGCAAAGGCGGCTTCGCCCACCTCGCATTCTCGAGCTTTCTTGTAATCTCCGGATACGGTGATCATACCGTTAGGACCCGGAATCTTGAGCTTATTGGAGATGTAGCATGCCCTTGCGTGGAGCTTGTGGTAGCTGGGCCTGCCGAAAATGACATGGTAGGAGCTCTTGAAGGGCACGACCTCAAACGTGATCATCTCTTCGCGGAAATTATTAACATCGCCGAAGGCCACGGGAAGTTTGATGCTGCCAAGAGAATTTGCCTTTTTACCCGGAACCACACCATGAAATTCAGTGGTGTTGTGCTTGAGCTGTTCCTTGGTAAGGTTCATCTTCTCCAGAGTCTCCAAGTACATGATATTCAGGCAAGTTAGCTTGTGCCGGAACAGCCCTCCCCGCTGCAAGCCACCTATGAAGGTGTGCATAGCTGTGCGGTTATCTACGTTCTCGCACTCATTTCTTGTTGCTAACCACCGAGTAAGAAAATCTTGAGAGGTTTCGTTTTTCTTCTGGATACATGCAGGTAGGTCGCTGGTTGTGGCAGGTCTCTTGTAGGTGCCCCTGAAGTGTTTCACGAAGGCGATCTTCAGGTCGAACCAACAAAAGATGGAGTTTTCCGAAAGGTCACTGAGCCAGGTACGAGCTAGACCAACAAGGTACAACTGAAGCATGCAGCAGGCTACATTGGGGTCCCTCTAGCAAAGCTGGCTACGTTGAAGTAGTCCTTGATCCAGGTATCGGGCCTTTCACTTCCATCATAATGTTTCACATTTCCAGGTAGCTTGAGGTTCAAGCCTTTTAGCTTTGGTTCCTCCTGGATCATCCTGCCAAAGCACTTTGGACCAATGTATTCAGATCTGTATTCGTAGAGACATTCCTCTGCGTCGCGCGGGCCGCTGCGGACGGGAGACTTTGAGCGGGAGCGAGATCTCTGGCCTCCGCCTCCACCCCCTCCACTAGGTGGTGGGGAGAGAGATCTGCGAGGGGGCCGACGAGACCTTTTGCTTCCACCTTTAGACTCCCTGCGTCCTTCTGGCTGCTGGCTCCGACTTTGGTGGCTGCCTTCGCCGTGATGGCGGTCGCCTCCCTCATTCCGTCTTCTACGTGGCTCAGGCTCGCGCTCTTCGTTCCGGATCCGATGCGGCTCCGGCATGCGCTCCTTGTTCCTATTCCTCTGAGGGGCCACGTTGTCGTGGATATTAATTCCACCGGGCCCATGGGGCCTGGTGTTTCCGGCAGGACTACGTCGGTGAGGTGGCGGAGGAGGATGCGGGGTTAGGGGCGGAGGTGACGGGTTCCGGTACTTGTCCCTGCCAGTGTACATCGGATCCTTTCCCTTGTTTGGGTCCGTCGGAGGTGTTTTCGAGGGCACCGGGATCGTATTTGGATGTTCTCTGGTTCTTCTCCTGCGCTCTGTGGATCCGCGCGATTCTTCGTCACGACGCTCCCTTCCTGAGGCGTCCTTCAGCGCGGTGGAGACACATAGTTCCGGGTTGGATTCCAACCTGCGCGAAGTGTCTGCCTTACTCTGTTACTTCATTGCTGAGGCTACGAGTGTGCGGAGGTGGTCGATGTTGATTTCCTCATCGTTCATGGCCAAAAGCTCCACAACCTTCTTCATATTGTCCTTTGGAGTTGTGAGCGGCTGCTGATCGGTGGGGGTCGCAAAGTTGATCTTGCGGGGGCGAATGGCTTCTCGACGGATCCTATCTTCTTCCTTGCTAACATCCTCGATGATGGTTTCCCACCCTGCTCGGAGTGCTTTGGCCTCCTCCAAGTATTCTACAGCTTGGCGCTCTCTTTCTAGGAATTTCGTCATCATTTCCTCTGCATCTTGCCTTTCCTCCAGCATTGTGACTGCGGTGTTGGCAAACCTCTCAGCGGTAGCCAGCAGTTCCTTCCTTTTGGCTTCTAGAGCTTCCGAGTCTGCGGCTTCCTCCGGAGTTATTGGTTTGGTCAGGATTTTCCGAGTTCGCAATAAAACCCCGGCCTACCTGCCTGGCGAGCTCTTCTATGGACATATCTTCTCCGTGTTCGAGGACACGTCCTCTCCAGGATCCGGCACGACGCAATAGCGCATCCGTTGTGGAGTCTCCGAATTGGACGGGCCTGCTGCCCCAGTATCGATCGGAGTCGCCTCTGTGTCAGTTCCAGGCTCCACCCCAGTTAAGGTCACGAGGACCTCCTTTGGCGGGGCAAATTCTGCCTCAGCTGTCTCCGAATCCTCCAACTCCTTGGTAAGGCGGTTGTATTCTTCTGTGTCCATGGTGGTAGCATCGTCAGAGCTTGGGCTTAAATTGCCAAGGATTGATTCCTCTTTGTCTCCGGCATCCTCTTGCTGATCCGTAGCGTCGCTGTCTCCGGAAGCCTCCTGCTGATCCGGGGCATCGTTGTCTCTGGTAGCCTCGACCTGCATGGGTCCAGCTCCATCCTGAGGAGGGGCGGTTCCAGTGGTATGTGCGAGGAAGTGCACGAAGTGGCACCTTTGCTTCTCTAACACCAGGGAGACCCAGGCAGATCTGCATTGGTCTTCCACCGTAATTTCTGCTTAGGGGCTGATCGGGTGGGCCTTGAAATTTCCAGATCTAAGGCGGAATCTTCCTTAGGAAGTTCATGCGTCTCAGATCGGATCTTCGCGACTGCGTCCTGCTCAGCGGCGATCGCGTCAGCGTGACTTACCAGGGCGTTTACATCGGAATCGACGGTCTCGCTGATGAAGATGTGAATGCCGCTGATTGGGACAATGGAGAGCTTGATGGGGACGGTTTTAGCCGGAATCGAGCACTCGTCCTGAGGGACGATCGGAAAATTCCCGGCGTAAAGGACACGCCCCACAGCAATAGAGTCGCCGTAGCTTCCTATGGCGGAACCCTCCCGGTTACGGCCTCTAGACACCGCTGGCCCCACGGTGGGCGCCAACTGTCGTCGCCTATTCGACGGTACCTCGGAGGAGGGATCCTCACGAGGGGGAGAAGAAGTAGGGGCCATCGGGCGGAGATTCCTCGGGACGGTGCTACGTGATTTACCTAGCTTCGGAACACCTGCATGATGATAGGGCCTACTGCTGCTTGTTTGGAATTATCTGGCCGCTTTCGCGTTGTTACAATGAGTTGTGGTTGTGCCTCTAGGGCTCCCGGGATCCGGCTTATAAAGGCGCCAGGATCTAGGGTTTACACGGAGAGTCCTAGCCGGAATACAAGTTGCCTAACTACGGAATATTGCATTGACGTGCAAATCAAGGATCCGCCTTTCCTTATACACCGTACCGGATCCGGCTACCCCATAACGGGCCAGGCCGGATCCGACTTCTAGGGTCGGTCGGTGGATCCGGCTCCTTGTTCTTGGGTTGGACTTCATCCATCTTGATCTACAGCAACTAGGCCGCCCGATGGGCCATACGCCACCATCATCGTCTATGGGCCATCCAGGCTTGCCGGATTTAGGCACTGTCAATGGTACACCCATGAAGTATACCCACAACAGATGTCCTTCATGATAATCAGGGTCCTAAGTACTTGAGCCTCCTCTTGTATTAACTCCACATACCTGTCTTCTATCAGCAAGAAGCTTCTCATATAATTTATTTTGAAGTGAAATCATTTGATCTACTTGATTATTCATCATATGGTAGTGTTTGACAGTCATTTTAAGAGAAACTAAACAAGATCTCAATTCTTTATGAATAATTTCTATATTACGAAACTTTTCCATTATATCTCTTTTAATATCATGTTCAAAGTATCTTTGATCATAAGTATAATTATTTAAACCATTAACATAAGATATTTTAGTAGGAAGTGATACCTCTTCATTACCTTTACCAGAGCATATAGCATGTACTTGAATAGGAAAACACGGTAGGGTGCTTGATACCATTTTCAGAAAGTTCCTTCAAGTGAGAACTTTTAATGCCCTTTTCTTTAATAGACCTTGAAGCTTCTTTCATGTCTTCATTTTATAATTCAAGAATGCCTCTCCTATTATGGATCACCTCCTCTTCAATATGCCAATCATCATAGTTCTGGTTGATGGTGTTCAATAATTCTTTAGCTTATTCCACAGTCTTGTGCCTGAAAATATTACATGCAACACTATCTACCAAAGATCTAAGTCCTTCAGTTAGCCCATTATAAAATATGTCAAGTAATTGGTTCTCTTTTAAACCATGAGATTGAAAATTCCTCTCAAGGGCACAATATATCCCACAATCTTGGGGAATACCTTCTTATTTACCATGAGAAAAATTACTAATTTAAGCAACCATAGCATGTATTTTACTAGCAGCGAAATATTTACTGTAAAGCAAGTAAATACATGCTTCTTTGCTAGTGATTGACTTTGTAAATAATTATACCAAGCTTTTTATTTTCCTCCTAAAGAGAAAGGAAACAATTTCAAGAAGTAATAGTGTTGTTGGATTACCAAATACATTAGGTAGCTCGGTAAGATTTATTAAGTGTTCATATGGAAGTTCATCCGCTCTACCATAAAACTTAATTTCTTTAGCTTTCTCTATTTTCTCAGGGTCAACATCAAATTCATAATCTTTATCTTTGATGTATATTACATGTGCTTACTTTCTCTAGCAACAACAAATAAATCTCCTAATCAAGAACTCATAGTAGCTTCAAATTTATCCAAATAATCTAAATCAAATCATCTATCTTAGTGAAGGAAATATATTCTTCAGAGTGTGTCATTTTAGCGCTTAGCGCACTATCATTTTCATTATAAAGTTCATCTTCTTCATATTCAAATTCCATATATTCATCTCACAAAGACATAGATAAATTAGGTGTCCCCTCTTTATCCTTGTCAACATCTAACAAAATATTTTCAATTTTTGTAGACATTCTAGATAGTGGTGAACTTGTTTGAGCAATAGCTTTCTTTTTAATAGCATGAGTAGTAGCAACATTAGGTTAAAAGTGTGGCCTAGAAGGCAAATTCGTATCTTTACTTGTAGTGGATGGCACAATATTGTTCTTATCAGGTTCCTTATTCTTCCCATGATGAGAAATAAATAAGTGCATCAAGTAAATGATAACAAGTGGTCTTACAAATAAAGTTAGGTTCCCCGACAACGGCGCCAGAAAATATCTTGATCCCCACAAGAATAGGGGATCGTTGAAATCTTCAATGTGAAGTAATACCCAAATTTATAGTTCGACTCAAGGGGAACACATGAATACCAATAAGACTTAAAAAATCGAGATGCCACTTTCAACCACACCTATATATCAGTAAATTCACAAAGCAAGTGGTGATTTTATAGTAGTTGATTCAAACAGTAAAAAGCAAATAGTAAACAGTAGCAGCAGATTTCCAGTTTTCACTAGAAGTAGTATTATGTAACTTTCAGTGGCTAAAAGCGTAGGCATGAGGTAGTACTAGGGTGTTGCATGAAATATATTGATCATATAATATAATCTAACTAATAAAGCATCCATCTCTAATTGAGGTGTGTGTTGGTATGTGTCCAAATATAGCTATGCATACTAACAAAGAGAATTTGCATAAAATCTTTTATCCTGCTTGTCCTATGCAGGTGGGCAGGCCACCTGGCCTCATTTGGACCTCGTGGCTCCCCTCTTGTGATCCAAACTTCCAGGTCCCCCCTTTGGTGAAAAACTTTCGTGGTCTTTTTCCCCGATTTTATTTCCTGCGAAAACTGACAAAAGCAAGACGTTTGCTAAAAACAACGTTAGATTCAACAGTTTTATCCAAGTGTGATGAGATGTCGGATAAAATCTTTGAGCAAAGTTCTTAGAAAAGTAGATACATTTAAGATGTATCAGCCGCACCGGCCGGCAGGAAACGAGCGTTCCGGCGGCGAGCCTAGTGCCGCCGGCTGACTTGCCTGTTTTGCCGAAGCTTTCCGAAATGAATTTTATCTAAATACTATGCTCTACTTCATTGAGTGATGGATATATTTGGTGGCATGATGTTTATAAGTATTTTTCTACATCCCTATCAAGCTCATCGATACCACCCCTCTAAATTGTACGGTGTTTCCTATTTGACTCAGACATAAAAAAAAGAAATAAACACCATCACTTCTCTTGCATAGAAAATGGAGTGGGGGATGGGGCTCAAAAAACCACCATACATCTTCACATGTGAACTAAAACCTATGTAAACAGATATGTAATGTTACACTTTAGATTTGGTGTCATCATTAACCAAAATAACGCTTAAGGTAAAATACCCTTACACTTGCTGGTGGTAAGCGACCTCTAGCCATGACATAATTGGCCTCAAGGGTTTTCTCTCATCTCATTGTTCTCTTTGGGATGGGGCTGGCACCATTTCAAGCCAAATTCCAAATCTAATCTTTTTCATGTTGAAGGTTTTGTCAAAATCAAAAGTTGGTAATGGAAGAATTTTTAAAGTACAAATCAAATCAAATGGTTTTTGAAGCTTTCAAATTGGTATTTGAAATGTTTATTATACAAGCTTTTACAAAAGTGTTGGTACGTGCACCTATTTTGGGAACTACCCCTTGTTGGAAAAAGAAAAAAAAAATCTATTTTAAAATAAGAAGGTTTTGGGCAGAAACACAACTAGCAATGAAGTGAGACTTGGTCCAAGATCCCTAGTGTATATTTCTGCAGATATTGTCTATTTGTTTTCTAGGGATCACTCCCTAATTTTTGTAGAACTTTCAGAGCTATAGAATATATGGTTCCTTTGTAAAGCTTTTAAATATAAAAGGTTTTCTTTTAGTAGAAAATAGAATATTTTTGGAGGGTTTTAGTTTTCGTAAGGGATTTCTATTTTCGTGCCCTCAGTTCCTTAGTTGTGCTCAGTTTTCCCCAGCTCCTTAGTTTTTCCTCAGTTTTCCCCAAGTGCTTGTTTGAAACCCGCAGAAGGCAGCTCAGACGGCAGGATTCCCGTTAAGTTGACCGCTCCGTGCCGACGTGTGGGGCCGCGTCGTGTGGGCCCGCGTCGCGTGGGGCTGGTAGAAAGGGACCGCGTGGGACAGGACGAGATAGCGTTTGGTTGCACGTGAGCAGGAGCTGGGTTTTGTCTCTCTCGGCCATTGGCATTTCCCTTTTGAGAGTACCTTTTCTGCCTCCTTCTCTCTGCCTTTTTTCACCTAATTAGTATCAAATCTAGAGAAGCTTGCATTTCTGTCTTTCTTCAATTATTATTTGTGCCTTTTGGCCCTCGTTGTTTGCCCAATATGGCAGCAAATCTAGTAGGGAGCCCAATCTAGTACTCCATCTAGTCCATATGTATGTAGTTAAATCTAGAAGCAAATCTACAGGGAATGTACGATAAATTCACAAGGTCATATAGTAGAATAGGGATAGATAATATAGATAATAAGCTGCATTCAGCAGACCAAACATAGTAGGGTTCGAGGTTCTTCACAGCAGATACAGGTACCATCATACTAACAACATAACAACGAGGGATCCCTAGCTAACAACAAAGGGATCCCAACAACAAAATGGAGGAGGCAGCAGCAGCACACGTCCAGGACTCCGCCTACCCCATCGGCCTCTGCCTCCACTTGTTGCTCCCCTTGGGAGCCTTGGGCTTGAGCGGAGGCATGCGCCCGCCGGAGATCTCCACCCGCCGGATGCTGCGGAGGTGCATGCCGAGCGCCAAGTGCTTGGCGCGGAAGGAGTTGGGGTTCACCGACGCGCCGACCTTGGGGTTGGTGTGGCCGATGTTCTCGGCATGCGTGAGGACGCAATTGAAGTCAGTGCCGCCGAGCCTCCTAGTGCAGAAGGGGCACCTGTAGACACCCTTGGCGACGTCGAGGTAGGAGACGTACTGCCCGACCTGTAGCCTCCGCAAGACTCGGCGAGTCTTGACGTCATGGTGCTCGTCGTCGCCGCCGACGTCGCTGCCGGACAGCTGATCCATATCAAACGGGAATTTATTAGTGAATGAGTTGCAAACGTGCATGATAACAAAGTTAGGAAAAACAGAGGCAGCCTCGGTTAGAGTGGACACGATTATATGTCTACGAGGGACGGTGTAAGCGAACCAAAGCTCATGCACAACAGATTTGTACACGTAAATGGTTCGCTGAACCCTCCCCGTAAAAATCTGTGCCCACCGATTCATCATAGGCAAAGAAACAGATTTCAGATCTGAACTTGAACACATTCCAGATTATTTGCAAATTAAACGGTTGATATCTTTTGATTCGTGCATAAAATAACTGATTGAGATCCTATGATTACTTGCATAAATTAACCGATTGAGATCCCATTATTACTTGCATAAATTAACCGAACGGCCGAACCCCAAATCTTAAACGAAATCAAGGAGGGATCAAAGCAAAATGGAATAAAATCGGCGCAAATATTAGCCCAATACTCATCCATCCACAGATCCATCTACACCAGCACAAATAGGGTTCAAAAAGGAATGGGGAACAAAAAAGGAAGCAAACCGTAGTTACCTCGTTCCATGGGTCCTCTATGGAGGTGTCGTAGCGGTTCGGGGGCGGGACGTACGGCACCGGCTCGTAGGGGTCCCATCCCGGCGGGATCTGGCCGCGACCGGCGGCAGCAGCCTCCGATGCACCGGCGGAGGCGGCGGCGACGTCCGTTGAGGGGACGGCAGCGACGTCCGTTGAGGGGACGGCGTCGAAGAGGGAGGCGTCGCGCTTGGAGCCGACGGCGCCGTGGACGATGGGATTGGCATTCTCCTTGTCCATCTCGCCGGCGAGAGGAGAGGGAGAGGGAGAGGGTTTTTTGCTTTGGAGAAGATGATGGGACGTGAGAGAGGCGGCGTTGCATAGGCGAGTGAGAGTGACCGAGATAGTGGGAGGAGGCGTCTATAAAGGCAAGGGGTGGTTAATGCGACCCGCTTCCTACGCGTCCACCGCTGCACGTCTGCACGTCTTGGACTTCTGCAATGCGCCACGCGTCCACGATTGCACGTCTTCGACTTCGCACCGCGACCGGCGTCTACGCGTCAACAATTGCACGTCTTTCATTTCTGCACCGCAACACGCGTCCTCGAGTCTAACCCTGGAAATTTAGATATACTCAGGTATAACCTCGAGCATTATACTAGCATTTTTTGTGTGCTCAGTTTTCCCCTTGAGTGCTAATACTGGCTAGTGCAATATGCTCGGTTTTACCCTCAAGTAGTTGGTCAACAGACAGTCAACAAATGGGATTAACTAGTTAAATGAGTCATTTAATGTGCAAAAAATTCCGAAAAATAGTGGCACATACTCATGGAGTCTTTACCACAAATTGCCAGTTCTCAAAACATAGATAAGTCATAGATAAATCAAGTTTTACCACAAATTGCCACTTCTCAAAGGCCTTCTCAAATCACCTAGTAGCTATGAAGGTGCATGGTTTTCCACAATAAGCCCTTCCCAAAACAGCTTTCCCCAAAACATACTTTGTCTAAATGAGGCCACAATTCTCACACTCATGTATATTTGTATTGCAAATAGTTTGAGATAGGCCAGGATGGGTTTTATTGTACAAAACACGCATTTTCCATTTTTTAAATCTCATATTTGAATCCCTTAGTCTGTTTTTTACATAGGTGCCCTTGGTTTCTTGATACTACTCGGCTTTGCCCTCTCCCTCCACAAATTCTCTCACACGTGCAACATTGCCCCGATTGGTCTAGCCCATGTCACGCGGATCGTGCCCGCCGACCGTTGATCGTATGATCTAACGGGCGGGATAACCCCTCTCTCTCTCGTCGGCGGTTACCTTCCACTCTCTAAGTATGCTAAAGGGCAGTTTTCAGTATTTATTTTCACGCGCTAAAAATTATAAACTCTTTTAGGCATTACTTTTCATGCAAAAAATGATAAACCATCACCGATTTGTTGTAGCCATAAATTTTCACGCAAAAAATGATAAACCGTCACCGATTTGTTGTAGCCATTAATTTTCACGAAAATCCCAAATGATAAACCATCACCGATTTGTTGTAGCTATTAATTTTCACGTAAAAAATGATAAACCATCACCGATTTGTTGTAGCCATTAATTGTCACGAAAAAAATGATAAACCATCACCGATTTGTTGTATCCATTACTTTTCACGCAAAAAATGATAAACCATCACCGATTTCTTGTAGCCATTACTATTCACGGTAAAAATGATAAACGAACCAATCTATCTATCTCTCGTATTTGAAGTTTGGAAGGGTTCACCATCTAGTTATGTTAACTTTCGAGGTTTTGACCCGAAAACAAATGGGTATTATAAAGGGAAATAAAAGTTCAAAAAAATGTAAAAACGAAACAATCTACCTATCTTTGTATAGAAGATCGTCCGTATGATTTTTGAGGTCATTTAGAGAAGGTAGAAAAAAATCCCTTTTGAGAAGGTCGAAAAAACCTAACTTGTTACAAAAGCTGGTTTCGAGTGAGACCTAACCAAATTTGGCATACATTATGCCATATCTATAACAACAAGGAATATCTAAAAGGGAAAGTTTCACAAAATTTGAAATTTATGGCGAAAATGATGCCATACATGATGCTGTTTTTCGAGGTTTTGACCTGAAAATCAATTGGATATTATAAAGAGAAATAAAAAGTTCGAAAAATATAAAAACGAAACAATCTATCTATCTATGTATAGAATATCATCTGTATGAAATTTGAGGTCATTTAGAGGAGGTAGAATAAATCACCTTGTTAGAAAAGCTGGTTTCAGTGAGACGAAACGGCATGCGTTTAAGCAAAGTGATTTTTTCGAACATCTCCAAATGATCCCAAATTTGCCATACATGATGCCATACGTGTAACAACAAGGAACCCTATCTAAAAAGTGTCAAAAAAGTTTGCCCAACCGTATAGCTCTATCAAAAAGAACCTCACCATGGCGCTAGTATAATTTTGGGCTTAGTTACAAACTTTCGTTACCTAACCTTCAACACGAAACTTGTTTCAAATCACTTTTGGCGTACAAGAAACAAATCCCTCTTTGATTCGAGCACCACAGCCTCCAAACTTTGCCGATGCCGATATCGGCATGGTCAGAACGGCTATGCTCGACGCCACTGCTAGGTCACCGTCGGGATGCACTCTCAATCCCGTCCCCTCATTCGATCACTGACACACCAGAGATACCGCCGAGGTCAATGCCGAACGTACATGCTGATGCCAATGCCGAACATGCATCCACGCCGACGTGGGCACGGCCACGCCGCCCCGCTATGCTTCGGACGCCACGGACCACCGCGAGGTCTTTCCCTTCGCCACCACACTCTTCTAGCACCCATCTATACACGCCGGAAAGGAGAGACACTAGTTTTCTCTACATTGCTCGCGTTCGTGTCGGACACGGTCGGTCAAAGTTTTGAGGTAGTCGTCGATGTCGTCGACCATTTCTTCTCTTCTTTGCATGGTTAAACGCGTCTAGTTCATATCTATCTAATGCGTCCGGTCTCGCCTCATGCGGTTCTTTGTGGACGTCGATCTCATCTCGGCACCCCGCAGGCCACCTCCTCCGTGCCATCGCTCGTAGAGCTCCGTTTAAAAATCTATTCCTACCCGTGTATTGCCCCTTGTATCAGCGCCATGGCCCACTTGTCATTCGATATCCCGAAGCCCCACTCGTGCGTGTTTTGGTCGGGGATACGGCGATGCTTACGGTCAAACAAAGATGGATGGTCTGACGTGTCTTTGCGGGCTCTACGTGGCCCCACTAGTCAGAAGATAACGGTCAACCGTCGGGCAACCGGCCGTTATAGCATCCGTGATGGTTTCAGACAAGATCTTGGGGAAAACTGAGGAAAAACTAAGGAGCTGGGGAAAACTGAGCACAACTAAGAAACCGAGGGCACGAAAATAGAAATCCCTTTTCGTAAACGGTAGAGTGAGTCATCTCATAATATCATACCAAATGTGAATGTGGTCAAATGCAATAATTCTCAAGATTGGCCATGGTATGAGACATGTAAGAGTCAAATACAAGATATTAAATACACCTAAATCAATTACTTCACGAAAATCAAGAAGGCCCAATCTTTGGGGGTTAGAGCTAGTTCAACCAAAAGATCAATTTGTTGAAAGTAACTAGTCAATTATATTCAACACCTTCTCCCGTGTCTAGGCTGATGGGCTTTATTTTTTGACTCGTATAGGCCTTAGACGTGGACCGTTGGATCTTTTTCTAGAGAGGCCGCAAATGTTTATTTTTTAATACTGTGAGGGCTATGTTTTAAACACGCTATCTTTTAGCTTGGATACCACATAAAAGTAGATCAGCCCCTAACTTAAATTTTGTTTTTGTTGCTATAATCATCATTGGGTATATATAGAGGTACAAGATTTGAAGGGCGATATACCTACAAATGGGATACAAGATGACTCCTAGTCTCTCTAGTCCTATATTTATTTTAACACACCGGACCCGAGTGCTCGATATTCGAAGCAAACATATGAAAATTGGGACACCATAGAAATCGAATTCATGTAATGACAGAGATATGTATAGTATCAGGATGATAATAATAAGAAGGGCAAAGCCATAAACTTGACATGGAAAACATGACTGCTGAAGAACTGCAAACTGTCTCGTTTCCAGGCCAAAACATCAAATTACTATGAAGGCCGGCCTTATTGTTTTTGAGGCCTCAGGGCGAAATCATACACTGGGCCCATACAGTATGATTCGGTGAGACTGACATACATAACCTTGTTTCGTCGGTAGACGCGCCCCTGAATCCAAGAAGACAGCTCCAATGTCCACCGCCGCCGTCCCCGCCGGCGAGTCGTCCTCGTCGCGCCCCTCCTGGGTCCTAGTGCACGCCTACGCCCTCGTCGGCAAAATCCGGAACGACACCACCGCCACGGCCAGCACGAGGAGCAAGAATAAGATATTTGCTTCTTTTTCCCGCGAGCGCCCACCGGTCCCCTCCAACCTCCACGTGGATTGCCCGGACGGCACTCTCCGCCACCCACCTCGCCTCCTGTCTATGGCGGACGACCTCATCCTCTTCCACGCATACGTCGGTTCTGAATATGTCTACCCCAGGTTCCGCCAGTGCGACTTCTTCATCTACCGCGCCGACCCCAAACGGCCGTCGCTCAGATTGCTACCGCACCCGGATGGCCGGTTCTACCAGATCCACCAGGTCGGCGTCGCCCCCCGCGGCGACGAACACTACACCGTCGCCGCGCTCGTTCGCGACAAAGACTGCACGCCCAACAATTTCCTGCTCCGCCTGCTCGACTCCGAGACACAGGTCTGGACCTCCAGGGCGCTTCATGTCGACTCGCCGCAGAGGGACTTCCCGGTGGAGATCCCCAGGGAGCTTCACCATCTCAGTAATTATCATACGACATCCTGTGTTATCACGTTCGGCGGGACCATTGGCTGGGCCGATCTCTATCGCGGAGTCGTCTTCTGTGACCTGATGGGCGGCGAGCATAGGCTCCGGGGCGTGCCGTTGCCGCTTCGTCCGCTGAAGCAAATCACAGCCTCTGATTCCTCAGAGCGGGTGCTGACCAATGCGAGGTATAACCGAGGCATCGCCTTCGTCAATGGCCGACTCAGGTTCGTCGAGCTGGACTACCACATTGTTCAGCTTGGCCGTGGCCTGCATGATAAGGAGACCGGGTGGCCCTGCTCCCGATCGGAAAGCTGGACCATCACCACCTGGAGCAACAGAGAGTTGAGCGATTCTTACGATGACTGGCACAGGGACTCCACATTCCGAGCCTGCGACATCCTTGTCGGCGACTGCAGCGAATCCGGGCTGCCACTCTCACCGCCGGACCACGGCGGCCGTGATCTGGCAGCGGGGGTTGAGCAACGAGGCTTGCAGAACCTCTTTGTGTCTGACCCTCACTTTGGCATGAATCACAGCGATGGCGACGGTGATATTGTTTACTTGACGGCCAGGGTTAAATTCATGCACCCAAAGTCGTGGGTTCTCGCCGTTGATATGAAGAACCGCAGGGTGCAGAGTGTGGTTAACTCGGGCCCTCTACCTGAAGATCACTGGCCCCCCGTAGATGCAGCGTATTGCACTTGCAGCATCTCCAAATGGACCAACTAAGCAACAGCCCAGCCGGTAATTCTACTATTGGAGTAGTACTCTACATTGCTTTGAGTACAGACCAGACAATTGCATATGCAGAGATTACAATCTGAACTGTTGTATTCCCTCTTCGTCAAAATATCATGTATCTTAGTTAAGTGAAATCTAACTTCATAAAATTGGTTCGGATACGTTTTTTTTTTATAATAAGTGTTTTTATTACTCGAAATAAGCAATCTACACCCGGCATCTGCATAACAAAGATGCAGACAGCCGTCCAAGTCTTAGAGTTCACAAGTTCTAAAAAGATAAAAAAAAAAGTGTTGTACATATCAATAGTGAGCAACTGTGAAAGCGCCTAGGTAACCACTAGCGGCCCGATCCATAGATTATACTGCTAGCAATGTTGGAAAAAAAGTATCCCTCGCCATAGCCTCCAACCGTGTATAGACATTCATATGGTTCGGATACGTTGAAAAAGCATATTATCATGTAGAAGAATAAATCAGTACTATATTGATATCATCATCGAATATATTCTCATATTATATGTAGGTTTGTGTCGTCCACCGTTCGTCTCTTTGTACGCCTCTACTCCAACATCATTGTCGACTCTCCACTATTTAGCTCTTCTTCACCAAGCGTGCAACAAACCAGGATGCGCCGCACCAGAAACACCTTTATGCGTCGCTGCCGGCTGCTTTCATCCGCGCTGAAGACTAGCCACAATGGGAGTATTAAAATACTAGTTGAATGCCCATGCGTTGCTATGGTCTTTAAAATATTTTTTATCATCAATTGTTTCGAACATGTAAACAAAGAATGTGGTCTTTTCTTAGAATTTTTTTATTTGCAATCGCCAATAAAATATGATAACACTGGAAAAGAGCAACGTGTACTTTTTCAATATTTTGTCAGGGTAGATTTAGCGCTACCCCGGTAAAAGAAATGAAGTGACAAATTGATAAATGAGAAGAGGACAGAAGTTTGTGTTCAGTCATGCCAACAAGTCTTTATTCAGATTAATATGTGGACCCAAATTCCATTAAGAAAAAAGAGTTACTTCCTCCTATTTACATTAATTGTTGTTAATATGGATGTACTAATATGAATCAGAGGGAATACATTTTTTTATCTGGAAACAATTTGTGCACTCCGTCCAAAGAATAGTATGCATTTCTGTTTTTCTTCTTATAACCGCCGGTGGGGTGTTGCTCTTCAACCACTCGGACATCTGACATCATCACAGTACAGCCTGGAGACCAGGTCGCGCTGGTGGATGACCTCGATGCCAATGGCATCAATTTATCGCAATCCATATGTATCAACTCCCCAGCATGGGTGGAGGTACATGGGGACATGGGTGTATAAATGTACAAATGTACACCCATTATTTATGAGAAAAGCTTCAATAGATGTGTATAATTCAGATATATAGAGCAATCTACATTAAATAAATTAGAAAACATGACTAAACTATGCTTTTTAGACAATTGTGTACACTGTACACCCATTATTTGGATGCTCTCTCCGCCCATGCTCCCCAGTTGCTGCTTCCTCTCTTTCGCCCATAGAAACAACAGGATAGTAACCCATAATCACCGGCACCAACCCATGGTGATTCAGCATCCACCATAAAAAAAATCAGGTACCAAATCAAAACTGGCAGACCTGACTACTGCCTGCAATTTGGACACTTCACTATTTCTATTTCTGAACATGGTTATTTCAGACTTGTCACAGTCGCAAAACCAGCTTAATTCATTAAGTGTCAGTCTGATCTACCATGTAGAAGCTAGCCAAATTCAGCAAACTGGGCTTTTAGCCAAATTCAGCAAACTAGACTTTTGCGTGAAAAATACTGCAACGCTGGTTCCAATGGATTGGATTTGATTCTGGCCGTGCACTCACTGGCGGATCCAAGTGCATCCAAGGGGTTGCACTGGATACCGGGTAAATGTTGTTTTCTTTGTAAAATACTAGAATTTCACCATAACTGCTGCCCTTAAAAAGTGTTATTTGGTGGATGTGGCACCATTGTGCACCCCGATCATCACATCTCTAGCTCCGCCACTGCGTGCACTTCCTTTCCTCCATCGTTGTAGTCTGCAGCACATCGTGCTCCCGTTTTTGACACCAGGCAGCTATCTATTCTACTCCCTCCGATTCATATTAATTGACTTCAATATGGATGTATCTACACTAAAATGTGTCTAGATACATCCACATTAGAGTCAATTAATATGGACCGGAGGGAGTATTTTAATAGTAAAGATATTGGTCACTCTTATGTTGTTTAAGACCCATGCATGCAACTCAGTAATCAACAAAAAGAATGTTTGCATTCTTCATCAGCCTCACGTCTAGTACTTGGTTCAGCCAAAATGAACCCACACTTCTATACCAGCTTAGATTTTTTTTTTGGGTGAAATCATCAAATTCAATAAAGTAAAAGGCAATTTATTTTTTCTAATTGGAGTGCTCGTTTATTGCCATTTTACACCCGGTTCTTCCAGCAGCAAAGAGGCCAATGGAGCACCAATCATGCATTTCAGGCAGCGGACACCAATCTAGCCATCCCAACCGATGTAATTTCCTCGACGAAGATTGGCACGGTTCACAACAACACATACATGCACACATGACGCGAGAGCTGAATTCAGAAGATATGGATCAGATCCACGCCCACTGGCTTGCTGGATAGCTCGACCACAGAGAACTTTCCTCTTTCACCAGATCAGTACCAATAGCTCCATGAGACCACCAGGAAAGTTCCACGGGGCGGCCATGAACGGCCACTGGTCCTGCCTACATAGCTTGGGCACACCATGCATGCATAGCCCTACGAACAGTCAGAGTCAGGTCCATGTAACTAGCTGACGCTGCCCAGGTGCCAAACATTCATCGAATCTTCAGTTCAGTGGCTTTCTTTGCCTCTCCTAGGCCTTTTACTGATTTACATCGGCGGGGAACAGTTGGATATATCAGGCGTTGTGTGTCCTCTCTAGACGTATGCATAGATCTTCCAATGAACGCCGCCAGTGGATGGCTCAGAGCTATCTCGAGTTAAAACTGACACTGCCTGATCAGTACGCGCTTTACTGCTCGCTTTGCTTTACTTTGCTCTGCATTCATCTCCTGGGACTATTAGAGCATCTCCACCAGCGACCTCGATAGTGGTTCCGATAGCGTTTTAGGGGCCGACAGCGAAAATGGGCTCACACCGGTGTGTCTAAACGGCGTCGGCACTTTTTCGAGCCCAATAAAAGTGTCGGCAACCCCGTACGGGCCCCTTGGCCAAGGGCGCGAATCGGGCGCGCCGGCACCTCGCGGAACTACGATTTTCGCGGGTGGGGATGCCTTGTCAGCGAGAGAACACGGCGGTTCGCATTGGAAACGACCCGGGAAGGTTGGTCATCGGCGTTAATGGCCTCCCACGCGGAAACCCAAACGGCAAGGGCGGTGACTGGCCACGTGGCGTCCACCTACCTTACCCACGCGCATTAAATGCGCGTCCGCCGTCTCCCTTAAAACCCCAGCGGTGCACACTTATCTCTGTTCTCTGCCATCCAACCCTAGCCGCCGCCGTCCAACCGCCGGGCAACCCTCCCACGCACTCTGATACGTCTCAAACGTATCTATAATTTTTGAAGCTCCGTGCTTGTTTTACACCAATTCATATGTGTTTTGTTTACACTTCGTTGCACTTTTACATGATTTCCGGCACTAACCTATTAACAAGATGGCACAGTGTCAGTTCCATGTTTTCTGATGTTTTTGTATTTCGGAAAAGTTGCATAGGAAATATTCTCGGAATTGGACGAAACAAAAGCCGAAGTTAATATTTTCCTGAAATGAAGACAAAGTCCGGAGGGGGGACGAAGAGGCGCACCAGGGCTCCCACACCACCCCTAGGCGCGGCCTAGGGCAGTCTCACGCCTAGGGCAGGTATGGGACCCACAGGCGCCCCACCGACCTGAATCCTCCGCCTATTTATTCACGATCTCGGGAAAACCCTGGATACCTGAGCCAAAATCCACAAAAAGTTCCGTCGCGGCCGCAATCCCTGAACCCATCTCATGAGGTTCTGAAGCTCTTCCCGGCACCCTGCCGGAGGGGAAAATCATCACCGGAGGCGTCTACATCGCCATGTCCTTCTCCGAAGTGATGCGTGAGTAGTTCATCCCTGGACTATGGGTCCGTAGCAGTAGCTAGATGGTTGTCTTCTCCACCATGTGCTTCATGTATCGATCTTGTGAGTTGTCCTACATGATCAAGATCATCTTTATGTAATCATCTATGTTTGGTTTGCCGGGATCCGATGAATATTATGTACTATGTTAAGATTAATTATATATTCATGTCATATGTTATTTGTGATCTTGCATGCTCTCCGTTGCTAGTTGAAAATCTGGCCAAGTGGACACTTGTGACTCCATGAGGGGTATTTATACTCGATAGTAGGTTCATGCCTCTAGTAATCTGGGAGAGTGAATTTATAACTTCTAAGGTTGTAGATATGATGTTGCTACTAGGGATAACCCAACAATATTTTATCCGAGGGTAACTCTATTGTTTACTTTACACACATTGCTTAATACGATAGTCTGTTGCTTGCAACTTTATACTGGAAGGGGTGCAGACACTAACCTGAAGTTGGATTATTAGTCATGGACGCAGCTTGGATTACGGTCTATGTATTATGTTATAATGCTTAATGCCAAATTATCATAGTAATCATCTTGTCATGTATTGATCGATATTCTGTCAATTGCCCACCTGTAATTTGTTTACCCAACATGCTATTTCTTTATGGAGAGACGCCTCTAGTGACCTGTGGACCCCGGTCATATTTTCTTTATTAATAAATTCAACTTCAATCATGTTCTGTTTACTTTCTGCAAACATCTCATTCCATTCGATACGTCTAATCTGTTGTGTTCAGCAAACCAGTGAGATTGCTAACCTCACTGCAAGTTGGGGCAAAGTACTTTGGTTGTGTTGTGTGCAGGTTCCACGTTGTTGCTGACGCCGGTAGTGCGCCCTGCCACTAGTCAGCCAGCAACACCTTCAGAAGTCACTCCTTTCTCCTACTGATGAAACTTGGTTTTGTACTGACGGAAAACTTGTTGATGTGCTCATCACACCTTCCTCTTGGGGTTTCCCAACCGCTTCCACAACAACGCTCAGCAAGATTGTCTGGCGCCATCACCAGAGCACCATCAAGATTTTCTGGCGCCGTTGCCGGGGAACTGAAGAAAAGTTACACCACAGAGATTTCTAACTCCCACATCAACTGCACGCCAGCAAAAAGATTTTCTGGCGCCGTTGCCGGGGAGAAAGAGGATTTCTGCAAAGGGAGTCTCTCATCTCCAATATTTTTACTTTGTTATAGTTTGCTTAGTTTACTTTATTTTGTTTTGTTTGCTTTATTATATAAAAAACACACAAAAATTAGTTTACTTTTATAGTTGTCTCTATATATAAAACACAAAAAAGTAGTTTCTATTATAGTTGTTATTTATGTTGCTTAGTTTTAATTTTGCTAAAATGGGTTCCGCTGAAAATACAAAGTTGTGTGACTTTACTAGCACCAAGAATAATGATTTTATTTGTACACCTATTGATCCACCTGCTCCCGAAGCAGCCTTCTATGAAATTAAACCTGCTTTATTAAATCTTGTTATGAAAGAGCATTTTTCTGGTGTTTGTACTGAAGATGCCACTTCTCATCTTAATAATTTTGTTGAACTTTGTGAGATGCAAACATATAAGAATATAGATGGTGACATTATAAAACTGAAATTGTTTCCTTTCTCTTTGAGAGGTAGAGCTAAAGATTGGTTTCTATCTTTGCCTAGAAATAGTATTGATTCTTGGGTTAAATGCAAAGATGCTTTTATTGGAAATTATTATCCTCCTGCTAAGATTATATCTTTGAGAAGCGACATAATAAAATTTAGAAAATTTGATAACGAACATGTTTCTCATGCTTGGGAAAGAATGAAATCTTTGGTAAATAATTGTCCCACTCATGGACTTACTATTTGGATGATCATCCAAACTTTTTATGCAGGACTAAATTTTTCTTCAAGAAATCTCCTGGATTCAGCTGCTGAAGGTACCTTTATGTCCATTAGTTTGGGGGTTGCAACAAAATTACTTGATGATATGATGATAAATTATTCTGAATGGCACACCGGAAGAGCTCCACAAGGTAAGAAGGTAAATTTTGGCGAAGAATCCTCCTCCTTGAGTGATAAGATTGATACTATTATGTCTATGCTTGCTAATGGTAAAGCTCGTGTTGATACAAATAATATTCCGTTAGCTTCTTTGGTTGCTCAAGAGGAGCATGTTGATGTGAACTTCATTAAAAACAACAATTTCAACAACAATGCTTATAGGAATAATTTTGGTAGCAATAATTATAGGCCATATCCTTCTAATAATGGTAATGCTTATGGAAACTCTTATGGTAATTCATCCAACAATAACAAAAGTGCACCGTCTGATCTTGAATTAATGCTAAAGGAATTTATTAGTAAACAAACTGTTGAGGAAAAGCTTGGCAAAATTGATATTCTTGCTTCTAAAGTTGATAGCCTTGCTCATGATGTTGATTTTCTTAAATTAAAAGTGTTGCCTCAAGATGTTAAAGAAAGTAAAAAAATTAATGCCATTCAAGTTATAATTGATGAAAATGTTAGGATGTTGGCGGCATTGCACGCTAGGTGGGAAAGAGAAGATGAAATTGCTAGAAATATTAATTTAACTAAAGTTTATACCATCTCCACCACCAGTAGTAATGAAGTTTCAAATGCTAGCCACTCTCCTACTAATAATAATAAAGTAATTGGTGAAGTAAAAGTCCTCGCTCCTTCTACAAAATTGCCTATAACAACTGATATTGCTCCTGATAAGTGTGCTAAAAATTTTCAGAGTATGGGAGGCAAGATTCTTTTTATCTTTGATAAAAATGAGATTGATTTTGAAGATTGCAATATCTCTGAAGTAATTAATTGTTTATAAAATCTTGCTAGAAGTCCTAATGCTAGTGCTATAAATATGGCCTTTACAAAGCACATGACAAATGCTCTTATGCAAATGAGAGAGGAAAAATAAAAACGTGAAGCCTCTATTACTAAAAAGTTAGAAGATGGCTGGGAGCCCATCATTAAGATGAAAATAGATGGTTTTGATTGCAATGCTTTATGTGATCTTGGTGCAAGTACTTCCTTTATGACTAGAAAAATCTATGATATGCTTGAATTACCATCGCTGAAAAAATGTTATTTAGATATTCATCTTGATATTGCTCAAAGAAATCTTTGGGGAAAGTCGATAATGTGCTTTTCATGGTTAACAATAACCTGGTCCCCGTTGATTTTGTTGTTTTGGATATTGAATGCAATGCTTCTTGTCCGATTATATTGGGAAGAACGTTTCTTAGAACAGTTGGTGCTGCTATTGATATGAGAGATGAGATTATTAAATATCGATTACAACTCAAGAAAGGTATGGAACACTTCCCTAGAAAGATAAAGAAGTCATCTTATGACTCTATTATTTGAACAAATTATGAAGTTAATGCTCCTTCAATTGATAATACTTGATGCTCGCATTTTTACTGCGTCTAGTTGAAAGGCGTTAAAGAAAAGTGCTTATGGGAGACAACCCATGTTTTATTTACATTTTTTTTGTTGAGTCTTGGAAGTTACTACTACTGTAATGACCGCTCCTTATCGTTTATATTTCTTTTTTGTGCCAAGAATAGCCTCTATTTGGAAGAAAGTAATGTTTGGGGAGGTTGCTGTCCTGAAAACAGATTCTGTGTTGTTACCATAAAAATTCGTAAACATAGCCAGGACGGAATTTTGAGCTGTAATTTTTTATGCATATGCTCCAGATTATTATATAACTTTCGTTAGTTGACCACTTTTCTAAATAAGCAATATATAATTTTCGTAAATTTTGATATTTACCTGCTGTCCCGTTTTGACAGATTTCTGCACTATTTGCATTCGCCTCTTAAAATCTCTTTCTTTTTAAGCTCTTTTGATCAGAGAACTATTTGAAAGGTTGCTACAGTAGATTATTCTTTAATAGATGTTTGATATATGTTAGTACATAAAACGAGTGGATTTGTTTATTTTGATTGTACTAATACTGCTAATAAAGAATTGTGAGAAGTTTTTGTATGAAGGAAGTATTCAAGTGTAGGGAGAGAAGAATGATGTGATGGGATGAAGAATGGACAAAAGGTCAAGCTTGAGGATTCCCATGCACCCCAAATACATATTCAAGAGGTACAAGCGTCAAAGCTTGGGAATGGCCAAGGCATCCCCTCTTCATCAACAAAGCAACAAATCATCTCTCTATACGCTATATTTTTATTGTTTCATACACTATGTGTTGTTCTTGGAGCGTGTTTATTTTTGTTTTTTGTTTTGTTTTTTTTCTGTAGCATATGGTGGATCTCGACACATTTGTTTTGAAGAAAGACCCGCTCCTTTTTAATTGCATAGAACGCTCTAGTTTTCGCTGTTGTTGTTCTGCGAGTGTTCTAGTTTTCTGGTACTGCGTTTAGCACTTGTTCTTTCACTTGAATTTTGTTCAGAGCACGTTAATATTCTTTATTTGTGTATTATTAGCTCTCTGGTCCATATTGTATTCATCTCTGAGAGTTATTTTAAATAAGTTGATTGGTGTTGGATACGAGTAAAATATTTCATGACTATAGTGATGCAAATGGAAGCTTGACTAGACTGTGGCATAGACTTCGGCATGTTATGTTGGATGTTATTCTTGTCATATGCTTAGTATTTATTTTGTTAGCGTGACTTGTTTCAAATGGTTGAGAGTGCATAATGTGTTACTAAAAGAATCATGTGTTGTTTCTATCATAAAAGCATAGTATTGTGGTATTCTCCTTTGATGCTTTATTGGGTTGACTTGGCGCATGCTTATAACATGTTATGACTATAACCAATCAACTAAAGCCTCTATGATAATTTAGTTTTTGACTTGTAATATCACTTTATGCTTTGATTGATATTTTTTGTCGCTATGCATGATTATGGCCATTATTGCTCTCTTAGTTGGTCGGTTCCAGTCTTTTTGCTATCCTTCACATGTACTGAGTATGAGCTCTACTCGTGCATCCAATCACCAAAAACCAAAGTTGCCAATTGTGTCCACCATATCTACCTATATGTAATATTTCACCGCCACTTCAAAGTAAATTGCTTGTGTGCTACCTTTAAACCTTCAAAAATAATCACCGGTTTTGTGTAAATTATAGCTCATGGGAAAGTAGTCTAAAAACTATTGTGGCAAGTACTACGTTTTATGCATTTTTAGTTCTTATAAGTTGCTTGTTGTGTGATAACCAAGCTATCATAGGGAACACCATCAGTATGCTTTTGCTGAATATCATGTGAATTACTATGCATGCTCATCTTGTTTGAAGTAAGGGAGATTTACCATGAGTAGCAAAGATTTAAGTATGCATATTGTTAGAGATAAACATTGGGCCGCCAGCTAAAGCCATGTTCACATGGTGGAAGTTTCAGCTGGGCAAAAGTCCAAATATTTATTGTCCTTGCTTTCCCGGTATGGATGTTCAAAAAAATTGAGATTCATCAAAATTGAGAAATCAAATGAGATCCATCTCCTAAGGATCTTTGTACAGGAGGCAAGGAGGTACCCCTTTGTGACACTTGGTTAAAACATATGTATGCGATGAAAATCCATGGAAGTCCAAGCTAATTAGGACAAGGTGTGAGCACTATTGGTATATTATGCATGAGGCAAGCAAACTTTTAGGATGTAATTATGCATAAGTCATACTATTATCACTACCATTAACATAAGTAGCACCTCTCAAAATACATATTTTCAACACTCTTATTTCTTTCAAAATAAAAAGCTCTAGCACATGGGTAATCCCTCCTTCCCTCTTCGAAGAGCCTTTCTTTTACTTACATGTTGAGTCTCCACCTTCTACTTTATGCACTGATTAAGAGAGTGTAGTTGTCATTCTTAGTGCAATGTGCATCGTCCCAACATTATTATTGATTGATTCATGATTGTGCAATTGCTTGCTCTCAAATTACTTGTATCTAGTCACCCTTTGAACTTTGAAGGTGTCCTTGCATTAATATTTTTCTATTCCATAAGGACATGTTGAGTACCACTTTATTATGTTTACTCTATAAACACACAGTTGCTTTCAATGCACTATTATTCATGATCCTTTGTTTGAGTTACTCTTCATGTTATAAGTTTAATTGAATTATATTTATCATGCCTATGTTAGATTACTTAGATCCCAGCTCACAATGCTTTACATGCTTGATCAAGATTGTGTTGGCTTCATGTCACCTCAAAAATTATTTTGTTATCACTTACCTACTCGAGGATGATCAGGAGTTAAACTTGGGGATGCTGATTGATACGTCCCAAACGTATCTATAATTTCTTATGTTCCATGCTACTTTTATGATGATACTCACATGTTTTATACACATTATATGTCATTATTATGCATTTTCCGGAACTAACCTATTGACGAGATGCCGAAGGGCCAGTTGCTGTTTTCTGCTGTTTTTGGTTTCAGAAATCCAAGTAAGGAAATATTCTCGGAATCGGACGAAATCAACGCCCAGTATCTTAGAATTCCACGAAGCTTCCAGAACACCCGAGAGCCACCAGAGAGGAACCCTGGGGGGCCCACACGTGGTGGCGGCGCGACCAAGGAGCCAGGCGCGCCCCCTACTGTGTGGTGGCCCCAGGCCCCCTCCGACTCCGCCTCTTCGCCTATTTAAAGGTCCCTGACCTAAATCTTCGATACGAAAAAGCCACGGTACGAGAAACCTTCCAGAGCCGCCGCCATCGCGAAGCCAAGATCTGGGGGACAAGAGTCTCTGTTCCGGCACGCCGCCGGGACAGGGAAGTGCCCCCGGAAGGCATCTCCATCGACACCACCGCCATCTTCATCGACGCTGCTGTCTCCCATGAGGAGGGAGTAGTTCTCCATCGAGGCTAAGGGCTGTACCGGTAGCTATGTGGTTCATCTCTCTCTCCATGTACTTCAATACAATGATCTCATGAGCTGCTTTACATGATTGAGATCCATATGATGAGCTTTGTAATCTAGATGTCGTTATGCTATTCAAGTGGATTTTACTTATGTGATCTCCAGGAGACTCCTTGTCCCACGTGTGTAAAGGTGACGAGTGTGTGCACCGTGTGGGTCTCTTAGGCTATATTTCACAGAATACTTGTTCACTCGAGTTATGATTTGAGTCGGATGTCTCTATGAAATTGTGGTGTGTTAGTACCTCCTATGAATGCTCACAGTGACAGCGTGGGGTGTTTATTAGTACTTGGGAATACATCTTTAAGGTTTGCCTACATGATGAATTAGTGTTCGTTATCTTGCCAAAGAGTAATTCAGAGTAGCATAGTGAAGTGCGTATTTATATTCCTTTATGATTGCAATGTTGAGAGTGTCCACTAGTGAAAGTATGATCCCTAGGCCTTGTTTCCAAATACTGCAATCATCGCTTATTTCATTGTTTTATCGCATCTTTACTTCCTCCAATATTATTACCATCAACTCGCATGCCGACAAGCTATTTTCACGGCGTCGTTACTACTGCTCATATTCATTCATACCACTTGTATTTCACTATCTCTTCGCCGAACTAGTGCACCTATACATCTGACAAGTGTATTAGGTGTGTTGGGGACACAAGAGACTTCTTGCATTGTGATCGCAGGGTTGCTTGAGAGGAATATCTTTGACCTCTTCCTCCCTGAGTTCGATAAACCTTGGGTGATCCACTTAAGGGAAAACTTGCTGCTGTTCTACAAACCTCTCGCTCTTGGAGGCCCAACACCGTCTACAGGAAAAGGAGTGTGCATACACATCAAGCTATTTTCCGGCGCCGTTGTCGGGAGGAAAGGTAAAAGGCACTCACACTCCGGATCTCGGCAACTAAGCTATCTTCCGGCACCGTTGTAAGTGCTCGAAGCTATTTCCTTTAGATCCTGCAATTGCATCTTTTTGTTTCTTGTTAAACACTAGTAAGGCATAATGGAAAAAATTTGTGAGCTTTTTAAACTATTTCCTGAGTCAAGACATGAATGGTTTAATGCGAAAATTAAAAAACCTATGGAACCTTATTTGCATGCTAGTAGCAATGATATTAGTATGAACGCTTTGAACACCATTGTTGATAATGATATAGAAAGTTCTAAGCTTGGGGAGGTCGGTTTTGATGAAAATGATCTCTTTAGCCCTCCGGGTATTGAGGAGAAAGTTTATGTTGATTATGATATGCCTCCCATATATGATGATTATAATGATAGTGGTCTTTTGGTGCCGCCTACTATGGAGAGTAAATTTTATTATGATTATACTATGCCTCCTACACTTGATGAGAATAATAATGATAGCTACTTTGTTGAATTTGCTCCCACTACAACTAATAAAATTGATTATGCTTATGTGGAGAGTAATAATTTTATGCATGTGAATCATGAAAAGAATGTTGTATGTGATAGTTATGTTGTTGAGTTTGTTCATGAAGCTACTGAAAATTATTATGAGAGAGGAAAGTATGGTTGTAGAAATTTTCATGTTACTAAAACACCTCTCTATATGCTGAAATTTTTGAAGTTACACTTGTTTTATCTTTCTATGCTTGTTGCATTATGCCTACATGACTTGTTTATTTACAAGATTCCTTTTCATAGGAAGTGGGTTAGACTTAAATGTGTTTTGAATTTGCTTCTTGATGCTCCCTTTTGCTTCATTTTCTATCTTCCATGTGAGCATCATTAAAACTGCTGAGCCCATCTTAATGGCTATAAAGAAAGCACTTCTTGGGAGATAACCCATGTGTTTATTTTACTACAGCAATTTGTTTTATATTTGAGTCTTGGAAGTTGTTACTACTATAGCAACCTCTCCTTATCTTTATTTTATTGCATTGTTGTGCCAAGTAAAGTCTTTGATAGTAAAGATGATACTAGATTTGGATTACTGCGCAGAAACAGATTTCTTGCTGTCACGAATTTGAGTAGTATTCTCTGTAGGTAACTAAGAAAAATCTGCCAATTTATGTGTGTGATCCTCAGATATGTACGCAACTTTCATTCAATTTGAGCTTTTTCATCTGAGCAAGTTAAGTGCCTCTAAAAAATTCGTCTTTACGGACTGTTCTGTTTTGACAGATTCTGCCTTTTATTTCGCATTGCCTGTTTTGCTATGTTGGATGGATTTCTTTGTTCCATTAACTTCCAGTAGCTTTGAGAAATGTCCAGAAGTGTTAAAAATGATTGTGTCACCTCTGAATATGTGAATTTTTGATTATGTACTGACCCTCTAGTGAGTTTGTTTTGAGTTTGGTGTGGAGGAAGTTTTCAAGGGTCAAGAGAGGAGGATGATATACTATGATCAAGAAGAGTATAAAGTCTAAGCTTGGGGATGCCCCCGTGGTTCATCCCTGCATATTTTAAGAAGACTCAAGCATCTAAGCTTGGGGATGCCCAAGGCATCCCCTTCTTCATCGACAAATTATTAGGTTTCTTCTCTTGAAACTATATTTTTATTCCGTCACATCTTATGTACTTTACTTGGAGCGTCTGTGTGCTTTTATTTTCATTTTGTTATTTTCATTCTCTGAATAAATTCATGCTTGTCTGGGAGAGAGACACGCTCCGCTGTTGCATAGGAACACATATGTTCTTAGCTTTGTCCTTAATGTTCATGGCGAAGGTTGAAACTGCTTCGTTAATTGTTATATGGTTGGAAACAGAAAATGCTGCATGTGGTAAATGGTATAATGTCTTGAATAATTTGATACTTGGCAATTTTTGTGCTCATATAGATCATGTTTAAGCTCTTGCATCATGTACTTTGTACCAAGTAATGAAGAACTACATAGAGCTTGTTAAAATTTGGTTTGCATGATTGGTCTCTAGAGTCTAGATATTTTCTGGTTAAGGTGTTTGAACAACAAGGAGACGATGTAAAGTCTTATAATGATTACAATATGTTCATATGTGAGTTTTGCTGCACCGTTTTATACTTGAGTTTGCTTCAAACAACCTTGCTAGCCTAGCCTTGTATTGAGAGGAATTCTTCTCGTGCATCCAAATCCTTGAGCCAATAACCATGCCATTTGTGTCCACCATACCTACCTACCACATGGTATTTCTCTGCCATTCCAAAGTACATTACTTGAGTGCTACCTTTAAAATTCTATTCTTTGTCTTTGCAATATATAGCTCATGGGAAAATAGCTTAAAAACTATTGTGGTGAAGAATATGTACTTATGTGTCTTATTTCTTAATAAGTTGCTTGTTGAGCGGTAACCATGTTTCTGGGACGCCATCAACTTTTACCTTTGTTGAATATCATGTGAGTTGCTATGCATGTTCGTCTTGTCCGAAGTAAGGGCGATTTTCATGATCAAATGGTTTGAGTATGCATATTGTTAGAGAAGAACATTGGGCCGCTAACTAAAGCCATGATTCATGGTGGAAGTTTCAGTTTGGACAATTAATCCTCAATCTCTTATGAGAATATTAATCTGTTGTTGAACGCTTATGCATTAAAGAGGAGTCCATTATCTCGTTGTCTATGTTTTCCGGTATGGATGTCTAAGTTGAGAATAATCAAAAGCGAGAAATCCAATGCGAGCTTTCTCCTTAGACCTTTGTACAGGCGGCATAGAGGTACCCCTTTGTGACACTTGGTTGAAACATATGCTATCCAATGATAATCCATGTTAATCCAAGCTAATTAGGACAAGGTGCGAGCACTATTGGTATACTATGCATGAGGCTTGCAACTTATAGGATATCTTATACATAATACATATGTTTTATTACTACCGTTGACAAAATTGTTTCTTGTTTTCAAAATGAAAAGCTCTAGCAAAAATATAGTAATCAATTCTTCCCTCTACGAAGGGCCTATCTTTTACTTTATTGTTGAGTCAGTTTACCTATTCTTTCTATCTTAGAAGCAAACACTTGTGTCAACTGTGCATTGATTCTTACATGTTTACTTATTGCACTTGTTATATTGCTTTATGTTGACAACTATCCATGAGATATACATGTTACAAGTTGAAAGCAATTGCTGAAACTTAATCATCCTTTGTGTTGCTTCAATGCCTTTACTTTGAATCTATTGCTTTATGAGTTAACTCTTATGCAAGACTTATTGATGCTTGTCTTGAAAGTACTATTCATGAAAAGTCTTTGCTATATGATTCAATTGTTTACTCATTGTCTTTACCATTGCTTTGAATCGCTGCATTCATCTCATATACTTTACAATTGTATTGATCAAGATTATGATAGCATGTCACTTCAGAAATTATCCTTGTTATCGTTTACCTACTCGAGGGCGAGTAGGAACTAAGCTTGGGGATGCTTGATACGTCCCAAACGTATCTATAATTTCTTATGTTCCATGCTACTTTTATGATGATACTCACATGTTTTATACACATTATATGTCATTATTATGCATTTTCCGGAACTAACCTATTGACGAGATGCCGAACGACAGCTTGTTGTTTTCTCGCTCGTTTTTGGTTTCGGAAATCCTAGTAAGGAAATATTCTCGGAATCGGACGAAATCAACGCCCAAGCATCTTAGAATTCCACGAAGCTTCCAGAACACCCGAGAGCCACCGAGAGGAACCACCGGGGGGCCCACACGTGGTGGCGGCGCGGCCAGGAGCCGGGCGCGCCCCTACCGTGTGGTGGCCCCGGGCCCCCTCCGACTCCGCCTCTTCGCCTATTTAAAGGTCCCCGACCTAAATCTTCGATACGAAAAAGCCACGGTACGAGAAACCTTCCGGAGCCGCCGCCATCGCGAAGCCAAGATCCGGGGACAGGAGTCTCCGTTCCGGCACGCCGCCGGGACGGGAAGTGCCCCCGGAAGGCATCTCCATCGACACCACCGCCATCTTCATCGACGCTGCTGTCTCCCATGAGGAGGGAGTAGTTCTCCATCGAGGCTAAGGGCTGTACCGGTAGCTATGTGGTTCATCTCTCTCTCCATGTACTTCAATACAATGATCTCATGAGCTCCTTTACATGATTGAGATCCATATGATGAGCTTTGTAATCTAGATGTCGTTATGCTATTCAAGTGGATTTTACTTATGTGATCTCCGGAGACTCCTTGTCCCACGTGTGTAAAGGTGACGAGTGTGTGCACCGTGTGGGTCTCTTAGGCTATATTTCACGGAATACTTGTTCACTGAGTTATGATTTGAGTCGGATGTCTCTATGAAATTGTGGTGTGTTAGTACCTCCTATGAATGCTCACGAGTGACGGCGTGGGGTGTTTATTAGTACTTGGGAATACATCTTTAAGGTTTGCCTACATGATGAATTAGTGTTCGTTATCTTGCCAAAGAGTAATTCGAGTAGCATAGTGAAGTGCGTATTTATATTCCTTTATGATTGCAATGTTGAGAGTGTCCACTAGTGAAAGTATGATCCCTAGGCCTTGTTTCCAAATACTGCAATCATCGCTTATTTACTGTTTTACTGCATCTTTACTTCCTCCAATATTATTACCATCAACTGCACGCCAGTAAGCTATTTTCTGGCGCCGTTACTACTGCTCATATTCATTCGTACCACTTGTATTTCACTATCTCTTCGCCGAACTAGTGCACCTATACATCTGACAAGTGTATTAGGTGTGTTGGGGACACAAGAGACTTCTTGCATTGTGATCGCAGGGTTGCTTGAGAGGGATATCTGATATGGATATCCAGGCATGGTACACTAGGACAGCCATAGATACGAGGATTAAGTCTAAGGTTGTACCATTATTATTGTATCGTAGCATTGTTATTAGGAAATAATGTAGCTGTGGGCCAAATTAGGGTTTTAATAGAGTCTATTTGACTTGGGCCTGTCCAAGTCGAATTAGGGTTAGGCCCATGAGTGGGCGCCCCAACCCAATAGGGGTTGGCCGGCCGGCCACCCTCCCCCTCATATAAGGAGGTGGGGCGGCTAGGGTTTGAGTAGTCTAGTTTTGATTCAAGTCATGTAGAACCTTGGGTTCCTCCAGTATCACCATCCCTGCGGGGTTGGCCCTATGACGGCGTCTCGGACGTTCGTCTAGTTATCCAATAAAGATGTGTGAGTTCTTGAGTTGTCAAGAGTAATCATATGTGCTTGAGTATCCTTGAATCTGTCGAGGAAGTTCAAGATCTATCGGTCCTATGGATCAACAAGGTGCATCGTGAAAGATCGGGAAACCTAATTGTAACGATCCGACCCGGTACGGGTTGAATCTCTGTGCTTAATAGTGCTAGTCCCTGGATCAATCGCTAGCACACACAGTTTAAGATGTAATACCAAGAAACAAAGGTCTTCATTACATCGTATGATCCAGTAATTACAAAGTAAACATTACAAATTGCATAGCCCGAAGCTAGCATTATATCAGAGTTTACAACGAAACATATCAGCATGGAACCCTTCATCTTCATGTGCCACAGGCGAGCATGTCGAGTATAGACTCGTAACCCTAACCATCGAACCTCACTCGTTCATCAAAATATCTGCAACATAAAACGTTGCAGCCACGCGAGGTCAATACATTTGGAATTGTATTGGCGAGTATCACTAGAGACTTATAACAAATCTATCAAGTACATTTTCAAGGTGAGGGTTCAAACTTTTATTTTATTTTGCACAAAGCAATCATAGTATCGTCCTAGTTTTATCCCAGCAACTTTAATCTCCGAACTCCTCTAGTGCACATGTGAGTAGGTCAAGCTCGGGCCCCCTACCATGTTAATCTCCTTTCTTCCATTACACATGCTCGGTAAGTCAGGTTCAATACCCTTACCATGCTAATCTCCACTCCATTAGTGTACATGTCAGTAAGTCAGGCTCTACACCCTTACCATGCCACTCACCACCAGTGAACATGTCAGTAAGTCAGGCTCAACGCCCTTACCATGCCACCCTCCCATCAACTAGTGTACATGTCAGTAAGTCAGGCTTTCGCCCTTACCATGCCACTCACCACCAGTGAACATGTCAGTAAGTCAGGCTCAACGCCCTTACCATGCCAACCTCCCATCAACTAGTGTACATGTCAGTAAGTCAGGCTTTATGCCCTTACCATGCCACTCGACCTATACATGTCAGTAAGTCCGGCTCAAAGCCCTTACCATGTCGGTCGACCTACAACCTTCTCAAGTACTATTCATATCCGCCCCAATTCATCCAATTGTTATTTTGTCGACTAAAACTAACCTTTCAACTAATACATACCCATGACATAATATTCCACCCACTTATAAAGTAAGCATATCCAGGCAATCAAACATAGGTTGACGACCAATGAATCCAATCATAATAAACATATGGCTATCCTGCGCGGTTTTCATAGCAATAGCACACAATCCATCAATAACAATCCTACACATGTACTTGTACTAAAATCCTACTGCACGCATAGGAAAACAATAGATCTGTTATGATCAAAAGTTCAACTTGCCTTATTTGTCGTTGGCGTTCGCGCTCTTCTTGCAAGAACAGGTGTTACACTCCACACGATCTAGGTGATAAAATAATCACAATATATATCTAGAGAGCACAAACAGAGAAAACACATAACAAAATAATGCATGCATACTCTCAAAATAACTTAGGTTCGAAACTAGTTTATAAGAATTTGTTTATTCAATAGGAATTTCAAAAAGGCATTTTAATGCAAACTGTGAACTTATGCATAAAATAATTTTGAAAGTCACAAATAAGTATTCTAGTGTATGGGAGATTTCTTTATATTTAATTTTCGACTAGAATCAACTTAAGATCATTTATATAATTTAAAATATAGTGTAAATACTATAAACAATATTATTAATTTGAATAATCCTTAGGTTACGTGAAATCTCAAATTAATAGTACCAAGTTGTGCTTATCATTTTTCTGAATCCAACGCTATATTATTTGCTAAAATCCGAGTTACGAAAATATATTTATGATTTTTAAAAGATTAAACATTTCGCGGATTTTTAATAATTTTGTCCGAAAAATTGTCAGAAAAAGTTTCTCGGATGGAGAAACTCTCTACACGAAAGTTGCAGAGAATTCAATTACGAACTCAATGCAAAACGAATCATCTGAAACGGAGCTATAGATTATTTGATATGAAATTTTGAAGTTAGACATAAGATATGAGCTAGCGTATACAAGAACGGATCGATCGGTATGTGAGGCTGAGCTGTTCAGTTTATTATAAGCTAACAAATACCCTTAGATTTCGATCAGACGGCATCAATGGATCTGCTAAAATCCTTCTGAACTATGAAGCGCTAGCTGGCTTACATGTTGACGAAGGAGACACTGGTGTGATCGCGCGCGGTCCATGGCCCCTCTCCGGTGGTGTCCTGGCTCAGGGAAAATGTCCACGGGAACCAGCTCTTCGCGCAGAGCTCGGTGTTGAGGCCGGCGGCCTCGATCTCTTCCGTGTAACAACGACGAGGACGGCCGGAGGTGGTGCTGCTCCGGTGTGATCCAGTCGAGGTGATGGTTCCCGTCGTTCCAGTGGTCGTCGGCGGTGGTGGCGAGGTCGACGTGAAGCGGACGAAGACGAAGGGGTCGACTGCATACAGGGCGTTGCCTCGGAGGCCCTGAGTTGCCGGCGTTCTTCGGACGGAGTTGCCAAGGCTACGGCAACCTCAGATTTCTTCGGCGTCAGCGCTACGCTGCGAGGAAAAAGAAAACGAAAAAGAAGTGGAGAAGATGCGCAAGAACAAGCTGATCAAATAGGGACCAAACGGGGGCAGAAAAACCTTGAATACTCGTCGGAATCGAGAGAAATACGGCGACGGCAGAGACGGACTCCGGCGAGCAAAATCGTCAGCCTGGCGGCGGGATTGGTTAGGGTTTTTGCGGGATAAAGTGTGCACAGGTGTGGGTTATTTATAGATAGAATTTCGTGGAAAAAGTGAGCACGAAATCGAACGGAACCGGCGAAGAAACAGGAGATTTTCGGTTCTGGTTCATACTCGTACGTGAGATAAACTCTGGCTAGAGGTTGAAGATAGCTGCGGCTCCCGCGACAGTGAAAGAAGAAAAAGAAAAAAAACGAAAAGGGAAAAGGCAGCGTGGCTGCGCTGCGTGACTTGGCCTCTGGCCTCTCGCGAGCGTGCGCGCGTGCGCGGTTCCGGCTTGGCCGGCCCGGCCGGACGTTCTTTTTCTTTCATTCTTTTCTATTTTCTGATTTGTATTTTACATTTTCTAGTTTCAGTTTGGGTATCCAATTTTAGAGAAACCAAACATGAAGGTTCTGTAAAAATTAGTGTACAGTATGTGGACAATATGGAACACTATTTCAGTCCAAACAAGCACATGGTATATATATTTTGTGCACTTAGCCTAATAGACTATTAGCAAAATTTAGAAATATAATTTATATTTTATAAAATCAAGCAATTAAGATATTTCACGAAAATGAAACCTTTTGCAGATTTTATTTCAACATAGATTTTGGTATCGAAGTCGAAACGACTCAATTAACTTTATAAAACTCATTTTGGTCAAAAACCAAATTACAAAAATGTTATTATAAATATCACGCTTTATATGGCTACTTGGGCAATGATATTTCAGAATAAGGTTTGGGCCTTTTGTCTCAAAATAGAATCTTATATGATTTCAAAACCATGAAACATAAATAGGTTTGGTTTGGAAATACTTTGAAAGCAAATATTTGTGAAAACTTATTTTGGGAAGGGCTTTTAAATAAAACTCAAAAGTTTTAATTCCTTGTGAAATTTCAACAAAGACAAACAATTCAATCAACTAAATTTATTTCTTTTTACATTCCAAATTTTGGAAAATTTTGGGATGTTACACTAATCCTCATCATGTGGTATCAGATTGCTAGGTTGATCACGGTGCAGATTGGTTTGTTGCTCGGTTGTTTCTGCTCGATTGTTGTGGCTACCATTGGGTACGTCGCCGCCATGGTGTTGGTGAAGATCAAGGAGGAGGAAGTGGGCAGCAGAGTCAAGTTCTCACGGCCTTCGTGCATGCGGAGGTGGTGGCTGCAAGGGGGAAGAAGGAGGAACGCTGCTCAAGTTCTGCCACGACAGGAGTTCGCAAGAAATCTCTGCCACGGCAGGAAAATTCGCGGGGAAGAAGGACAGATCCGTCCGGCGGCCGGCGCGCCGCCCGGCAGACCGGATCCACAGCCGACCGGGCCGGTCACCAGACCGGTTGACCGGATGCTGTAACCGGCGGGTCCGGCCATCAGGCCGGTCGGACCGGATGCCAGGCCGGGCAGTTTCCAGCGCAGACCGGGCCAGGCGCTGATGCCGACCGGGCCGGCTACTGTACCGCCCAACGCCGCGGCCGGTCACCAGGTCGGTCAACCGGGACACAGGCCGGCTGGGCCGGCTCCCAGGCCGGTCAGACCGGGCTCTGGGCCGGTTGGGCTGGCGTCCAGGACGGACAGACCGGGCTCTCGGCCGACAGTTTCGGCGTGCAGTCCTGCGGCACTACCGGCGTCCAGACCTGCAGCGTTGCGATGCTGTTGTTGTTTGTTCGTCACGGAACGGAAGGAAGTTTGCTCTTCAAAGAAGGACGACATTGGTGTTCAGAAGGGTGCATACTCGGGTGTATTCGGTTTATTTGGATCTATGGCGTGCAGGAATTTGTTCTGTATGTCTTGGGTGGTATGCATGTTGCACTTTCAGTTTGTGTTTGGAGGATGCCTGTGTCTCAATCAGGTTGATGGCGTCGAAGACCAAAGGGGCGCCAAGGTCAAGACAAGCTAGTCGAGAGGGAGGATGTGGTGTGGAAGACTGGCGAGGCTTGAGGATGAAGATCGGCGATGTTCTTATCTGACTTACCCTTTTTCTAGCAGACCCTCACGCGTTGGGGACAACGCTTCTTGAAGAAGGGGAGAATGATATGGATATCCAGGGCATGGTACACTAGGACAGCCATAGATACGAGGATTAAGTCTAAGGTTGTACCATTATTATTGTATCGTAGCATTGTTATTAGGAAATAATGTAGCCAGGTCATGCTTGTGGGCCAAATTAGGGTTTTAATAGAGTCTATTTGACTTGGGCCTGTCCAAGTCGAATTAGGAGTTAGGCCCATGAGTGGGCGCCCCAACCCAATAGGGGTTGGCCGGCCGGCCACCCTCCCCCTCATATAAGGAGGTGGGGAGGCTAGGGTTTGAGTAGTCTAGTTTTGATTCAAGTCATGTAGAACCTTGGGTTCCTCCAGTATCACCATCCCTGCGGGGTTGGCCCTATGACGGCGTCTCGGACGTTCGTCTAGTTATCCAATAAAGATGTGTGAGTTCTTGAGTTGTCAAGAGTAATCATATGTGCTTGAGTATCCTTGAATCTGTCGAGGAAGTTCAAGATCTGTCGGTCCTATGGATCAACAAGGTGCATCGTGAAAGATCGGGAAACCTAATCCTCATCACTATGGCTGTCCTAGTGTACCATGCCTGGATATCCATATCAATATCTTTGACCTCTTCCTCCCTGAGTTCGATAAACCTTGGGTGATCCACTTAAGGGAAAACTTGCTGCTGTTCTACAAACCTCTGCTCTTGGAGGCCCAACACTGTCTACAGGAAAAGGAGTGTGCGTAGACATCACTGATACGTCTCAAACATATCTATAATTTTTGATGCTCCATGCTTGTTTCACACCAATTCATATGTGTTTTGTTTACACTTTGTTGCACTTTTACATGATTTCTGGCACTAACCTATTAACAAGATACCACAGTGCCAGTTCCCTGTTTTCTGTTGTTTGTGTATTTCAGAAAAGTTGTGCAGGAAATATTCTTGGAATTGAACGAAACAAAAGCCGAAGTCAATATTTTACCGAAACGAAGACGAAGCCTGGAGGGGGGACGAAGTGGCGCACCAGGGCGCCCACACCACCCTAGGCGCGGCCTAGGGCTAGCCCGCGTCTAGGGTGGGTGTGGTGCCCACAGGCGCTCCACCGGCCTAAATCCTCCGCCTATTTATTCACGATCTCGGGAAAACGCTGGATACCTGAGCCAAAATACACGAACAGTTCCGTCGCGGCCGCGGCTGCCAACGCCGAACCCATCTAAGGGGGTTCTAAAGCTCTTCCCGGCACCCTGTCGGAGGGGAAAATCATCGTCGGAGGCATCTACATCGACATGCCCGCCTCCGAAGTGATGCGTGAGTAGTTCATCCCTGGACTATGGGTCCATAGCAGTAGCTAGATGGTTGTCTTCTCCACCATGTGTTTCATGCATCGATCTTGTGAGCTTCCCTACATTATCAAGATCATCTTTATGTAATCCTCTATGTTTGGTTTGCTGGGATCCGATGAATATTGTGTACTATGTTAACATTGATTATATATCCATGCCATATGTTATTTGTGTTCTTGCATGCTCTCCGTTGCTAGTAAAAATTCTGGCCAAGTGGAAACTGATACGTCCAAAACGTATCTACTTTCCCGAACACTTTTGCTATTGTTTTGCCTCTAATTTGTGTATTTTGGATACAACTAACACGGACTAACGCTGTTTTCAGCAGAATTGCCCTGGTGTCTTATTTTTGTGCAGAAAATCTACTTTCAGGAAAATCCCCGGAAATAATTGCAATGGGCCTATTTTTACAGAAGACCCACGGAGCCAGAAGACGTGACGGAGTGGGGCCACGAGGCGCGCACACCACATGGCGGCGTGGTGGGCCCATGGCCGCGCCGCCACATGGGGACGCCACCTCGGCCAGCCCCCGGCACTCCCCTCTGGACTACTTAAAGCCCTTGACCTAAAAACGCACGGGGGTTTCGACCAATTTTCCAGAAGACATCCAGAAATCCGCCACCATCGAAAACCCTATTTCGGGATCAGAAACTCTGTTTTGGCACCCTGCCGGGACGGGGAATTGGAGGTGATCATCGCCATCATCGCCACCGACGCCTCTCCATCGACCATCCATGTTTCCCCCATCCATGTGTGAGTAAATCCCCGATGTAGGATGAAGGGGATGGTAGGGATTGGATGAGATTGTTCATGTAATAGCCATAAGATTGTTAGGGCATGGTGCCTAGTATTCGTTGTTGTTACTTTTATGATATTGTTGCAACTTGTTATGCTTAATGCTTGTCACTTAGGGCCCGAGTGCCATGATTTCAGATCTGAACATGTTATTGATTCATGATGATATTCATTGTTTTATGATCTTACCTGCAAGTTGTATACACATATTGCTGTCCGAACCCGAGGCCCCAAAGTGACAGAAATTGGGACAACCGGAGGGGAAGGCTGTGATATGAGGATCACATGTGTTCACGGAGTGTTAATGTTTTGCTCCGGTACTCTATTAAAAGGAGTACCTTAATTACCAGTAGTTTCCCTAGAGGCCCGACTGCCACCAGCTGGTAGGACAAAAGATGTTGTGCAAGTTTCTCATTGCGAGCACGTACAACTATATACGGAACACATGCCTATGGTTATTTAGTACTTGGATATTTTTTTTTATTATCTGCAAATGCGTTGTCTTGATTATTACATGAGTTATCTTATCCATGCAGCGCCCGTTCATCCATCCCTATGCCTACAGTATTTTAATCCTGCTGTTTACTATAATCACTACTGCTGTCTTTATTACACGGCTTCTTATATTTCACTACTGCTACTGCTATAAAACTGTTGCTACTAATAAACTATTGCGAGCAAGTCTGTTTCCAGGTGCAGCTGAATTGACAACTCCGTTGTTAAGGCTTACAAATATTCTTTGGCTCCCCTTGTGTCGAATCAATAAATTGGGTTTTACTTCCCTCGTAGACTGTTGCGATCCCCTATACTTGTGGGTCATCAAGACTAATTTCTGACGCCGTTGCCGGGGAGCATAGATTTATTTGCAAGTTCACCTGAATTGATATCGTTCGCTGCAAATCCTCCATCATGGGTAAACCTCGCGATGCTAAAGTCGCCATATTACCATCCACTACAAGAAAAGGTACAACTCTGAGTACCTCTGCTGCACTTGATTCACCATCTGTGATAAGTCAACTTGTTTCACCACCACAAGCTTCACGTGTTGGTACTTCTGCCGAATCTGAAAATTCCTCGATAATTTTGATGATGCTTCTACTGTGCTTGATGATAATGGTTCACTAGGTCCTTTTCTAGATGCTACAATTGCTAGGTCTAGAAAAATTGAAAATACTTGAAATTCCTAATGAAAATACTTGTTACACATGTTAATTCACACGAGTCTGTTGAACACTCTAGTGATGATCCTGATGAAGATTATGTGGAACTTGATGATGATTTTATTGATAAATGTAATGCTACTACTGGTGCAAGTAACATTAAAAAGCTTCTTGCACAACATGCTTATAGATATAAACTGTCTCCTAATCCTAAATTTGCCACATCTCCTATAAACATTAAGGATAAGGATTATGATTTTTCTCTTGATTTATCTCATATATCTATTGTTGAGAAAACACCTTTTTTGGTACTGGAAAAGAAAGTGATGTAGAGCACATGAATGAGATTTCTACTTTGAGTAGCTTGTTTTCTGATGATATCAATAAGCTTACTTATTTTGTTGCTAAATTTTTTCCTTTCTCATTAAAGGATGATGCTAAAACTTGGTATAATAGTTTTCCTCTTGATTCTATTGATAGTCCAATTGGTTTTCTTGATGTTTTCTTTCGAAAATATTTTCCTGCTAGTGCTCAACATATTGCTTTGCAGAAAATCTATAGTTTTGACCAGGAAGATGGACAGAAATTGTCTGAAGCTTGGGCAAGGTTTTGCTCTCTTCTTAGAGCTCGGCCTGGACATGATTTGGAAAAGCATGACTTACTTGATATATTTTATAGTGGACTAACCATTGAGTCTAGGGCATACCTGGATAGTTGTGCTGGTTGTGTTTTCAGGAAAAGAACTCCAGACGAAGCTGAAGAATTAATGGCTAGAATAAGCCAAAATCATGATGATTTGACTACACCTGAACCAACCCCAACACCAATATTGAAGAAGAGGGGTATGATTGAATTAAATGATGAAGATATGAGGGAAGCCAAGAAATCTCTTAAAGAGAAAGGTATTAAATCTGAAGATGTGAAGAATTTACCTCCCATAGAAGATTTATGTAAGATAACTCCCCCTTCATCCACAATTGAGGTACATTCTCTTCAACGCTTTGATAAAGGAGACATTCCTTACTCAAAACCTCCTGATCAATGTTTAGATGAATTTGATAATTATGTTGTTAAGCAAGATAACTTTAATATGAGAGTAGAGAATCATTTAATGGAAAATTCTCAAGCTATTAGTAAATTGCATGATATCGTGGAGAGAACCTCCAATGATGTTAAGATGCTTGTTAAACATTTTCATATGGTTCAAACTCAAATTGATCAACTCACTAAAGTGCAAAATGACTTGTTAAAAAATACTTCTAAAGAAAAACATGCTTATGAAGTAATAACTAGAGGTGGTGTTTCTACCCAGGATCCTCTATATCCTGAGGGGCATCCCAAAAGAGTTGAACAAGATTCTCAACGAACTAAAGAAACTAGTGCTCCTTCTAAGAAAAAGAAAAGAAACATAAAACTGTTGTAGAATCTTCTCAACCTGTTAATGATCCTAATAGTATTTCTATTTCTGATGCTGAAACTGAAAGTGGTAATGAACATGATAAACATAATGATAAGAATGATGTTTCTGATAAAGAAGAGGTTGAAGATGAACCTGAAAAGCATGCTAAAAATAAAAAGTACACTAAAGAAGATTTCATTGCTAAGAAACATGGTAATGAAAGAGAACCTTGGGTTCAAAAGCAAATGCCTTTTCCTATTAAGAAACTCAAATCAAAGGAAGAATAACACTATAATAAATTTTGTGATTGGATGAAACCTTTGTTCTTGCAAATCCCTTTGACTGATGCTATTAAATTGCCTCCTTATTCAAAGTATATGAAATATATTGTCTCTAACAAAAGGAAAATTCCTAATGAGGAGATTTCCACTATATTTGCTAATTACTCTTTCAATGACAAGGTTCCAAAGAAGCTGGGAGACCCAGGTATACCGACTATCCCTTGTGCCATCAAGAATAATTATGTTAGAACTACTCTATGTGATTTGGGAGCAGGAGTTAGTGTTATGCCTTTTTATCTTTACAAGAGACTTTATTTTGATAAGTTGATATCAACTTATATATCTTTGCAAATGGCCGATAAATCTACTGCTGTTGGGCACTGGCTGGCATCGGTTTAATTCCGGTGTCTCCGCCCGATAACGTTGCCAATACCGGAAAAGGCTTGAGCGAGAATCGATTAAAGAAAGGGATAAAAAGACATACATTCACTCGGTTTTAGCGTAGTTTTTATGTTTCCTTCCATTCATAAGAACAAATTGGAGCTCCGGCTTTTACGATTGGAGAACCTGGCTTTGATGACATTCCTGAGGAAGGTATTTCCCCTACTAGGCTCGTTGCTTCGCTTATTAAAGATCAGAGAAGCGAATGCCTCTCGTAATTGATTGAAAAGTGCTCGCCTCTAGTTCCGGCAGATGCCTGCCATGTACCATCCGTGGTAGCTCTAGGACAAAGGAAAGGGGAAGACTTCCTCTAATAAAGGAGGAAAGGATATATTAAAATTAAACCAAAAGCCAACCAAAGAACCGGAACCGATACAGTCGACGGTCAAGGTCCCAAGACCGAGACCGAGACAGTCATTAAAGCAGTCAGAGTCGAACCGAAAGGAGAGGCACCTGTTGGTATATGTGAGGATGTTCCTGTTCAAGTTGTTAATAATTGCTTAATATTAACTGATTTTGTTGTGTTGGAAATGCCTGAAGATGATAATATGTCTATTATTCTTGGAAGACCTTTTCTTAACACTGCAGAGTCATTATTGATTGCAATAAAGGAAAAGTTACTTTCAATGTTGATGACAAGGAGCATACTTGTTTATTTTCCCAAGAAGATTGATAAAGTATATGGAGTTAATACAATTTCTAATTTGAGAACTATCAAAGTGGGAGTTATTGATTGTCCTATATATGAGCCTAAAGAAGGATATCAAAATATTATGATTGGATCCATATCAATACAATATAAGGTAACATGATTGATTTGAGGTTTATTTTGTCTTATGCCATGTAAAATTTATTTGGTGGCAAGACTTGATCAACCTTCTTAACAAGTACATTTTAAATGCATGGAAGAGCTAAACAACATTTCTTTCTTTCTCCACACTTGTTTTACTTTTTGTAGTGCTACTTGTTTTGCAAGATGCTTTAGTTGTTTGAAATTTTGAAAATCTTTTTCTGCCCTGAAACAATTATTTTAACACCCAGAAATGTGCATTTTTAGAAGTTTTAAAAAATTTACAAAAATTATACCACTGGTCCTATTTATAAAAATTGCAACCTGGGAGTGCCTGGGGCTGACCAGTGGCGCACCCCAGGGCTGCACCCCATGTGCTGGCGCGGCCAGCATGGGGGGCGCGCCGCCCTGTGGTGTGGGCCCCACCTGGCCCCCCACTCACTCATCCACCTACCACTCCACTTTCTTCCACGGGAAAACACAACACCATTGTTCAAACCTGAGTTTCTTGCTGTTCTTGCTCGTGATTTTCGATCTCCTTGCTCAGCCCATATTTGCTGCTGAGATTTGGAGCAATTGTTCTCCGGTATGTGACTCCTCCGATTATCCAAATAGAATTTTGTTTAGTTGAGTATATCTTGAGTATTTTGCTGATGTAGGTGACATGTTAAGTGAGTTTGCATGCTTGTTCTAAGTTGTAAAAATTAGTTTTGATGCATGTTTAGTACTCTATCAAGTTCCTATAGTAGTCTCCCTCATTTATATGTCTCAAAATCAACTTTTATAATGATTGTTGAAAAATTTCAGAAAATGGAGTGGAATAGACACCAACTCAACCAACATGAATTGGAGGTGCATGAAGTTATAAGAGTCCACCGTGAAGAGGGGGTATTCCCCTCCTACTACCCATGCACCAATTTCATGAAGAGTGCAGGAATTTTTCAGGATGTTCAAAATCTAATTTCTAATGCAGGGTTGGAAGATTTTGTTGTTGGTGAACCTTACCAATATGCAAAACTAACCATGTCAGTGGTGCAGGATTTTGAATTCCATTGGTCCCAACCTAGCCCCATGGTTCAATATAAAATCTACAATAAAACTATCAACTTGCGCTTTGATGATTTTTGTGCAACTATTAAAGTGCCACAGTGGGGATCACGTGAGAAGATTAGGGGGCTGCCACCGCAACTCTTGAATCTATACGAGATGATCTGTCAAGGGAGAAGCTTCTCGGATGAGAGTGGTAAAATTCGTAGTATTCAACTCCCATCTATTCGCTATTTTGCTTACTTTATCACCAAGTGCGTTCTTGCTAGAAAGAATGCAAATAAGTTATCCATCCATGACTTGGTTTTCTTAGCTGCTGCATTGCAACGTGATAGAACTTATAATTTGGGTGCTTTGATAGCTTTTAGGCTTGCTACTAACCGTGATGAAGGAGGAATTTGTGGAGGTCTCATTGCCTCTCGTTTGCTAGCTATGCATGGTGTAGAACCTCACTCTCTTGATGTTCAACTCTCTATAGAGAAACTTGATATGGTTTCCATGATAAAACATGACTTTGTTTCTAATTGGTCTAATTTGAATAACTCTGTCCTATGAGATAACCTTTTTCAAGAAAAAGTGGAGAGTAATTAAATCCGAAAGGCTAGTTGGATTGCCCGCACATGCTTTGTTTAACCTTGATTCCAGGAAAAGTTGGTCGGTCACGAGAAGATGAACTTGATGCATACATAGAGAGGTGCGGCCATCACGCAGGGGACGGCATGGAGGAGGCCGAGGACCCCCTCGACTTGTCATCCGACGCAGCAAGTTCTTCACATCAGTATTTTGGGCACGTGGAGCCTTCATCCTCTTCTTCTGCACAGGGATCTTATTACGACCATGCCATGTATGATCCACCAGCGTGGAACCCTGACCCTCGATGGGGTTTATCTCCACTTAGGCCAAAAGCCTAAGCTTGGGGGGAGGTACATCGACATCTCACTCATTTACATATCATATCTTGTCGGTACTTTGTATATCCATGTTTCGATTTTCTTTCTTTCTTTTTGTTGCTTGTTGTTTATTTCTGCTGTCCAAAACACAAAGAGGCCAAAAATATTTCTGTTGTTTCTCTCTATTTATTTATTTAGTATTTAGTATTAGTTTGCTTAGTTTTTAATTCAGGTTGCTATTCAAATATCCAAAAAGATTTTGCTTTGTTTGCCTGTTTTCTTTTGTTCTTGTTTCCAATTCGAAAATACCAAAAATATTTGTTGTTCTTCTTCGGTTTTGTAAAGTTTATTATGGAGTTCAGCGGTCTCCGGTGGTTGGAGCTTGGTTTTCATTTCATACTATTCAAGCCACACAAGTGAAAGGCAATAATGACGATATACGACAACTCGACTGTGGTGAGAGGCTGGTATGAACTCTATTTGTTTTCATTTTTGTACATATACTCATCCATGTGAGCATGCTTAGTTGGTTCATATGAGGTATATGTCATTTAATGAAAGTCTAGTAGTTCATGATCTCTCATGTTTAGCTCCAATTTATTAATAATGAGTAGCATGTCATAAATATTTGCTTGCATTGTTTTATTCATAGATAGGTATGACATTGTGGTATCCTCCTCTGAATAATTCATTTGAATTGACTTGGCACATGCTCACGCATGCATATGACTGAAAAACAAAAAGTCAATTAAGCCTCGATGATTTACTTTGCTTCAGAGTTCTTGTATCACTTTTATGCCTCCGTTAATTTTATTTTGTCGCAAGCATGATTATCACGGTTATTGCTCTCTTTATTGTCGCTTCCTAGTCTATTGCTAGCCTTCACTTGTACTGAGCGGGAATGCTGCTCGTGCTTCCAAATCCCTGAAAACCAACTTATTCCAAAGTGTCCACCATAAATACCTATGCATGGCATTTCAAACCATTCCAAGTAAATTTTCATGTGCTACCTTTAAAACCTTCAAAGTACTTCTCAATTTGTGTCAATGTTTTATAGCTCATGAGGAAGTATGTGGTGTTTTATCTTTCAATCTTGTCAGTCAGACTTTCACCAATGGACTAGTGGCATATACATCCGCTTATCCAATAATTTTGCAAAAAGAGCTGGTGATACGTCTCCGACGTATCGATAATTTCTTATGTTCTATGCCATATTATTGATGATACCTACATGTTTTATGCACACTTTATGTCATATTCGTGCATTTTCTGGAACTAACCTATTAACAAGATGCCGAAGTGCCGGTTCTCTGTTTTCTGCTGTTTTTGGTTTCAGAAATCCTAGTAACGAAATATTCTCGGAATTGGACGAAACGAAGACCCAGGGGCCTATTTTTCCACGGAGCTTCCAGAAGACCGAAGAGCATACGAAGTGGGTCCACGAGGTGGCGACACCACATGGCGGCACGGCCAAGGGGGGGCCCGCGCCGCCCTATGGTGTGGGCCCCTCGTCGGGCCCCCGACTCGCCCTTCCGCCTACTTAAAGCCTCCGTCGCGAAACCCCGATGCGAAAAAACCACGATACGGAAAACCTTATGAGACGCCGCCGCCGCCGATCCCATCTCGGGGGATTACGGAGATCTCCTCCGGCACCCCGCCGGAGAGGGGATTCATCTCCCGGAGGACTCTACACCGCCATGGTCGCCTCCGGAGTGATGAGTGAGTAGTTCACCCCTGGACTATGGGTCCATAGCGGTAGCTAGATGGTTGTCTTCTCCTCATTGTGCTTCATTGTTGGATCTTGTGAGCTGCCTAACATGATCAAGATCATCTATCTGTAATACTCTATGTTGTGTTTGTCGGGATCCGGTGGATAGAGAATACCATGTTATGTTAATTATCAAGTTATTACATATGTGTTGTTTATGATCTTGCATGCTCTCCGTTACTAGTAGAGGCTCTGGCCAAGTTTTTGCTTTTAACTCCAAGAGGGAGTATTTATGCTCGATAGTGGGTTCATGCCCGCATTGACACCGGGACGTGTGAGAAAGTTCTAAGGTTGTGTTGTGCTGTTGCCACTAGGGATAAAACATTGGCGCTATGTCCGAGGATGTAGTTGTTGATTACATTACGCACCATACTTAATGCAATTGTCCGTTGCTTTGCAACTTAATACTGGAAGGGGTTCGGACGATAACCTGAAGGTGGACTTTTTAGGCATAGATGCAGTTGGATGGCAGTCTATGTACTTTGTCGTAATGCCCAATTAAATCTCACTATACTTATCATGCCATGTATGTGCATTGTTATGCCCTCTCTATTTGTCAATTGCCCGATCGTAATTTGTTCACCCAACATGCTTTTATCTTATGGGAGAGACACCTCTAGTGGATCTGTGGACCCCGGTCCATTCTTTAATACTGAAATACAAATCTGCTTGCAATACTTGTTTTTACTTGTTTTCTCTGCAAACAATCATCTTCCACACAATACGGTTAACCCTTTGTTACGAGCAAGCCGGTGAGATTGACAACCTCAACTGTTTCGTTGGGGCAAAGTACTTTGGTTGTGTTGTGCGAGGTTCCACGTTGGCGCCGGAATCTACGGTGTTGCGCCGCACTACATCCCGCCGCCATCAACCTTCAACGTGCTTCTTGACTCCTACTTGGTTCGATTAAACCTTGGTTTCTTACTGAGGGAAACTTGCCGATGTGCGCATCACACCTTCCTCTTGGGGTTCCCAACGGACGTGTCAACTACACGCATCAAGCAAATTTACGGCGCCGTTGCCGGGGAGATCAAGACACGCTGCAAGGGGAGTCTCCACTTCCCAATCTCTTTACTTTGTTTTTGTCTTGCTTTATTTTATTTACTACTTTGTTTGCTGCATTATATCAAAACACAAAAAAAATTAGTTGCTAGTTTTACTTTATTTACTGTCTTGTTTGCTATATCAAAAACACAAAAAAATTAGTTACTTGCATTTACTTTACTTGATTCATTATGTTTCCTTTTAATTTTACCACAAAAAACATACCGGTAGGACAAGGGTCTATAATTGGGAGGAACAATATAGAAGAATTTTTCACCCATGTTAGTACCGTTGAAGATTTTGAAGATAGACACTTGGTAGAACTTGCTCCTACTTATGAAATTGCTGTTGCTGCTTTATTTCGCCTATTGGAAACTAAATTTGTTAATCTCAATCCTATAATCCAACACATGTTTCTTACACTTGGTGATTTGGAAGAGGGGGAAAAGAAAGATTTTGTTTTAGAAACCCTTCTTAGAGAATTTGGTGGTCTAGCAAGAGAGGCTAGAAAGGTCTACGCTAAATTTAATATGCTTGGTTCTCATACTAATTTTGTTGGTCTCCTTGAAAAAATGGATATGGATAGGATAAGGTACACTAATAATGCTAATGATGGTGGGGAGATCAAAGCACCAATACCATGTAAACTCCTAGCTATGAATGATGCACTAGAAAATAACTATGCTTGGCTTGTTCACGAAAATTTGTTTGATGAGAGTAGCAAGCCCAAGACTAATGAAAAGGGAGACGCTGAAACTTATGTATCCAATATACTATGCATGGTTGAGAAAACTCCAAACCCCGCTGCAGGTGCACCACCCTTCGATGTTACTTGAGATACACTTTACGCGCCTAGGCTGAAAGGCGTTAAAGAAAAGCGCTTATGGGAGACAACCCATGTTTTTACTCCAGTATTTTTGTTTTATATTTGTGTCTTGGAAGTTGTTTACTACTGTAGCAACCTCTCCTTATCTTAGTTTTAAGTTTTTTTGTGCCAAGTAAAGTCTTTGATAGTAAAGTAAGTACTAGATTTGGATTACTGCGCAGTTCCAGATTTCTTTTCTGTCACGAATCTGGGTCTACCTCCCTGTAGGTAGCTCAGAAAATTAAGCAAATTTACGTGCATGATCCTCAGATATGTACGCAACTTTCAATCAATTTGAGCATTTTCATTTGAGCAAGTCTGGTGGCCTAATAAAATCCATCTTTACGGACTGTTCTGTTTTGACAGATTCTGCCTTTTATTTTGCATTGCCTCTTTTGCTATGTTGGATGAATTTCTTTGATCCATTAATGTCCAGTAGCTTTATGCAATGTCCAGAAGTGTTAAGAATGATTGTGTCACCTCTGAACATGTGAATTTTTATTATGCACTAACCCTCTAATGAGTTGTTTCGAGTTTGGTGTGGAGGAAGTTTTCAAGGATCAAGAGAGGAGTATGATGCAATATGATCAAGGAGAGTGAAAGCTCTAAGCTTGGGGATGCCCCGGTGGTTCACCCCTGCATATTCTAAGAAGACTCAAGCGTCTAAGCTTGGGGATGCCCAAGGCATCCCCTTCTTCATCGACAACATTATCGAGGTTCCTCCCTTGAAACTATATTTTTATTCCGTCACATCTTATGCACTTTGCTTGGAGCGTCGGTTTGTTTTTGTTTTTTGTTTTGTTTGAATAAAATGGATCCTAGCATTCACTTTATGGGAGAGAGACACGCTCCGCTGTAGCATATGGACAAATATGTCCTTAGGCTCTACTCATAGTATTCATGGCGAAGTTTCATCTTCGTTAAATTGTTATATGGTTGGAATTGGAAAATACTACATGTACTAACTCTAAAATGTCTTGGATAATTTGATACTTGGAAATTGTTGTGCTCATGTTTAAGCTCTTGCATCATATACTTTGCACCAATTAATGAAGAAACACTTAGAGCTTGCTAATTTGGTTTGCATATTTGGTTTCTCTAGAGTCTAGATAACATCTAGTATTGAGTTTTGAACAACAAGGAAGACGGTATGGAGTCTTATAATGTTTATAATATGTCTTTTATGTGAGTTTTGTTGTACCGTTCATCCTTGTGTTTGTTTCAAATAACCTTGCTAGCCTAAACCTTGTATCGAGAGGGAATAGTTCTCATGCATCCAAAATTCTTGAGCCAACCACTATGCCATTTGTGTCCACCATACCTACCTACTACATGGTATTTATCCGCCATTCCAAAGTAAATTGCTTGAGTGCTACCTTTAAAATTCCATCATTCACCTTTGCAATATATAGCTCATGGGAGAAATAGCTTAAAAACTATTGTGGTATTGAATATGTACTTATGCACTTTATCTCTTATTAAGTTGCTTGTTGTGCGATAACCATGCTTACGGGGACGCCATCAACTATTCTTTGTTGAATATCATGTGAGTTGCTATGCATGTCCGTCTTGTGCGAAGTAAGAGAGATCTACCACCTTTATGGTTGGAGCATGCATATTGTTAGAGAAGAACTTTGGGCCGCTAACTAAAGCCATGATTCATGGTGGAAGTTTCGATCTTGGACATATATCCTCAATCTCATATGAGAATAATAATTGTTGCCACATGCTTATGCATTAAAGAGGAGTCCATTATCTGTTGTCCATGTTGTCCCGGTATGGATGTCTAAGTTGAGAATAATCAAAAGCGAGAAATCCAAAATGCGAGCTTTCTCCTTAGACTTTTGTACAGGCGGCATGGAGGTACCCCATTGTGACACTTGGTTAAAACATGTGCATTGCAAAGATCCGGTAGTCCAAGCTAATTAGGACAAGGTGCGGGCACTATTAGTATGCTATGCATGAGACTTGCAACTTGTAAGATATAATGTACATAACTCATATGCTTTATTACTACCGTTGACAAAATTGTTTCATGTTTCCAAAATAAAAGCTCTAGCACAAATATAGCAATCGATGCTTTCCTCTTTGAAGGACCATTCTTTTTACTTTTATGTTGAGTCAGTTCACCTATCTCTCTCCACCTCAAGAAGCAAACACTTGTGTGAGCTGTGCATTGATTCCTACATACTTGCATATTGTACTCGTTATATTACTCTATGTTGACAATTATCCATGAGATATACATGTTACAAGTTGAAAGCAACCGCTGAAACTTAATCTTCCTTTGTGTTGGTTCAATGCCTTTACTTTGATTTATTGCTTTATGAGTTAACTCTTATGCAAGACTTATTAATACTTGTCTTGAAGTACTATTCATGAAAAGTCTTTGCTTTATGATTCACTTGTTTACTCATGACATTACCATTGTTTTGATCGCTGCATCCACTACATATGTTTACAAATAGTATGATCAAGGTTATGATGGCATATCACTTCAGAAATTATCTTTGTTATCGTTTTACCTGCTCGGGACGAGCAGAACTAAGCTTGGGGATGCTTGATACGTCTCCGACGTATCGATAATTTCTTATGTTCTATGCCATATTATTTATGATACCTACATGTTTTATGCACACTTTATGTCATATTCGTGCATTTTCCGGAACTAACCTATTAACAAGATGCCGAAGTGCCGGTTCTGTTTTACGCTGTTTTTGGTTTTAGAAATCCTAGTAACGAAATATTCTCGGAATTGGACGAAACGAAGACCCGGGGGCCTATTTTTCCACGGAGCTTCCGGAAGACCGAAGAGCATACGAAGTGGGGCCACGAGGTGGCGACACCACATGGCGGCGCGGCCAAGGGGGCCCACGCCGCCCTATGGTGTGGGCCCCTCGTCGGGCCCCCGACTACTGCCCTTCCGCCTACTTAAAGCCTCCGTCGCGAAACCCCCGATGCGAAAAAACCACGATACGGAAAACCTTGCGAGACGCCGCCGCCGCCGATCCCATCTCGGGGGATTACGGAGATCTCCTCCGGCACCTGCCGGAGAGGGGATTCATCTCCCGGGAGGACTCTACACCGCCATGGTCGCCTCCGGAGTGATGAGTGAGTAGTTCACCCCTGGACTATGGGTCCATAGCGGTAGCTAGATGGTTGTCTTCTCCTCATTGTGCTTCATTGTTGGATCTTGTGAGCTGCCTAACATGATCAAGATCATCTATCCGTAATACTCTATGTTGTGTTTGTCGGGATCCGATGGATAGAGAATACCATGTTATGTTAATTATCAAGTTATTACATATGTGTTGTTTATGATCTTGCATGCTCTCCGTTACTAGTAGAGGCTGCGGCCAAGTTTTTCTTTTAACTCCAAGAGGGAGTATTTATGCTCGATAGTGGGTTCATGCTGCATTGACACACAGGACGAGTGACGAGAAAGTTCTAAGGTTGTGTTGTGCTGTTGCCACTAGGGATAAAACATTGGCGCTATGTCCGAGGATGTAGTTGTTGATTACATTACGCACCATACTTAATGCAATTGTACGTTGCTTTGCAACTTAATACTTGGAAGGGGTTCGGACGATAACTCTGAAGGTGGACTTTTTAGGCATAGATGCGGTTGGATGGCGGTCTATGTACTTTGTCGTAATGCCCAATTAAATCTCACTATACTTATCATGCCATGTATGTGCATTGTTATGCCCTCTCTATTTGTCAATTGCCCGACTGTAATTTGTTCACCCAACATGCTTTTATCTTATGGGAGAGACACCTCTAGTGAGCTGTGGACCCCGGTCCATTCTTTAATACTGAAATACAAATCTGCTGCAATACTTGTTTTTACTGTTTTCTCTGCAAACAATCATCTTCCACACAATACGGTTAACCCTTTGTTACGGCAAGCCGGTGAGATTGACAACCTCACTCGTTTCGTTGGGGCAAAGTACTTTGGTTGTGTTGTGCGGGTTCCACGTTGGCGCCGGAATCTCCGGTGTTGCGCCGCACTACATCCCGCCGCCATCAACCTTCAACGTGCTTCTTGACTCCTCCTGGTTCGATTAAACCTTGGTTTCTTGCGAGGGAAACTTGCCGCTGTGCGCATCACACCTTCCTCTTGGGGTTCCCAACGGACGTGTCAACTACACGCATCAAGCAAATTTACGGCGCCGTTGCCGGGGAGATCAAGACACGCTGCAAGGGGAGTCTCCACTTCCCAATCTCTTTACTTTGTTTTTGTCTTGCTTTATTTTATTTACTACTTTGTTTGCTGCATTATATCAAAACACAAAAAAAATTAGTTGCTAGTTTTACTTTATTTACTGTCTTGTTTGCTATATCAAAAACACAAAAAAATTAGTTACTTGCATTTACTTTACTTATTTCATCATGTTTCCTTTTAATTTTACCACAAAAAACATACCGGTAGGACAAGGGTCTATAATTGGGAGGAACAATATAGAAGAATTTTTCACCCATGTTAGTACCGTTGAAGATTTTGAAGATAGACACTTGGTAGAACTTGCTCCTACTTATGAAATTGCTGCTGCTTGCTTTAGTTCGCCTATTGGAAACTAAATTTGTTAATCTCAATCCTATAATCCAACACATGTTTCTTACACTTGGTGATTTGGAAGAGGGGGAAAAGAAAGATTTTGTTTTAGAAACCCTTCTTAGAGAATTTGGTGGTCTAGCAAGAGAGGCTAGAAAGGTCTTCGCTAAATTTAATATGCTTGGTTCTCATACTAGTTTTGTTGGTCTCCTTGAAAAAATGGATATGGATAGGATAAGGTACACTAATAATGCTAATGATGGTGGGGAGATCAAAGCACCAATAC
>NC_061510.1:212671063-212753712 GCF_022539505.1 Lolium rigidum
TATAGCATGATATATAAACATTTATCATAAACATAAAGATATAAATAATAACCACTTTATTATTGCCTCTAGGGCATATCTCCTTCAATTGTATATCTAGATCTCTTCTTCCAAAGACCTCAAAGAGATGCAAGAATCATAGGAGGGAATGGAGAGGAAGCAAACTTTTGAGGTTCAACAATGGAGTAGAGAGAGAGAGAGATAGCGCAAAGTGAATGGTTTACCTAACCTCCTCAAGGAGGAAGAAAGGCCTTATATAGTCAAAGGAGAAAAACTAGTTGTTTGAGGTGATTTTGTGAAGGCATTCCGGTGACAAGTCGGTGGACCGACCTATATGCCGGACAGTCCGACGCACCGGCCGGTGGCACTATCTCCCACACCGGTTTGGCTGAGTGCCAACCAGTGGCCCGCCAAAACTGTTTGGGTTCGGTGCACCAGGCTTGTCGCCGAGACCTGAGTCGGTATGACCGGTGGTCACACAGTTCGTACGCCGGTTCACAACTAGTTCGGTAATGTGACCATTCCAGCGGCCATCGGCTCACAAGCAGGTGCAGACTGTGCATTCTGGTGGTGAGGCCGACGGTGCTGGTTGGTGCGTCTGTTTCGCCAAAACCATTCAAACAACCTTTTTTTGTTCGAGAACTAAGTTCTCCTGCATTGTTCCCGAACTCCGATTAAGATAAAACCAATTTTTTTGGAAAAATATAACGACAAGAGATACCCCAACAAATGAATATTAGGAAATATTAGGATCCAACAAAGGAGATTTTTCCATGAATTTAGAGGTGGAACCTCTCCACACGAAGAACCGATTAAAACTCCAAACTCAAAACACAATATAAGATGCATACAAATTCCGTTTTCTATGAACTTGAGCTTGTTAGAAATCTAGCAACATGCTCAAAAACCTCACATAGAGAAACACCAAGAAGCAACAAAAATATGGGATGCAAAAGCATGCAAATGATTGAGTTCCCTAAGATGATGTGATCAAGTCACCCAACTAAAGCCCCTCTTGATAGTGCGGCTATCTATCCTATAACCTAGTCTGCCAACAACCACCTTGAGACCGGTATAATGAAAACCTAGCAAGACCATACATTTTCCTTGCGCATCCCGCTTGATTCTGATGACACCTCTTCAAGCTTCATTCAATCTAGAATGCTTCACCTGATCATTGTTGCTTCGTGAAGACATACAATTTGTTCCCCATGCACCACTATGGGATAGCTTCATTAAGTCACATTTTCACATGTCCATTATCATCAAATGAACGGCAAGCTTCAAGCATATGATCTTCTCAAGATGCTTATCTTGAACTTGCCATTCTCAACCTTGATTACTATCACTACTTGATGCCATCCTCTTACGGGCTGTATGAAATCTTAATTTTTGATGTATGCCCATGGAAAGATACCTAACCCACATGGACAACACAAACACACATATATGATGGTTTTAGTTCACAAAGCATAACTGATAAAGCTTACCCTACCATAAGATCACATTATGCAATGTGGTACATTCTTTATGCTTCATGTGTTGACCAACTTGAATCCAATCTCCGCTCTTATTCTTGACCAACCTTGTATATTCTCATGCTCTATTTCAATATCTTGAGGCATACAAACAACTCTTCATTTGATTGCATGCTCTAAATCTTAGCTAACCATAGCTCAACTCATGAGTTTACCGTGACACCGACTTAGAGGCATATCTTAAATTCTTAATGGCATTTTTACTTGAACCCAACACATATGGACTACAAGCATTACCTATGGACTATTGCTTCTTATAAAACTCAATGCAAATATTGGTTCATATGGATTGTCACTAATTACCAAAATCACACATAAAAGCAATGTATCCTTACATCGGTGCATGCACTTACATAACTATAACTACTATCAGATTTTAAGTTACAGGAGATCGAACAAGTTACTTTAATTTCTACTAAACAAAACACCATATGTTATAACAGCAGTGTAATTCAGCACAAGCAATCAACAAAAAATGAACAATCATTTAGCCAGAAAATCAACAACAAACAAACAATGAGTTGCAAAGCATCTCTTCTCTCTATCATTTTGTAATAATCAAAGAGGGCAGCAGGAACTAACAAGCAATATACAAAGCAGAGATACATATACCAAGCATATCATGAAAATTTCTAATTTCAGTATAGCGGCTAGATCCATTGACCTAGGCCATTTCCTTTTCCTCTATTGCGGCTGCCGAACAGCTCGGGCGGCGCCTGCTTCTTTCTCTACTTGCAGCTCGACTTCGTGGCTGAGCCGAGCCCATAGGCGCTTCTCCGCTTCCCAAGACGCCACCGGTACCTTCTCTCTCTTCCCCACCAACTCCACAGCCCACCTCAACACCGACGACACTCCTTGTCCACCACATACCCCCTTCACCCCTCCCTCTCCTCCCCCTCGCTCAGATGTGTCGCCAGTAGCCCTCTGGGATGACCCCTTCCTTCTGAGCGGAGTGGGCTCCGGCGGTAGCCTTAGGGGGAGGCGAGGCGGGAAGGTGCGCCGATTTGTTTTGCGGCAACCACGCCGGTGCCCCTAATATGCAACAAGAGGGACAAATTTGAAGCTACCTGAAAAAATTAGGAACACCAAATAGTCTACTGAGCCCTTTTTTCTGTTGCCCAAATACGTAAAATAACAGTATTGAAAGCACTAAACCTATTTTACAACATTATAGAAAGATGCTCTAAGAAGGCCTTGGCGTCTACATGGCTACCCCCACACCGCACGCGGCGTCGGTCTCCGTTGCTAGCTGAAGCATGACGTGACGAGCTTTCATTCGGTAACCGCCTAGCGCGTCGTCGTTATTACAAGCTTCATTCATATCCACCCACCTCAGCCTCAGCTCAGGAAGGAACCGCTTAACTTACTTATACCACCCTGCTGCCCCCCGCGCGTTAACACTTTGCTACCTGCACCCGAGAAAGCGACTGCCGCGGCGCCGGGAGCTTGAGGAGCTCATGGGCAAGTGCCTGAGGAGGAGCTGCCGGCAGAGGCTGTCGCCGGCGGTCGAGGCTGCGGCCTACCTGACGTTGCGTAGTGGACGGCGCGTACCTGCCGCGGCCGGCAGCGGAAGCCCCAGGCGGCGCCACCGACGGGGCGAGCGCTGCTGCGGCAAGGCTGGCACCGACTCTGCTGCGAGGCAGCGTCGTGGACGACGGGTGCTTAATTCTCAGTCGCAGGCCGGCAAAGAGGAGGCAGAGCTGCCGCCGTCGCAGGAGAGTCCAGTCGTCTCCTGCGACGAGGGCTTCGGTGGTGACAGGTTCGATATACTGTAGTATATGATTAATTTTGCACTCAATTTAAGGGAAAACCTCCACAGGAAAATGCAAGTACTACGTACGGGTTCATTAGCTCGTGTCTACTTGCAATTTCAAACCAGGTATATTGCATTTTTGTTTCTAAATCCAAACTTTTTTACATTTTGTCCTGAATGTAGCTCTATCAGACGCGTGGCGCCACACTCCGGCGAGCCCAAACGCGACCACCACCAGAGCGACGCCGCATCAGCAGAACCCAGGTGGGTGTCGTCGCCACCTGAAGCGGAGATCGAGGCGTTCTTGGCGGCGGCCGAGCTCGCCGAGAGCCGGCGGTTCATGGAGACGTGAGCACTACTCTCTCGCTGCGGCAATTCGACGGCAAGGATTAATCCGTTCCTGCTGCTAACGCGAGCTGCATGCCGTTTCTTCTCAGGTACAATTACGACATCGCCCTCGACCGCCCGCTGGAAGGCCGCTTCGACTGGTCGCCGGTGGTGAGCTCGTGAAGTCAAGCCATACACCGGACCGCCCGGGTAAAACTGTCAATTAAGTCACTGTCACTGGGAAATGCAGCTAGCTACCACTAGTTTAACTGCTTCTGTAATCTCAATGTCACTTGTTGGTATGATCATCAGTATGTAGTCGACACTAGCTAGCTCAGCTCACTACTAGTATCTATAGTATGTATGTATAGCAGTTGGTAGGGATCAACAATTTGAGACGATAGGAGGAAGCTTATGAATGAGCTCCCCTTGATAATTGATTTCGCTAGCTCGTTTTATTACAAATAATGTCCAGTGTAAATTTGATTTACCCTAGAGATGAATAACTCTTTTCACAAAAGATCGGGAAGAGCACGACATCACTCCAGTTTTCCGTTCTTTTTTTCCTCATGTACTTTGTACACAGCCGACTACTGGGTCACTTTATTTTGGTAACGGGTTCACATAGTTAAAATTATTTTTCACAGAGAAGAAAATGTGACAAGATCTCACTGACATGTGACTGTAGTCATTGGCTTGAAGCTATGTATGCAAGGCGCATCGAGTTGTGTTTTGTTCCTTTGCAGATTTTTGTTGCAACTTTTACTGTTCTCGATCTGCAGAAGGAAATGGCTATGGGCGCGTTTGGTTATCTGGGCCGATTTCCTGCATCACTGCGCAGCGAGATGGGAGACATTGCACGTTGCGAACGGGCCATGGGCCACTTTTGGCCGGTCGTTTGGTAGCCTGTGAGCCCTTTTGCGCGTCCGAGAAGGAACCCAGGCCCCATTGTTTGGTTGCCCGTTTCCAGCCTATCTTGCACGCAGGAAAACAGGAATTTGCTGTTTGGTTGCTCAAATCACAAGTCTATATCCTTACCACAATTCAAATAGGGTGAGATTACCATGCTATGGCATCTTAAATACAATCAGAGACGACTCGGAAGAACAAGATCCCGACGATCACCACGATGAGGAAGGCGATGATGTAATCTTTCACCCACCAGGAACGTACCTCTGGCAGTGCTCCTTGTAGAGCATGTACTTCCTCCGACGGCAGCTGTGCTAATGGCACTGCCTCATCGATGGCATGATCTTCCTGCAGCTCCTCTTCCAGGAAGCTCAGGTACTCTTGATGTGCCTCCTCCAATGTTGCATATCCTCGGTAGCTGTTGTTGGAGTAGTCATTGGCCTGATCTTGACAGACTCTCCATGAGCTGTAGATTCCTGGAACTCGCCCGCGAAACAGCACATACCACTAGCTTGGCAAAAGAAGAAGTTTTTTTTTTGAGAAACACAGTACAAACGCAGGCGCTCACATACACGCGCATACACTCACCCCTATGAACGCACACACGCACACCCTACCCCTATGAGCACCTCCGGAAGACCGAGCCGGCGGATTGGATCTTGAAATTGACGAAGTCACCACAGGCGCCTCGGCCGTCGACGGGAACGTCGCCTCCCACTGAAAGAATATTCCGCCTTTATGAGACACACAGATGTCAAACCTGGGGTTTGAACTCTGGTGGGCTGGGGGTACAACCACCCTCCTAACCACCCAACCTCAGGTTGGTTCTCCACAAAAGAAGAAGTTAGCAATCACAACAATGAAGCAATTCAGAAATGAGCAATAGAACAAGACAAGTGTTAATAGAACAAGACAAGTGTTGACAGCAAATCTGAAACTAACAGGGGCATGCATATCATTCCAAAAGTCAATCAGAAGTTTATCCTACACTACTGTGGTGTCGTCCTACCACCACAACAAAAGTAGGTGTCTCATCCTAACGCCGCAAAGTTCACCATCACCTGAGGGGTTAGTATATACCACCTCATCATACTTACAAAAGGGAGCCTCAAGGACGATGCATTTGGTGTCCTCGCACCACCGAGTACCGCTAAGATCTCGGAGCCTGCTAATGGTGAGCCACCTCTGCCTCCACTTCCTCAGGTGGTTGTACACCTGAGTGGAGCAGACGGTCACACCACTGTGGTCAGCTAGGCCCTTCGCCACAGTATTGAGATGGACTTCCTTGAAGCCTTTGTCAGTTCTCATTCCGCTCTGGATCAAGCTGCACATCTTCTCCAACACGAAGCTGGACATGAATGGAAGCCATTTCATGGTGGCATTCCTTTCCTTCCCGGTCTTCAAGACCCTCTCCACTTCTCTGCGGTTCTTGTTCTTCTTAGAGGTGGCCAGCCTAGCCGCCACCTCTGCCGCTACCTGAGCCACCAGGTCAGACACTGGCAGAGGGGTGACCTTGGACTCATATTGGGCTGCGAATCGGGAACTTGGGAAAGGATCTAAGAGTCCCCAACGAAGACAAGCATCTGGCTAAAGTCATCGCAGAAAGTGTCCTATACACATCGTAGTACAACCTAAATCAGTTCGTTGCAACTGTAAATAGCACAAACCCTTGCAAGATCATGGCAGGTGAGCATATTTTGGACTAACCCCTGGTTCAAGAACAAACCCTAGGCAAGATCATGGCAGTAGCATACGAAAATGTCGAATCCTAGCTAGATCATGGCAGGTGAGGGCTCACAGGCAACCAAACGCGCCCTATACGTACGTGCGTGCATGCGCATGCACATGCATACGTACTGTGCTAGCTACGCTACACGAGCGTACCCATTTTTGTGAGACATTTGCATATTTATGCAGTCTGTTTGTTATTATTTCCCACATGTGTGGCTTGCACGGGCATCTTTTGGGCGAAGCAATTTTTCATCCTTTCCCAATCCTTAGCTTTGTTTTTCTTTCTCTGGTTGCACATGATAATTTAGGAGCTGTAGCCTTTTTAGGCCGAGAGTAGAAAATGTTGGGAAAAAAGGTTGAAAAGTCAATTTATGCATCAACAACCACCCCTTCAAAAGTACGATTTCCATGCCTGACTTTTTACTGTCCCGCTTTAATTTTCTTTTTTCTTTTTCAGCTAACCACAAGATTTTCATATCATTATGTTTTAGTGAGAGTAGTCTACAATCGCAACTACAATATGTGAGAGATTTTACCATTGTTTGTCGATTCCTCTGTCAATTATTACCTGCTGTACTAGCATGTGCTTAAACCATGAACTTAACTACACTACGTTAACTCGTGTTAAAAGCCTACACTACTTAACCCATGATAAAAGATGGTCAAAAGCACATCAGTTGGTTGTTGGGTACATAATTGCAACAGGGAAAAGAAAACACACCGAAGGCAGGAAAAATACAAAGGAGATGGAATCTCTTGCATGCCCTGCCTTCTCACCCTTTTCTGATGGGGACTTAATCATTTGTTGCACTTGGGGCCCTTCTTCCTTTGGCACTTTCCCTTAAATTATTTGACCACCATTTGAGTACAAATGGAGATTAAATGAGGGTCAATTAAGCTAGCAAAGTGTTTGTCCTTGCTTAACCACTCTCCAGGTGCAAGGCTTGTGATTGGATTAGGGTTTGTGCTTTGGATCTGGTGCTCGGATGCTACATGTTTGTTGGATAGTACGAGCCAAGCCATTGTGGTATATTCCTAGCGTAGTAGCATGTATGAGCTGTTGGAGAATGTCAGCTCCTTAAGCAACTTTTTTTTTTCAGAAAGGAAGCATGCTTCCTAAACAACTATAGCAGAGAGAAAATTAATTACACCCTTCACTAGTTTTTTACACCCATTCATGTCCAATAGTCCGTTTAGCTCCCGAACTCCAGATATCTCTTTAAAAACTTGGTTTTTAAATCTCAAAAATTTCTGAAAATATATATGAGTACATATAGATATCTAGTATATATCAATAAATTTTCATCAAAATATGTTTTCATCTGTGTGCAACACGAACAAAAGACAAATGTGGGAGCCAAATCGAGTTTTATGCGGTTTTAGAGCCATAGGGTTTTGTGATATTTTTGTTGCCCAAATAGAAAAAAAAACATTGAACAAACTGTGGTGACCTTGCATACCACTGCATGTTGTAGTATGCCAGTCGTTGATATAACATTCACGAAGTACCATTCCGCAAATATTACATCCCTCAGAGTAGTACAACAGAACATAGCAGGGTCCATAACTCATTCATTTATTATTACAATTATCATACACATGTCATCTTGGAGCTCCTCTTGGGTCCTAAGAGGAATACTCCTGGGTTCGAGGCGAACCCAACTTAATTTACAATACAAGAGTCTCATTAAACTAAACATTTATTTCATCGAGCAGCTAAATACTAGAGTTCGGGCTGCTCGGTTACTACTACTATCGGATATCTCTAGGCTTGTTCTCCTCCGGAAGCCTCTCAGGATCCGTAGACTATGAGATAGTCTACGCCTTCAACACCTCTCCGAGAGGTCGGGTTCGTCATAGCCGATGATCTCGGCTCCTTCATTGTTGTCGTAGTCCTCCTCCAGACGATTCAGACAATCTAAGCATGGGATTTGAGAGTGGTATGAGTACGAGCGTACTCAACAAGTTCATTATAGATAAGAGGTGTTTAATGCACTAGCTACGATATTAGACCGAAAGTCTAATACCAATGCAAGTTTTGATAAACATTTCTTTAAGAGATTGCTTTTATTTCAAAGAGCTATGTCCGTCGGCCTTCACCGGTTTACTAGAACTTCATGGAGCTCCTTTCCGGCCGCGTTCGCAGTTCCTCAATCCCGGAACGAGGGAGTGACAGGTCGCGCTTCTTTACACTCTGCGAGAGGTGTGTTGCTTTACCCATAAGAGATCTTAACCTTGATGCCAACCGGGCAGCTTTCCCGTCCACACCTTGTCGGGGAAGACCCCGGGTAGGGCAATGGACGCGGAGCAGCCGGCTGGCCACCGGCCGGCTCGCGGCAAAGGCCGGCCGAGGAGCAGCCGGCCGGCGCCGTGGCCGGCTGGTCCGAAGCCGGCTGGCTCTAGGTCCTAGTCGGCCTAGGCTGCGGCCGCCAATGCTGTAGTTGGGCCGGCTTCTACAAGCCATATCCGATCGGGGGTCCGTACCTCGGACCGACTCGAGGCCGGCGAGTCTTGCGGCTGGAAGGAACCGGGTTGGTGATCCGGGTTCCCAAAGTCCACGCTCGACTTCATCCTCCGTAAAGCGCGGGGCACTGTGGAGCAATAGTGCCACGCGCCGGACAGGCCATCATGGCTTACGACGCGCCGTACGGGCTACAGTGGCCGACGGCGACAGAGACACCTCCTCTCCATACCGCTGACCTGGGGCAGCCGGATGGGACAGAGCCACGACGCCTCAACGGCTCTCGACGTCACCGCCTCGGGAAGGAGCGGAGCCGAAGCCGGCCAAGCCGGCCATGCAGACTATAGGGTCTTATATGTAAAGTGCCGGTGCCTATATAAGCCGCACTACCCCTCTCGTGCAGGGGACGATCGAACACTTATTACTCTCACCTACCTACAGCGCTGCCCTGTGAGAGAGACCATCGTCTTCCTTAGCCTCTCAGGGACAGCCGGATACAGCTCTAGGAGCACCATTGTACTGTGTGATTACCATATACACTCATAGCAGGAGTAGAGGTTTTACCTCCACCGGAGGGCCTCGAACCTGGGTACGTCGCCGTGTCGCTCGTGCCCAAACCCGCTTCCGGGATACCGCCGTGAGATCTCTCGGGAGCCCCTTCGATTAGCCACCCTATGGCATATGCCGTGACGATACCACGACATTTGGCGCCCACCGTGGGGCCTTCGAGCATCCTCGGACGGTGTCTTCATCCGGACGGGCCTCACCATCACCACCGGCGAGCGAGTCGCTTCGGGCTTGATCCGGAGATTCGGCTCCCTCGGCTGCGTCGGCCGACAACGCCGGCTGCTTCGCCGACCGACCCTTCCCAGCCGGCGGCAGCGTCATCTCCTTCGGCGGCCACGACGTCTACGTCGCCACCGTCGCACCGCCGCGCTACCCGCGGCAGGTGTTGCGCTGCGCTAGCCCTCCTCCGCGAGCCGGCTACAGCGTTCCCGCCAGCCCCGCCGTCGTGCAAGTCATGATGGCTGGCGAAGAGGTCACCAAGAACCCGCGCACCCGCGGCCCCAACTGGAGCGCCACGTCGACCCCAACGCCTCCGGCTCGGGCCCAAAGGCGCCACCACCACCGTCCCGGCTGGAGCAAGTCCGGGCAAAGCTGAGCACCCCGCTCACCACCGGCGCCGGCCGCCGACGCCGCCGCCGTCGAGGCAGACCCGGAGGCGCACCGCGTGCTCCTCCTCAAGCGGACCGAGGAGCTGGCTGCCGCTAAGCGCCGGTGGGACATCACCCGGCCGCGAGTACAACCGCGCCCACGGCCTCACCCCGGCGGCGACAACCCCAGCCGAGCCGGCGAGATCCGCCGCGAGGCCGCGACCTAGGGCGCCGAGATCGACCGCGACGGCGCGGACGAGCCGGCTCCATCCATGGAGCTGCCCATCTACAACACCCCCGACAAGAACATGCTCGCGGCCGAAGCCGCCGCAGAAGAGCTACACCGCCTTGAGGGCGAAGAGCTACGCCGCCAGACTGCGCGGGTGGCTGATTTGGTGAAGGCTGCCAACAGGCAGTCGAAAGACCCCAGGTACGCCCGAGACCCTAGAGCTCCTCACGCTCGTGGTGCCGCGAGCAACGCCGGGGACACGGCCGAGTCCGCCTCCCGGCTGACCAAGCCGGCGCAGCGACTCCCGCGCCACGCGCGCAACCCCGAGCCGGCCGAGCCACCGGCCTGGGCGGCGGCGGCAGCCGCGGCCGGGCTCCGCCAAGCCGGAACCAGGAGCAAGACTCCGAGCCGCGACGCCCTCACCGGCCGGCTCCCGAAGCGGCGGCGCTCGCCGCGCCGGCCCACTCCGGCTGGGCCCACGCATCGAGCCCGCCGACGCGGAGACCGCCTCGACCGGCTGATCGAATCCCGCATTGCGGAAGAGGAGGCGCCGGCTTGCCCCAAGTGCTTCGGGCCCCGCATCGCCAACGAGCCCGTGCTCGACGGTTTCCAGCTCCCCGCGACACGCCCAAGTATGACGGCACCGCCAAGCCGGAGGACCGGCCGCAGGACTACTCCACCGCGTCGGCATCTCCCGGGGCAACAAGCGGCCGGGCTGTGCGCTACTCCCCACTCATGCTGCTCGGCTCCGCCCGCACATGGCTCAACAACCTGCCAGCCGGCAGCATCAACGGCTGGCTGGACTTCGAGGCCGCCTTCATCAGCAACTTCACCGGCACCTATCGCCGGCCGGGTCGCCCTCAACAGCTTGAGATGTGCAAGCAGGGCCCGGACGAGACGGATCGCGCGTACCTTAACGCGCTCGGTGCGAGATGCGCAACTCCCTGCGAGGGCGTGCACGAGATGCAAGCCATCGGCTTCTTCATGGGAGGCTGCCGGCCCAACACCATGCTGTGGCACAAGCTACGCCGCAGCGAGCCCAAGACGATGGCCGCCTTGATGGCCATCGCAGACAAGTATGCGCTGGCTGAGGAAGCCGGCAAAGCGCCGGCTGACGTTTCTCCAGCCCCAGCAAGACGAGACAGCAAGCCGGCTGAGCACAAGCCGGCCGAAGGCGGCTCGCATGGCAGCCGGCGGGATAACTACCGCGGCAAGCGTCACAGCGACCAGCCGGACCGCCGGTACGGTTCCGCTCATGTGGCAGCCGTGTCGGACAACGCGGCAGGCGGCAGCCGCCGCCGAGCAAGCGTGACCGGCAATGGAAGCCGAAGTACACCTTCGAGCGGATGCTCGACTCGCCGTGCAAGTACCACAGCGGCAAGAACCCTCCAACCACACCACCCGCGACCGCCACTTCATGAAGCGGGCCGACAAGCGGCGAACCCCCCCCCTCCACCCCCGCCCCCTCCAGCCGGCGGGCCGGGTGGTCAAGGCGGCGCAGAGAACGCCAACCTCGAGCACCACGAGGCTAACCAAGTGCACCATGGTGGCCGATATCTGGCCGAAGATGCTACCTACATCATCTTCACCTCCGAGCCCGAGGACAAGACGAGCCAGCAGAGCCGTTCCCTCGAGGTCAACGCGGTCATACCGCCGGTCCCCCAGTACCTAAACTGGTCGGAGCAGGCCATCACTTTCGATCGCCGCGACACACCGGCTGTCCCGCTGAGCCGGGCAGCTACGCCATGGTCCTCGACCCCACCATCGGCACGACTCGGCGCAGCGTGCGTTTTCGCGCGTCCTCATCGACGGCGGCAGCGGCATCAACATCCTCTACCGCGACACCGCCCGCAAGCTGGGCATCCGGGAGGCCGAGTTGCGCCCCACCCCCACCGTCTTCCATGGCATCGTGCCGGGCCACCTGCTGCCAGCCGATAGGCCGGATCACGGCCGGAGGTGATGTTCGGGAAGCCGGACCACTTCCGCACCGAGAGAATCGAGTTCGAGGTGGTGGACCTCGTGAGTCCCTACCACGCGCTCCCGGGCAGGCCGGCCCCGACCAAGTTCATGGCGGTGCCCCATTACGGGTACCCGAAGATGAAGCTGCCACGGCCCAAAGGGGGTCATCACCATAGCCGGCGACTACCGCCGCTCCATGGACTCGCGCCACGCGAGCTCCAAGATGGCCCGGACGCTGGTCATCGCCACCGAGAAGCAGCTCATCCACGACGCCGTTGCCCTCGCCAAGGCCGCGCAGACGGACATGCCGGCTGGAGGCAACCCGGCTGGGACGACTCACTTCCAGCCGGCCGACGGCACCAAGAAGATCCTGCTGGACCCGGCGCAGCCGGGACAAGTACGTCACCATCGGTGCCGGCTTGAACAAGAAATAGGAAAGCGAGCTCACCAGCTTCCTCCGTGAGAATCGGGACATCTTCGCATGGACTCCAAGAGACATGACGGGTGTGCCGAGGGAGTTGGCTGAGCACCACCTCCACGTCCGGCCTGAAGCCAAGCCGGTGAAGCAGCCTCTCAGGCGCTTCGCCGAAGAACGAAGGAAGGCCATCGGTGAAGAAATCGCCCGGCTCCTAGCTGCCGGCTTCATCATGGAAGTACCGCACCCGGACTGGTTGGCGAACCCGGTCCTGGTTTTGAAGAAGAACGGCTCTGGCGCATGTGTATCGACTACACCAGCCTGAACAAGGCGTGCCCGAAGGACCCCTTCCCCTGCCGTGCATAGATCAAGTCATAGACTCGATCGCGGCTGTGAACTGTTGTCTTTCCTAGATGCCTATTCAGGCTACCACCAGATTCCTTTGAATCCGGCTGATCAAATAAAGACTTCGTTCATTACCCCGTACGGGGCTTACTGCTACACGACTATGCCATTCGGCTTGAAAAACGCAGCGCCACCTACCAAAGGTGCATGCAAAAGTGTTTGCAGGATCAAATCGGCAGAAATGTTCACGCATATGTGGATGATGTCGTTGTAAAAACCAAGGAGATGCCTACCCTCCTTGATGACTCGAGAGAAACCTTCACCAATCTGCGAAGATTCCGGATGAAGCTCAACCCGGCCAAGTGCACTTTCGGCGTGCCAGGCCGGCCAACTCCTGGGCTACCTCGTCTCTCGCGAGGAATCGAAGCCAACCCGAGAGAAGATCGGTGCCATTGAGAAGATGGAGCTGCCGCAGGTGCCTCAAGGACGTCCATAAGTTCGCTGGCTGTCTGGCTTCCTTGAGCCGCTTCGTCAGCCGGCTGGGGGAGAAGGCACTGCCCCTATATCAGTTGATGAGGAAGGCGGACAAGTTCGTCTGGTCACCGCAGGCGGATGAAGCCTTCCGTGACTTAAAGCGCGTGCTCTCAACCGCGCCAATCCTCGCAACGCCGGGTTCAATGGAGCCGATGCTGTTGTACATCGCAGCCACCAACCGAGTGGTTAGCGTTGTCCTGGTGGTGGAGCGCAAAGAAGCCGAAAACAGAGCAGCCGGTCCAGCGCCCGCCTACTACCTCGGCGAAGTGCTCTCCCGGCCGAAGCAAAACTACCCCCACTACCAGAAGGTCACCTACGGTGTCTACATGGCAGCCAAGAAGCTCAAGCATTACTTCCAAGAACACCCCATCCGGGTGGTCGCCACGGCGCCTCTGGCGGAAATCATCGGCAGCAAGGATGCCAACGGCCAAGTTGCCAAATGGGCCCTGGAGCTAGCCGCCCACACCATCCTCTACGAGCCACGCACAGCCATCAAGTCGCAGATCCTCGCGGACTTCTTCGTCGACCGGGCTGAGATGCAATACCCGCCGCCCGTGCCGGATTCCACACATTGGAAGATGCACTTCGACGGCTCGAAGATGCGCAACGGCCCGGGAGCCGGCATCGTCATCACCTCTCCCAAGGGAGACCGACCGGACTACGTCCCGCAAATCCACTTCGCCGCATCCAACAATGTGGCGGAGTATGAAGCGCTCATTCATGGGCTGAAGCCGGCCAAGGAGATTGGCGTGCGTCGCATACTTTGCTTCGGCGACTCCGACTTGGTTATACGAGCAAGCATCCGGCGACCGGGACGCGAAGGACGCCAACATGGCCTCATACCGCTTCCATGTCCGAGCAGCTATCCGGCTTCTTCGACGGCTGCGAATTCCATCATGTGCCACGAGCAAACAACGAGGCGGCCGACGCCTTGTCCAAGATCGGCTCAACCCGGCAAGCCATTCCGCCGGGTATCGCCTTGGCGGTTATCAAGAAGCCGTCCATCATACCGTCACCGGATTCGGATTCAATATTCGTGCCGGCTGACCCGGGGCTGCTCGGCCAAACCCGGGGCTTCATCGCCCAAGTCGGGGGCTAACAAGCCGAACCCGCCGGCTACCATGCCGAACCCGGGGACTTCTCAGTCCAACCCGGGGCTTCATCGCCACACTCGGGGCTAGCAAGCCGAACCCGCCGGCTAGCAAGCCGAACCCGGCGACCACGCAGTCGAAGCCGGAAGCTCCCACGCGGGAGACCCCGTTGGTCAGCCGTATTCGAGATAAGATGCGTACCTTCATGGGCACAAGAATTCCTCTCCTACCTCACCGACGGTGTGCTGCCCGATGACGGAGTCCGAGCCATGCAGATTGAGAGAAGGGCCAAGGCCTACACAATCATCAACCACGAGCTGTACAAACGCAGCGTAAGTGGGGTGTTCCAGCGGTGCGTCGAGCCGGCTGAAGGGATTGAACTCCTACGGGAAATCCATCAGGGCGAGTGCGGCCATCACGCCTCCTCCCGAGCCATAGTGGCCAAAGCCTTCCGGCACGGTTTTTACTGGCCGACTGCGCTCAGAGACGCAGAAGAACTGGGTGAAGAAGTGCAACGGCTGCCAACGCTTTGCCAAGCAAAGGAACACGCCGAGCTTCCGCCTTGAAGACCATCCCCATTACCCGGCCATTTGCCGTATGGGGCTTGGATATGGTGGGCCCATTCAAAACAGCCCGAGGCGGCATGACTCATCTCTTGGTGATGATTGACAAGTTCACTAAGTGGATCGAAGCCAAGCCAATCAAGAAGGCTGGACGGCTCCACAGCCGTCACATTCCTCAAGGAAATAATCGTGAGATATGGCTACCCGCATAGCATCATCACCGACAATGGCAGCAACTTCGCCGAAGGCATCTTCAAGCGCTACTGCGGAGAAATGGGAATCCGGATGGACCTGTCGTCCGTGGCACACCCGGAAACCAACGGCCAAGTGGAGAAGGCTAACGGCTTGATCCTAGCCGGCATCCGGCCCAGGCTGGTGGAGCCGCTTGAGCGCTCAGCCGGCTGCTGGATTGAAGAGCTGCCCAGTGTGCTGTGGAGCTCGCGCACAACGCCAAACCGCTCAGTCGGGTTCACACCCTTCTTCCTCGTATACGGGGCCGAAGCCGTCCTGCCGACTGATATCGAGCACGACGCGCCAAGAATCAAGCTCTACACAGAAGCTGAAGCCAAAGAAGCTCGCGAAGACGGAGTCGACCTGGTTGAAGAGGTCCGGCTGATGGCCGAGTCCAGGTCAACCGTATATCAGCAAAGCCTCCGTCGCTACCACAGCCGGAAGGTCAAGACCTTAGTATTCCGGGAAGGAGACCTAGTGCTCCGGCTGATCCAACGGACAGCCGGACAGCATAAACTAGCATCCCCATGGGAGGGTCCCTTCATCGTGAGCAAGGCGAGTAGGCAATGATTCCTACTATCTCATAGATGCCCAAGAGGCTAAGAAAAACAAGCCGGACAAGGCTGACGAGGAGACTAAACGTCCCTGGAATGTCGAGTTACTCCGCCCATTTTACACATGAGAGCAGGAATGTATGTATCCCTTGTATCCCTTTTGTAAGCTATGAAAAGCATGCGCCAAGAGCGCCGTTTCCGACAAGTTTTTCGCGTACTTTACCTTGTTTCGCCAATTGTCTTGAACCCTCTCACGCGGTCGGCTCAATAACGTGATCCGGTTTCCGACAGCCGGCTTCCGATCCAGCTACAGACCGCAACCCGGCTGTCCGGCTGGCGGGAGTAAGGCCTAGGGAGCCGGCACGCGAAAAACGACTAAGGGAAAGAGTAAAAGCGAGTTGACTTGCAAACTTTCATAAAGTGTCGGATTGCCGAATTCAACTCGTTCGACTGAAGTACTGTCGGCCTCCCTCAGCCGGCCCGCTCTTGATCCGGCGACGGATCGCAAGTCGGACGTACGACCGGCAAGAGCACAGCCAAAGAGTGGGGCGGATAGGAAAAAGCGAACAAGTCGAAAGAAAGCAAGCCGGCACACAAATGATTAACAAACACATTAAAGTGTGCCTTAATAAAAGGATAATTATATTGTCTTACATCTGCACCCGGCATCCCGGGGATTTAATAAATTGTCTTGGCAAAAGCAACAATCAAAAGACAGGTAAACTAAGCGCCAGCTGGAGGAGCATCAGTGGAGCCGGCTGCCGGGTCATCCTCAGGCACGTCCCCTGCCTCCTCATCATCCATGTACTCTCCATCGGACAGAGGAGGGTTCGGGTCCGCGACGAAGAGGGCCTTGTCGACGAACTCGGCGATGGCGCTGGCTCGAGCAAGGCGGGCGGCCTTGAGATCGGCCGGAACTCCAGCTGCCCCAGATCCACCTCGTTGTACCAAGAGAGGACGAAGGACAGCGCCATGTCGGCACCGGCGCGCGTGGCCGACTCCTTCCAGTCGAGGAAACGATCCGGTGCCCGCTCCATCGCAGCGACGAGGCCAGAGATATCTTGCGGCGCCGCCTCTTCAGGCCACAGCATGGGCACCGGCTCTTCGGCCGCCTTCCGAAGCTCCCAGCCGAGCTTGGTGATGGGCTCGACGCGGGCACTCATGGACGCCAGGTGATCCTCCATGGAGAAATACTCCGAGCTGCCCTCGCCAGTCGCCTGCCTCCGGGACTCGCGCTCAACGCCAACGGCTGCCAAGGCCGCATCCTGCGTCTCTGGGAAGGCCGCTGCGGGAAGAAGCATGTCAGAAACAAGCAAGACTAGCAAGCCGAAATAAGCTGAAAAATGCAAATTTTCGAAGTCCTAAAGTAAGCCTGGCGGCAGCCGGCACGAACCGACTGCCCCCAGCCCGAAGATGGAAATAGCGAAAGAAGATAAGTTTCTGCCGCCGGCTACCAACGAAAGCCGGCAGCCGACAGCCGAAAGCCGGCAAAGGGAAGGAAACATAGAGGCACTCACCCGACAAGCCGCGATCAAGCGCGCCAATCCCCTCCGTCCAGCGCTTGGCGGTGGCAGTCAGCTCCGCGGACTTGGTGGAGACTTCCTCCTGAAGCGCAAGCCGTTGCCTCTCCACCTCGTCCAGCCGCCTGCTCAGCTCCGCCAGCTTGTCCTCCCCGTCCTTCTTGAGGGCAGCGAGCTCCTTAAGGTGGTTCTGCTCCAGCTGGCGCAGCCGCGTCAGCTCCTGATCAGCTAGTTTAAGCTTGCGGGCGGCGGATCGGCCCGCCTCCTCGCTCACGGCGCATTGGTCGCGAGCGGCTCGGAGATCCGACTCCAGCCTGTGGGACCTTGGCGGCTTCAACTACAAGTCGGCCAGAAAGAAATGTCAGCCAACCAAGATTAGAAAGAAAACAAGACATCAAGTCGAAAGAAGCATAGAGCTCACCCTTGGCGGCTTCCAGCTCGCGGGCCAAGTCGGCCCGGTCCAGCTTGGCCTTGTGGTAGTGGGTCACGGCACGGTTGTACAGAGCGGTGCGCCGATCCGCCACAGCCTAAGGAAAAAGGGGAAAGTTAGTCAATCAAGCGAAACCCGTGCCGGCTCCAAGCAGCCGGCCCATGCCTCGGAGGGCTACCAGGATAATATTCAGATCAAAAACAGTCGAAGCTTACCTTGCTGGCTTCCTCCACCTTGGCGACGTCGGCCCGCGGCCCCGGTTGCCATGGCCTTGAGGTTGGCCTGCAGGCCGGAGAAGAACATCTCCACCGACGCTTGGCCGGGATTCCCCTCCCGGCTGGTCACCTCGTAGGAGTCGGCGCGGAGCCACGCACTGCTCCATGGTGGCAGCCGAGCCGAGGCTGGAGTCGGAGGCGGACGGCACCTGAAGAAGAAGTGCGCCCTTGGCCACGTGCAGGCCTTGCGGTGACGCCGTCGGAGTCCCCATCCTCACCAGCGCGCGCGAGTCGGCGCCCTCCGTGCGCACCGGCTCGTCGCTTGCCGGCTCCCGTCGGGCCGGCTCCTCCGTCGTCGGCTGCGGTGGCGGCATCGCTCCGGCGCAGCGGATGGCCCAGCCGGCCCGGTCGCCTCCGGTGCACGAGAGGTGCCTCCTCCGGACTTTCGTCCAAGCACCACCACGCTCGGCCCGGCTCCGGCTCCGATCGTGGGCGGCGCAGCCCTCCCGGCTCCGGTTCCGGTCGCGGGCGGTGCGGAGCTGCCGGCTCCGGTTCCGGTCGATGGCGGCATTCCCGGGCCAGCCCCGACGAGCTGGGCCAAGAGGACGAGTCCGGCCCGGGGACATGTCGTCCGGCGTCGCCCGGCGAGCCGGCTCAGCCCGCATGCCGCGATCAGGCGCTGAGGCCAGCGGCACGGCGAAGGAAGGCGCCCCTGCGGCGGGCGGCGGCGGTGTAGATGCGCGCGAGGAAGGCTGCGGCGTCCGCTCCCTCTGCTGGCGGGGAAGCGGCGACACAACGCGCGGAGCCTGCCGGGAGCCGCCGCCCTGGGCAAACTTGATAGGTGCCCTAGCCGGATAAACAGAAAGATAATAAGTACAAAAGTAAGGAAAGAAAAGGAATCAAACAAGAAAAAGAGAGAAAGAACTCACCCGGCCTTCTCCGGGATCATCTTCGGCTGCAGCCGGCGGTCGCTTCTTCGCCTTCGCCTCCAAGGCGGCGGTGGAGCCGGCTCGCTTTGTGCCCTTGGGCGCTGAAGTCGCCGTGGTGCTTGGCGGCCTCGCACGCAGAGGCACAGCGGCTATGGGCCCCGTGCCAGACGTCGCCGCCTCCACCTCCTCCTCCTGCTGCTCTGGTGAAGGGGGCGGATTGTGCTCCCCCCGGCCTCCTAGATCGGGCGCTCGCGGCAGGTCGTCGTCGCCGGCATGCTCGCCGGCTTGGTCGGCCGGATCGACGAGATCCGGCGTCCACCTCTTCGTCGCCAGGTCGCCGTCCTCGGCGTTCTGGCGCTCAAAAAGCTAGAAAGACGGAAAAAACATGAACATATGACAAGCCGGAAGTCGGCAGAAGAAAAAGGAAGTCGGCCTCGCAGCCGCAAGCCGGAAAATGGCAGAGACATGAGACTTACCCGCGCCGGCGGATGCTCCCTGTCGCGAGGCGCCAGCCCGTAGCTCCAGCTCTCCGTCATGTTCGCCTTGGTGATGTGGTTCACCCGGCTGGCCACCTGGGCCTTGTTGAGCGGCGCCTTGGACGTCCGGTTCGGGTCGAACCGGCCGGACATGTGCCCGATCTTGTGGGAGCGCATCTGGAGCGGCAGCACGCGGCGCTCGGCGATGGTGCAGAGGAGATCCTCGGCGAGTCAGCACCGCCATCGATGGGCTGTCGCCAGGAAGTCCCACGACGAGGTTCACCTCGGCGTTCGGATCCGTCGAGCGAGCGTTGTGGCTCCAGTTGATCCGGCCGACTGGAGGAGCCGGGTTGAACTCCGGCAAATTGATCCGGTCGACGAGCGCCCGTCGTTGCGCACGTAGAAGAATGACATCCGCAATTCTTCACCGAGTCGACGGTGGGGATTTTGGGGAAAGGCGTACCGGGCCGGGTGTAGATCGAGGCGGCGCCACGAGGCCCGCAGGTGGCCGTCGGTGGTTTGGGCCTTCAAGTAGAAGAGCCGGCTCCGAGAGTCGATGTCGGGCCACGGGCCGGCGTAAGCCTCCATGAACGCGACGTAGCAGCTCGGGAGGACGCACGCGTTGGCCGGCGAGTGGTGCGGGCTGAAGGCCGAAATGGTCGAGGAACCGCCGGAAGAAGGTTGAAGCCGGCGAGGCCCAGCCCGCGGGTCGAGATGCGCGCCGAAAACGACGCGCTCGCCGGGCTCCGGCTTGGGCTCCGTCTCCTTGCCGAGGCTCCCGCGTGATCACCGACCGCGGGATCCGCCGGAGGCGCACCGGGCGCTCGATGTCGTCCTCCCGCATGTAGGAGCCCCTCCAAGATCCGGCGGGGGACGCCATTGACGAGGCCGAAGAAGAAGAAGACGACCACGAAAGGTGGAATGGCGAGGAGGAACCTTGCGACCGCGGCGGCGACAGCGGCGGCTGAGGACGCTCCGTCGAGACGCGCGGCCCCGTGGCGCCGGATTGATGGAGCGGCGGCGGCGGAACGGTGGAGTTTCGGTCGCCGGAGTTCGCCAGCGGAAGACGTTCGCCGGAGTAGCGAAGAACTTGGGCGCGCGGAGAGCGACGGAGGCAGGGGCGCGAGGAAGAAGAAGTGAGCAAGTGCCGCCTCGGTACCCTCCCCCGCGGCATTTATAGCCGACCGCGACGGGCAAGTTGGCCTCCACGTGGCGATCGTGGGCCACGTCTCCGGATTTCCTGCGCAGTAACTCCCCCCACGATCGCTGCGGTTATCAGAAACGGCCACACCACGTCGCCCACGACCGCACCGGATCCGGAGGGACATTGATGTGACCAGACGAACCGACGGCCAGGCCAGGCGTCAGACCAGTCAAGTCGGGCGCAGGACCCGAGGCGGCGGAGACTCCGGCGCGCAGCAAGCCGGAGCCGGACGAAAAGTTCCACTCGAACCAAAACTCTTCAGCAAGGCGGAGGCGCCATCAAATCTTGCAAGAAAGCAAAAACTATACAAGTGTAAAAAGCTGCCGGCTAGAAGCAGCCGGCAAGAACGAGCCGGACGAGGGCGCCGCCGGCTGAATGAAAACGCTCAGTCGGCCCCTCCAAGTGCCGTCAAATATATTCAAGAAGCCAGGAAAACCTGCCTAGGTCCTTCTAAACGCAGGACCTTGCCAGCTTCGGGGGCTAATGTCGGGGGGAAGACCCCGGGTAGGGCAATGGACGCGGAGCAGCCGGCTGGCCACCGGCCGGCTCGCGGCAAAGGCCGGCCGAGGAGCAGCCGGCCGGCGCGCCGTGGCCGGCTGGTCCGGAAGCCGGCTGGCTCTAGGTCCTAGTCGGCCTAGCTGCGGCCGCCAATGCTGTAGTTGGGCCGGCTTCTACAAGCCATATCCGGCGGGGGTCCGTACCTCGGACCGACTCGAGGCTGGCGAGTCTTGCGTCGGAAGGAACCGGGTTGGTGATCCGGGTTCCCAAAGTCCACGCCGACTTCATCCTCCGTAAAGCGCGGGGCACTCGTGGAGCAATAGTGCCACGCGCCGGACAGAGCCCATCATGGCTTACGACGCGCCGTACGGGCTACGGTGGGCGGACGGCGATAGAGACACCTCCTCTCCATACCGCTGACACTGGGCAGCCGGATGGGACAGAGCCACGACGCCTCAACGGCTCCTGACGTCACCGCCTCGGGAAGGAGCGGAAGCCGAAGCCGGCCAAGCCGGCCAGTAGACTATAGGGTCTTATATGTAAAGTGCCGGTGCCTATATAAGCCGCACTACCCCTCTCGTGCAGGGGACGATCGAACACTTATTACTCTCACCTACCTACAGCGCTGCCCTGTGAGAGAGACCATCGTCTTCCTTAGCCTCTCAGGGACAGCCGGATACGGCTCTAGGAGCACCATTGTACTTGTGTGATTACCATATACACTCATAGCAGGAGTAGAGGTTTTACCTCCACCGGAGGGCCTCGAACCTGGGTACGTCGCCGTGTCGCTCGTGCCCAAACCCGCTTCCGGATACCGCCGTGAGATCTCTCAGGAGCCCCTTCGATTAGCCACCCTATGGCATATGCCGTGACGATACCACGACACACACTTCCTTCGGTGTGAGGCCCGGTATAAGGTCTAGCCAATTATGTTCCTCCGCTACCTCGCACACCCACCCTTTGTTGCATACCCCGACCCTGGGTCCTCGTCGGTCCTCTTATACCAATTAAGGATGGACCCCGACCACGACGACAGTTTGGGACTCGTTAACCAAACTCCTTCGCCGGTAGCTGCAACCCATCATAGACCACTTACCGTGGGGAATTAGAATGGGATCCCCACCCCACCGCTTTCCCAACCTGGGTCAAGTGTCTACGGTAAGCGCATCCGTTGATGTACGAGACGTGGAAACACTTTTGACTACTCCGTCCCACTCCGGATCTTATGGTTAACACGGGTATTACGGCACAAGAATCACTGGCGACATTTGTTGTTTAATCCTAGATGGATATCAACCCTTGCAATGGAACCTCCACCATATCAACACAATCCATGGTTCCATTGCCCACCACATAGTCATATTCATAGTTATGAAAGTAGTGGTTTTGGTTTTTATGCAATAGTGATAACCATAATACTTTGCAAGTAATTTGATAGAAATACTCAAATGACATGAGCAAGCGATGAACTTGCCTGAACACTGCAAAGTTTTGCAGTTGGAAGGTATGGACTGACCCTTGTCCTCTGTCTCTGAAAAATAGCATCATTGTCCTATAAGGGCAATGGTTAAAGAAGCAATTATGCATGATTCCATTTTTAGGGTTTGTTCCCCCCTTCCGACGTCGTTATTATTTCATGTAAGAGGTTGATACTAAGAATAATTTGGGAATACTTGATTTAAAATAAAATACAACCTTGAAATGTTGTCAAGGTGTTTTTAAAGTCCAAATACATTAATGGACTTATTTTCACTATATAAAATTAGGTGTGTGATTTAAATGATTATTTAAATCATCATATTAGGACTTATTCTTAATTGTCTTCAAAAATTCTCTTAGATATTTTATTTAAATAGAGAATTTTATGCTGATCATTTTTCATATTTTTAAGTTATTTTTAAGAGCTTTCAATAATTTTCTATTGAATTTCAAAGTTTCATATTTTTATTGAATTGTAAAAAGTCCTTTTTGCCCCTGGGCCCACCTGTCAGGGTGGCCCAGTGGTTTAACCCTAACCCGAGCCGCTCGTCCGGCTCGGTCGGACGCACCCGTCCCCTTCCTCTCGCGCACGCGCTAACCCTAACCTCTCTGAGCTCTGGCGACACCCGCGTCGCCGCCGCCTTTGCCGATTTTCTCCGGCCGACTCCGGCCATCGCCGGCGGTGAGATGGGTATCGATCGAATCGCCGTTCGACGGTGCTTCGATTGATCCGCGTCGATTTGCTTTTCCTCGCCGCCGCCGTTCTTCCCCATCATTCCTGTGACACGACCGCGGGCGAATCACCGCGATCCCGTCGTTGCCGACGAGCCTGGCGCCATGGCGTGATGGCACCGCCGGCCTTCGCCGCCGTGGTGCGGAGCGCTGCGGCGCTAGTCGGGCTCGGCATGGCCCGGCCAGTGCCGCCGTGCCTTCGGTGCGCGCCGCCGTGGCCGCCACGGCCACGCCTGCCCGTCTGCTCGTTCCGGTACATGCGCCTCCATCTTCTCCCTCTCTTCATCCTCCTCTATGTCATGCTCTAATTACTCGCTCTGCCTCTCCTCATGGAGATGCCGCACTGCCTCTTCGTTGTTGCTTCGCGCCTTTGTGTGCCTTGCGCCAAGCCAGCCCCGGTGTTGTCTTTGGCTGCTGCCATGCGTATGCTGCTGCTGTGCATTAGCTATGGATTTTGGTTGCTGCTGCTCTTCTATTTTGCTCTATGCACTTCTGTTGCATGCTGAATTCCTACTGTGGCCTTTCTGTGATTGTTCATGAACATCCAGTGATGCTCATGGCCTGCTGGCAGGCTCCTGTGATCATTATTGCTACTAGGATAACCTGTATGTGCATAATCTTGTCCCTGGCTTGATCATTATGCATGATCCTTGTAGTATGCAAGTGCCAGGGTCTCTGTTCCTGATGCTATCTTCACCAATTACTCAAGTGTATTTATTTATGGTATTCGGCTTGTTTCTTTGTGTGTAATTCTTGTAAATCTACAAGTGTCGGTACCCCGAGTGCTCTTACGTGTGCTATAATTTCATGATTATGCTCAATTGAGTATTATTCTTGACTTGGCAGCTCCATCCCTTGATGGAGTGCTTCGGATACAATTATACTACTCTATCCACTTATCTGTGATGCAATTGTTCAATTCCTGTGGCTGGCCTTATTGGCTGGTTCATGTGTGGATTATCTGTGGCCAGTTAGATATATGATGTAATTGTTGCCTGTGCCATGCTGTTACTTGATTCTATGTATGTGTGTGGCACAGATTAGTGCAAGTGCTTGCTCAAGCATCTGCTGACACTTGCAGTGATCCATTGGATCATTAGCATGGGTCTGTTTTATGATTTACTTATTAATCTCAATTATCTATGTTGCTTTAATTAATTCGGTGGATAATTGATGTGAACTATACGATGATGATCATCACGAGTTGGTTGGATTAGGCTAGATGGATGCCCACAGTGATTGGGAACCCTAGCCCTTCTTTGAACCCAATCAGGGTGATGATATATGCATTTGGCTTGTTGGTGTGGTTGATCTAGGGTTTGAGGTGACCCTTGCAGTAGTCTTGTGCTGCCCTAGAGTAGCTCCCCTATTTGTTGGTTGGCTGTGATTTGATGGATAACTCACTGGAGGTAACCATGTTGGTTTTCCGAGTACCTTTCTTGTTGACAACAAAAATAGACAGGATCTGTCTAATATCTGATGGCTTGCTTGGCTTTAGGTGCTAGATGATTTTGGAATGGCTAATTAGGGAGTAATCCAGGTTGGATTTCTCTGGTATGTCATCTGGTTGACCTGCCAATGTTTCCCTTGGAAATCTCCCACTGTCTGTTCTCTAATTTGCTTGCACCAAAAGGCTTAGTAGCCAAGTGATGATGCAAACGGGGTTTCATACCCACTTTGCTTCGTGATGCAAGTGTATGCTTATTTATGAGCAGAACAAAGTTTTGCTCGGAGTTGATCTTGTTTATACCTCACTCCAGCTCCTAGATGATTTGTTGGTGTAGAGGTTTTGCTTCAGTGGTTGGTTTGACTTGCCCTGCTCCTCCTTGTAAGGTTGCTTGCTTGATCTACTCCATGGTTTACTTCTCAACGAGGAAACGAGTTCCTTGCTTGAGCTGCATTCTGGATGAGGGTTCCGGCTATGTGTTCTTCCTGTTCTAAGTGTTCTTGTTCTCCGATGACTTACCAAGTTGCTGCCGATGAATGATCTAGGGTTCACTGTTGGAGAGGTTTTTATATGATCTCCCTCTCCATCTACAGTCGACAACAAGGCACGGCAGCACTGTTGGTGATTCACCAGTGTGTGTGTGTGGTGTGCTTGCATGCACACTGCCGTGTGAGCAGCCTTGTGTGTGTGTGTAGGCATGTGCTTGTGCATCTGGACTTGGAACTTGGGTGAGAGATGATCAGCTCGGCGGGGCTGATCCATATCTACTCAATTTCATTCTTCTACTAACTCTGCCAAGTGGTTTTACCACTTGGCATTATCTCTTTTTGTTGTGTTTGTGTGCGGGGGACTTTGGAATGATCAAGATGAAGATTAACTCATCTTATAGAATTTAGGATAGATCATTTACTTTGTAATTTTCTTTTCTTTTTCTTTTTAATTTTCTATTTCTCCAATTCTTGTAATGTGTTGTAAATTTATATCTCAATTCTGGATATTGTAATTGACATTGTATTTTGTGTGAATATCTATAAAGCTCAAGGTTTTCTCTAATGAGCTTGTCTTTATTTTTTATTGTTCATAATGTTTGTTATTTATAATTTACTTAATGAATTTCCTCACAATTGAATTTATGAGATATTTATTTGATGTTTGAATTTGAAATTCAAATTCAACTTAAGTTTGAATTCAATCATGCAACTTAAGTTATGATGCAAACTCTCCCCTCTCTTCTCAAAACCCTAGTTTAATTAGAAAGAAACAAGTTTGTCGCACTCTCGAAACCCTAACCTCGTAAGGTGTCGAGAGAGAAACTTGTCCCCTTCGATGCGGCTTTTGTTTTAAAGCGCGAAATTTCCCAGAATTTACTATGCAATGCACATCCCTTTCTAAAATCTACCCCTCGATCGTCTCTAAACCCGGGACATTACAGCCTTTCCCCCTTAAAGAAAACTTCGTCCAGAAGTTGTGGTTGTAATACCCGAAGAGTTCGGGGTATGTTTTCCCTCGAGTCTTCTTCCTTTTCCCAGGTGGCTTCCCTCTCGGGATGATGCTTCCATTGTATCTTGCAATACTTGATAGCTTTATTTACTGAGTTGTTTCCAGCTCTCTTCGAGAATTTTAGGCTGGCTTCTCAATGTAAGTCAAATCTGGTTGTAACTCTAGCTCGGCATGTGATATTGGCTCATCGGGGTCTTTAAGCATTTCCTGAGTTGCGACACATGGAATACATTGTGAACTTGTGCTAGCCTTCCCGGTAGATCCAATTCAAAGGCTAAACCTCGGTTACGACTCGGTATCTTGAAAGGTCCGATGTATCTAGGACTGAGTTTTCCTTTTACTCCAAACCTCGCGGAGTCCTTTCATCGGGCTCACCTTAAGGTATACCATGTCTCCAACTTGTGGCTCCCATGTTCTTCTCTTCGATCTGCATAGCTCTTTTGTCGACTTTGAGCTATCTTCGATCATGTCTCTTATAATGTCAATGATGTGTTGTTTTTCCTTGACATAGTCAGGGTTGAACTCCTTGCTTGCTCCGGTTTCATACCAACATATCGGTGATCTACACTTCCTTCCATAGAGAGCTTCAAATGGTGCCATCTTAATACTGCTTTGATAGCTGTTGTTGTATGAGAACTCTGCTAATGGTAAGTGTTCTTCCCATGATCCTCCGAAGTCTAGGGCACAAGCCCTAAGCATATCCTCTAGGATTTGGTTAGTTCTCTCCGTTTGTCCACCGGTCTGGGGATGGTAAGCGGTACTATAGTCCAACTTGGATCCTAAAGCTTCGTGAAGTTGCTTCCAGAATGCTGATGTGAACACGGATCCTCGATCCGATACTATCTTCTTAGGCACTCCATGCTTACTCGCGATCTCTTTGATGTAAAGATCGATAAGTTTCTCTCCTTTATCCTGCTGGTTTACCGCTAAAAAGTGTGCACTTTTCGTCAACCGGTCCACGATTACCCATATCATGTCCTTCTTTTTATTGGTCATGGGTAGTCCGGTGATGAAATCCATCCCTATTTCTTCCCATTTCCACTCTGGAATAGGTAGAGGTTGTAACTTCCCTCCGGACTGCGGTGTTCAGCTTTCACTCTCTGGCATGTATGGCATTCTGCCACATATTGTGCTATCTCCCTCTTCATGTTATTCCACCAGAATAGTTCCTTTAGGTCCATGTACATCTTTGTACTTCCCGGATGTATGGAATATGGGGTTTGATGAGCTTCCCGGAGTATTACTTCCTTAATTTCAGCAATATCCGGAACGCAAATTCTTTTCTGGAACCATAATGATCCAGATTCTCCGCGATGAAATTCTGATGGTCTTCCTTCATCTATTCTTCTCATCTCCTCCATGATGAATGGATCGTCCAGCTGACCCATCATTATCTCATTCTTCAGGTTGACATTCAACTCATCGGCTACTTGCAACGCCGATAATCCTTCATGGGCTTCCTTCTCCCAAAGTTGTATTTGGGCTTGACTTATTTCCTTCCTCAACTCCGGTGATATTTCTTGTTCCACTCCTCCGGTACTCTTTCTACTCGGGGCATCTGCTACAACGGTAGCCTTCCACTGGAGTGTAATTGATTGTCGAGGTCATAATCCTTAATCAATTCTAGCCATCTTTTCTGTCTCATGTTGAGTTCCTTCTGAGTGAAGAAATATTTGAGGCTTTTATGATCTGTATAGAGCTCACACTTAGCTCCATAGAGAAAATGTCTCCATGTTTTGAGTGCAAATACGACTGCGGCTAATTCCAAGTCATGGGTTGGATAATTCACTTCATGAGGTCTGAGTTGCCTCGATCCATAAGATATCACTTTTCGATCTTGCATGAGTACGCAACCCAATCCATGTTTGGATGCGTCACAGTACACTGTGTAATCCTTACCAACTTCTGGAACCGCTAACACCGGTGCCGTGGTAAGTTTCTCTTTTAGAGTCTGGAAACTGTTCTCACACTCATCAGACCATACAAATGGTGTATTCTTCCTTAACAACTTCGTCATTGGTCCTGCTATTTTGGAGAATCCTTCAATGAATCTCCGATAGTATCCTGCCATTCCGAGGAATCCTCGGATCTCTTTGACAGTCTTGGGTGCTTCCCATTCTAGAACTGCTGCTACCTTACTCGGGTTAACAGCGATTCCATCTTTGCTAATGACATGACCAAGAAATTCCACTTGATCTAGCCAAAATTCACACTTACTAAGTTTGGCATAGAGTTGATGTTCCCTTAGTGTCTGCAACACTAACCTCAAATGTTCAGCATGCTCTGACTTGTTCTTGGAATATATCAAGATATCATCGATAAATACGATGACAAACTTGTCTAGATATGGCATGAATATCTTATTCATGAGATTCATGAATATTGCTGGGGCATTGGTTAATCCAAAAGGTACTACAAGATATTCATGATGTCCATATCTTGAAACAAAGGCGAGTTTCGGAACGTCTTCCTTCTTGATCTTTATCCGGTGATAACCGGATCTTAGATCAATCTTGGAAAAGACTCCCGCTCCTCTAACTTGATCAAATAGATCCTGTATTCTTGGAAGTGGATACTTGTTCTTGATTGTGACGTTGTTCAGATTCCTGTAGTCTCCGCACATCCTTCTTCCTCCATCCCTTTTGTCTACGAAGATTACAGGTGATCCCCATGGTGAAACACTTTCTTGAATGAATCCCTTTTGTTCCAAGTCATCCAATTGCTCCTTAAGTTCTTTCAACTCCTTGGGCCCCATCTTGTATGGTGCCTTAGCAATTGGAGCTGTTCCTGGAATTAGGTCGATAGTGAATTCTATCTCCCTATCCGGTGGCATACCGAGGTAATTCCACGGGAAATACATCCTGGAATTCATTTACTACGGGTATATCCTCTAACTTCACCTCTTTCATGCTGTTCAACTGTAGCTCAACTTCGATCTGGGTATGTTTGTCTCCTTGGTAGATCATTCTACTTCCATCGGGGCTTTTCAAAGACACCGTCTTGCTCACACAGTCGATCAATGCTCCATTAGCTTCCAACCAGTTCATACCAAGAATGACATCAATGTCCTTCATTGGTAGAATGAACAGGTCCGCGTCAAACGCGCACTTATTGATCATGATGACTTGTTTTTGTTTGGTATGGGTTACTACTATCGTTCCCCCGAGAAAGTATGGTTATGGGTGTATCTAACTTAGTGCAACTAATCCCATGTTTGATGATGAATTGTTGAGAAATGAATAATGTAGTTGCACCGAGTATCAAAAAGTACTTTGCCGGGATGAGTGAGTATCACGGAGCGTACCTATCACCGCCTGATCGGAGTTGACCACCTCCTCCAAACTAGTGCAGTTCAGCTTGCCGAAGGGCTTCTTATTCTTCCAGCTCCCTCCGGTGTTTCCTCGATTTCCTCCTCCTCCTCCAGATTGACCTCCTCCAGTGTTTCTCTTGGGGCAGTCCTTCAGCATGTGCCCCTCCTGGCGACAACCAAAGCATATAATCTTTGGATTCTTACAATCTTTCGCGACATGTCCTTTGAATCCACAGGAATGGCATATAATCTGATTTGCAGACTGATATACTTGGTTCCTCCTCTGGTTGTTGTTGTTGTTGTTGTTGTTGTTGTTGTACCGTGGCTTGAAACTCAAGCTGGTATTGGGCTTGTTACTAACAAACCTCTTACGCTCAAACTTGGCCTTCTTCCTCTTCTCTTCTTGCAGTTGTTTGAAGTCATCCTCAAGAGTGATGGCTGCATCCACCAATTCTTGAAACTCCGTTGCTCTCATCATACGAAGCTGTACCTTGAACTGGGGACTTAACCCCCTCGAAACCTTTTCTTCTTCTTTTCCTCGGTGTTGACTTCTTCAACAGACGTACAGGATCGAGTTTAGAGAACTCCACGACATAGGTCAGGATTGCCTTGTCCTTCTGCTCGAGACTTTCAAATTCTCGATGCTTCAACTCCACAATACTTTCAGGGACATTGGATTCCCTGAACTTCCTTGCGAACTCCTCCCATGTGAATACCTTTCCAGCCGGATATACGGCTACAATGTTATCCCACCATGATGCGGCGGGTCCACACAACAAGTGTGTAGCATAACGGACCTTCTCTTGGTCGTTACATCCAACAGTATTGAGCTTTCGCTCAGTATCCATAAGCCAATCTTCCGCGTCCATCGGCTCGGGCGCGTATGCAAAAGATATGGGCTTGGTGTTCTGGAAGTCTGCTAAGGTGACTCCCTGATTCTCGGGTCTCTCCACCCGGTTCTGCTGCAGCAAATCTTGGAAAAATTTGTTCTGCTGCTCCAGTGTTACACGCTGTCTCTCCTCCACCAGCTGCATGTACTGGATAAAATTTTGCTGCGTCATGGGTGGTGGTGGTGGTGGAAACTGATTCCTGGCTGCTTCGTCAGCCTCCTCCTTTTGTTTTGCTTCGCGCTCCATGCGCTGCGCTTTGGTCTCCTCTCCTAACGTTCCCGACATAACCCCCTAGTTCTGCAACACAAGATGATACTCATAGTTACTCCATGCGCAAGTTTTCTGAGCTCAACATTGTGCACTGAGAACTAGTCACGCAATGGAAATCAAGAAGCAAATCCAAATCATACAAAACATATACCATATATTTACATACTTAAGTGGTCTTATTACAATACTCAAGTCGATGTGAGTATGCAAACTCACTTATTAAAGTATATATACAAATTTCTACAAAATATTACACTCTACAATACACGTGGTACTTGTGTATTGTAGCTTGGCTTCTCTTGGTAGTCTCTAGACGATCTTCACTCCCGATACATTCCGAGGCTTCCATCCGGTCGAACGTGTCGTTCTCCGACAAAACCTGGAACATAAGGTCTCCCCGTTGGGCGATAGTCGGAATCCGATGATGATCCTAGGGCGAAATCGGTGTTCACAAACTGATCATTCGGTGCATCGTAATCCACCCAACGGGTGTACTCCCCTATACCTATACCATAGGTATTTCCTATATTCGTATCAGAGCTCAACTTTGTGTCGGATACCCTCCAACTTCCTCCTCATTCCATGGATAACTCTGGTCTTTGGGACGTGGCATCTTCATTCATCTCCCCATCATAATACTGTCTGTGGTACTATGAGTTCCGGTATCCGATCCCCAACGCCAACCCCTAGAATTCTCGATAGGAGTCTCGGAACGCTGGTTGTTTCCGGATTCCTCTCCGCCTTCGTATCCCCCATAAGAACTACCCAGATAGTTCCCAGGTGTAACAGGTGTAGGTTCATGTGCAAGTGGATCAATACTGATGTAGTCACCAGCTGAATAAATTGGTGTGTGCACCACATTATCCATAGGTTCTTTCCCCCTATTCACCTCCTCCTTGGGTTCAGTGAATTCCTCAAGCATCGTATCAATTGCTCCTATCAGATGATGATTCAACTGAAAGAGTAATGATATGAAGATTACGACTATTGTCCATGTATTTGGCTGCTTCGGCTGGTTTGCTTTTGGCATATTTGAAATGGTTCAGCATGGGATCATTGTCCTCCTCCATATGAGGAATGTGTGTAAATTCGGAACCCATAAGCTCTTTCGTCTTATGCTCCCGAATATCGGTTATGGCTCTCATAACAGCTATATGGTAAGCTGTGTTGGTTGTCCTTGCTTCCCCAGCTGGCATGACTACGCTCATTCCCAAAGATTCGGGAAGTCGCAGTCCTACCCTGCACTTGGCCAGTACAGGACCATCATAGAACATGTACTTCTTTACTGGAATCTGGGGATCGCACCCAAATTCCAGTAACATGGCTCGATAGGATATCCGCAAGTCCTCCTTGGTACTCGTTCGGTGTGGAATCCATAACTTTCACGTTTCTTCCCGGTCGTGAACTTGCCATGTTGGCTGTAGAAATAGAAAGATTATGAGATTAGTAATAATGCATCATAATAGAGATAATAAAGAATTATCGCACTAAAAGATATGATTGTTGTATTCTCAATTGAATATATACCATATTTTTAGAGAATTCTTTACTAATCCTATTTGACTCCTAACGTTTGGTCCCATTTACTAGGTTCCAACCTAAGGTCAAAGCTTTTGCTCTGATACCAACTGTGGTGACCTTGCATACCACTGCATGTTGTAGTATGCCAGTCGTTGATATAACATTCACGAAGTACCATTCCGCAAATATTACATCCCTCGAGTAGTACAACGAGACATAGCGGGGTCCATAACTCATTCATTTATTATTACAATTATCATACACATGTCATCTTGGAGCTCCTCTTGGGTCCTAAGAGGAATACTCACGGGTTCGAGGCGAACCCAACTTAATTTACAATACAAGAGTCTCATTAAACTAAACATTTATTTCATCGAGCAGCTAAATACTAGAGTTCGGGCTGCTCGGTTACTACTACTATCGGATATCTCTAGGCTTGTTCTCCTCCGGAAGCCTCCCCGGATCCGTAGACTATGAGATAGTCTACGCCTTCAACACCTCCTGAGAGGTCAGGTTCGTCATAGCCGATGATCTCGGCTCCTTCATTGTTGTCGTAGTCCTCCTCCAGACGATTCAGACAATCTAAGCATGGGATTTGAGAGTGGTATGAGTACGAGCGTACTCAACAAGTTCATTATAGATAAGAGGTGTTTAATGCACTAGCTACGATATTAGACCAGAAAGTCTAATACCAATGCAAGTTTTGATAAACATTTCTTTAAGAGATTGCTTTTATTTCAAAGAGCTATGTCCGTCAGCCTTCACCGGTTTACTAGAACTTCATGGAGCTCCTTTCCGGCCGCGTTCGCAGTTCCTCAATCCCGGAACAGGGAGTGACAGGTCACAGTTCTTTACACTCTGCAGAGGTGTGTTGCTTTACCCATAAGAGATCTTAACCTTGATGCCAACCGGGCAGCTTTCCCGTCCACACTTCCTTCGGTGTGAGGCCCGGTATAAGGTCTAGCCAATTATGTTCCTCCGCTACCTCGCACACCCACCCTTTGTTGCATACCCCGACCCTGGGTCCTCGTCGGTCCGCTTATACCAATTAAGGATGGACCCCGACCACAACGACAGTTTGGGACTCGTTAACCAAACTCCTTCGCTAGGTAGCTGCAACCCATCATAGACCACTTACCGTGGGGAATTAGAATGGGATCCCCACCCCACCGCTTGCCCAACCTGGGTCAAGTGTCTACGGTAAGCGCATCCGTTGATGTACGAGAGGTGGAAACACTTTTGACTACTCCGTCCCACTCCGGATCTTATGGTTAACACGGGTATTACGGCACAAGAATCATCGGCGACATTTGTTGTTTAATCCTAGATGGATATCAACCCTTGCAATGGAACCTCCACCATATCAACACAATCCATGGTTCCATTGCCCACCACATAGTCATATTCATAGTTATGAAAGTAGTGGTTTTGGTTTTTATGCAATAGTGATAACCATAATACTTTGCAAGTAATTTGATAGAAATACTCAAATGACATGAGCAAGCGATGAACTTGCCTGAACACTGCAAAGTTTTGCAGTTGGAAGGTATGGACTGACCCTTGTCCTCTGTCTACGAAAAATAGCATCATTGTCAGATAAGGGCAATGGTTAAAGAAGCAATTATGCATGATTCCATTTTTAGGGTTTGTTCCCCCTTAGACGTCGTTATTATTTCATGTAAGAGGTTGATACTAAGAATAATTTGGGAATACTTGATTTAAAATAAAATACAACCTTGAAATGTTGTCAAGGTGTTTTTAAAGTCCAAATACATTAATGGACTTATTTTCACTATATAAAATTAGGTGTGTGATTTAAATGATTATTTAAATCATCATATTAGGACTTATTCTTAATTGTCTTCAAAAATTCTCTTAGATATTTTATTTAAATAGAGAATTTTATGCTGATCATTTTTCATATTTTTAAGTTATTTTTAAGAGCTTTCAATAATTTTCTATTGAATTTCAAAGTTTCATATTTTTATTGAATTGTAAAAAGTCCTTTTTGCCCCTGGGCCCACCTGTCAGGGTGGCCCAGTGGTTTAACCCTAACCCGAGCCGCTCGTCCGGCTCGGTCGGATGCACCCGTCCCCTTCCTCTCGCGCACGCTCTAACCCTAACCTCTCTGAGCTCTGGCGACACCCGCGTCGCCGCCGCCTTTGCCGATTTTCTCCGGCCGACTCCGGCCATCGCCGGCGGTGAGATGGGTATCGATCGAATCGCCGTTCGACGGCGCTTCGATTGATCCGCGTCGATCTGCTTTTCCTCGCCGCCGCCGTTCTTCCCCATCATTCCTGTGACACGACCGCGGGCGAATCACCGCGATCCCGTCGTTGCCGACGAGCCTGGCGCCATGGCGTGATGGCGCCGCCGGCCTTCGCCGCCGTGGTGCGGAGCGCTGCGGCGCTAGTCGGGCCTGGCATGGCCTGGCCAGGTGCCGCCGTGCCTTCGGTGCGCGCCGCCGTGGCCGCCACGGCCACGCCTGCCGTCTGCTCGTTCCAGGTACATGCGCCTCCATCTTCTCCCTCTCTTCATCCTCCTCTATGTCATGCTCTAATTACTCGCCTGCCTCTCCTCATGGAGATGCTGGCACTGCCTGCTGCTGTTGCTTCTGCGCCTTTGTGTGCCTTGCGCCAAGCCAGCCCTGGTGTTGTGTCTTGGCTGCTGCCATGCGTATGTTGCTTCTTGTGCATTAGCTATGGATTTTGGTTGCTTGCTGCTCTTCTATTTTGCTCTATGCACTTCATGTTGCATCTTGAATTCCTACTGTGACCTATCTGTGATTGTTCATGAACATCCAGTGATGCTCATGGCCTGCTGGCAGGCTCCTGTGATCATTATTGCTACTAGGATAACCTGTATGTGCATAATCTTGTCCCTGGCTTGATCATTATGCATGATCCTTGTAGTATGCAAGTGCCAGGGTCTCTGTTCCTGATGCTATCTTCACCAATTACTCAAGTGTATTTATTTATGGTATTCTGGCTTGTTTGCTGTGTGTAATTCTTGTAAATCTACAAGTGTCAGTACCCCAGAGTGCTCTTCTGTGTGCTATAATTTCATGATCATGCTCAATTGAGTATTGTTACTGACTTGGCAGCTCCATCCCTTGATGGAGTGCTTCAGATACAATTATACTACTCTATCCACTTATACGTGATGCAATTGTTCAATTCTGTGGCTGGCCTTATTGGCTGGTTCATGTGTGGATTATCCGTGGCCGATTAGATATATGATGTAATTGTTGCCTGTGCCATGCTGTTACTTGATTCTATGTATGTGTGTGGCACAGATTAGTGCAAGTGCTTGCTCAAGCATCTGCTGACACTTGCAGTGATCCATTGGATCATTAGCATGGGTCTGTTTTATGATTTACTTGTTAATCTCAATTATCTATGTTGCTTTAATTAATTCAGTGGATAATTGATGTGAACTATACAGTGATGATCATCACAGTTGGTTGGATTAGGCTAGATGGATGCCCACAGTGATTGGGAACCCTAGCCCTTCTTTGAACCCAATCAGGGTGATGATATATGCATTTGGCTTGTTGGTGTGGTTGATCTAGGGTTTGAGGTGACCCTTGCAGTAGTCTTGTGCTGCCCTAGAGTAGCTCCCCTATTTGTTGGCTGGCTGTGATTTGATGGATAACTCACTGGAGGTAACCATGTTGGTTTTCCAGTACCTTTACTGTTGACAACAAAAATAGACAGGATCTGTCTAATATCTGATGGCTTGCTTGGCTTTAGGTGCTAGATGATTTTGGAATGGCTAATTAGGGAGTAATCCAGGTTGGATTTCTCTGGTATGTCATCTGGTTGACCTGCCAATGTTTCCCTTGGAAATCTCCCACTGTCTGTTCTCTAATTTGCTTGGACCAAAAGGCTTAGTAGCCAAGTGATGATGCAAACAGGGTTTCATACCCACTTTGCTTCTGTGATGCAAGTGTATGCTTATTTATGAGCAGAACAAAGTTTTGCTCAGGTTGATCTTGTTTATACCTCACTCCAGCTCCTAGATGATTTGTTGGTGTAGAGGTTTTGCTTCTGGTGGTTGGTTTGACTTGCCCTGCTCCTCCTTGTAAGGTTGCTGCTTGATCTACTCCATGGTTTGCTTCTCAACAGAAAACAGTTCCTTGCTTGAGCTGTTCCTGGATGAGGGTTCTGGCTATGTGTTCTTCCTGTTCTAAGTGTTCTTGTTCTCTGATGACTTACCAAGTTGCCTGCCGATGAATGATCTAGGGTTCACTGTTGGAGAGGTTTTTATATGATCTCCCTCTCCATCTCTGGTCGACAACAAGGCCTGGCAGCCTGTTGGTAATTCACCAGCTGTGTGTGTGTGGTGTGCTGCATGCACACTGCTGTGTGAGCAGCCTGTGTGTGTGTAGGCATGTGCTGTGCATCTGGACTTGGAACTTGGCTGAGAGATGATCAGCTCGGCAGGGCTGATCCATATCTACTCAATTTCATTCTTCTACTAACCTGCCAAGTGGTTTTACCACTTGGCATTATCTCTTTTTGTTGTGTTTGTGTGCAGGGGACTTTGGAATGATCAAGATGAAGATTAACTCATCTTATAGAATTTAGGATAGATCATTTACTTTGTAATTTTCTTTTCTTTTTCTTTTTAATTTTCTATTTCTCCAATTCTTGTAATGTGTTGTAAATTTATATCTCAATTCTGGATATTGTAATTGACATTGTATTTTGTGTGAATATCTATAAAGCTCAAGGTTTTCTCTAACGAGCTTGTCTTTATTTTTTATTGTTCATAATGTTTGTTATTTATAATTTACTTAATGAATTTCCTCACAATTGAATTTATGAGATATTTATTTGATGTTTGAATTTGAAATTCAAATTCAACTTAAGTTTGAATTCAATCATGCAACTTAAGTTATGATGCAAACTCTCCCCTCTCTTCTCAAAACCCTAGTTTAATTAGAAAGAAACAAGTTTGTCGCACTCTCGAAACCCTAACCCTGTAAGGTGTCGAGAGAGAAACTTGTCCCCCTTCGATGCAGCTTTTGTTTTAAAGCGCGAAATTTCCCCAGAATTTACTATGCAATGCACATCCCTTTCTAAAATCTACCCCTCGATCGTCTCTAAACCTGGGACATTACACAAACCTTTGCAGATATCTAGAATGTAAAATTTGATACTTCTTGAAACTTCTAAATATCATTTCAAAGATTTTAGAATCCCAAGCAAAGTGGAGCTCGGAAGCCAAAATGTTGGATTCATGTCCACTGAACCGAGGAAACGAGTGCTATTTAACAAGTGCTCCCTTCGTACCAAATCTATTTAACTTTGAATGTTATTTTCTATACAAAATATCTTAGTAAGCAAATAAAAATATCTGCACAACAAATGTCATGAAATTATTTTATTTGACTAACCAAATGTATATTTGTGTACTGATAGTCAAAGTAAGATCTTTAGTTGCACATTTTCCAGGACGTTTTCTATTTTGCAATGGTGGTAGTATAATTTTTTAGGGAATTAGTACTATGTCCCAAGATAGTACTCCGTCCCAAAATAATAATAATACGAGTATCGTAATTTTGTGAAAAATAGTATTTAACGAGGGATATGTCCAAGATTATTATTTTTAGATAACATGAGACAACATCTCCATGGTTTAGGTGCATACAACTCAAATTTACTAGTCTCAATTTTTTTAGGAAGATAAAAAAACCTATCGTTGATTACTTTAGGAGTTACATTGCCTATTACCAAATGGTCAGGTATATTGGGACGAAAACTACCTGGCAACGTCCTTCAACTTATTATATGCCCGCTCTAGCGCTCCTGATGCTCCAGTCGGTCTAGCAAAGGCCATGGCCGTGATCACGTGATAGCAGAAAGATATCATCTCGTCTAAAGACTACCATATCTCTTGTTTTAAATGAAAAGGCTACTATATCTGCACGACAAGGACTGATTTCATGTTTCAAGGAATTCAGCCAAACCTATATACCTGACGAAGCAAATTCAAACAGGAGATTTCCCTCCTAACCTAGCGAAGAGAAATCAGCATGCATGTAGACAGTAGACCTCCAGTCCTCGGTGGCTAGCTTAATTTGAAGTTTTGTATTCTGTTTCTCATTGCTTCTCTCTTTTTTCGTACACACAAAAACGTAAAAAACAAAGTAGGAATCGGATTGTTTCCATAGAAAAAATATCCTTTTTTGCTCATCTAGGCTTCTATGATCCAAGCAGGAAAAACTATAACGTGTATGCTTTTGTTCCCTTGGATTCCAACAGGTGACACAAAGAAAGCATATGCTGCATGCATGTCAGCTTACTGTTGGAAAAAAAGAATATACTGTACTACATATGGATTCCCCAAGAAAGATATGCAATGCACCAGCAGTGTGCACGTGAGAGAGCGTGGTAGGAATGATACAGGAAGGTACGTGTGGACTGCTAGATAGCTACCTCCTGCAAAGCATATGCTCATTCACAAATCACAAGTAGATCAGGGCTTTCTTGTGAGGCCACCTTGTAAGCAGGAGAAGTGATAGTGTTTTATGGATGGCATCTTCTCTGCCTAGGGATCCGAGATGGAATATACAAAGTAAGCAGGAGAAGTGATAGTGTTTTAGACGTACATATCCTCTCTTTTAAGGACAAGCGAGATCAGTTGATTTTGCAGGCACTTCATGTAGCCCATGGGTGGATGATGGCGACGGCGATGATTCAGGCTCTTTCAAAAGCTAGCTCGTACAGAGAAACATAGCTACGAAATTTTGGCACACTGGGGTCATCTCTATTTCCACTCTTTTCTAGTGAGGTCATGCTCTATAAATTAATATTATTTAACATTAATTAGTGAAGATTTTGCTAGTATTTAGTGTGATCAGCTAACACCATTGGCTATAAGCGAGCTCCGTCCCCAGTTGTCCGTCTCTGCTCCCTGCTCGGACATCATCTAGTGAGGGCAGTTCCAACGGGCTGACGTATTTTGGACATTCGAAATGTCTAGTTGTGTCCGTTTGCGTCGGTCAGCGGACGCTATGCGGCACAAGACGATTGTTTGCATCAGGTACCTCCAGCGGTGCGGACGTATTTTTTTAGCGGAGATAGCGTCAAGGTCGTTAATGGCGTTTTACATCCGGTCGAGGCCTGCCGCCGGCGATTACCTTCCCGCGCGACGACGGTTGTTCCCGCGCTTGCCCAATACATTGGCAAGTTTCGCCGGCATTTCGCGCGCGCGGGAAACGACCTGCACGGCAACGCCGTTACCCGCCCCGACGTGGCTATATATGCTGGACACCGATGGGGGTGACGGGCACACCTCAAGCTAAACCCTAGCATCCATCCATGGCCGAGCACAACCTTAGCTAGGATCAGGTTGTTCAGATGTGCTGCCATGCCCACCCGGAGGAGGACGAGCAGCTAGTCGCCACCGTGTTTCAGGCCGACCAGCTGGACCTGGAGGCGGCGGAGGCGGCAGAGCGCGCGCAAGGGCGCCTCGCGGTGACCGGGGCGGAAATCGTCGACGCCAGGGCCGAGCTCGCCGACGCCAGGGACGAGCTCGCCGACGCCATGGCGGCACTCGCGGAGGCGCGGGCGGCGATGGCGGCCCCTCCGGTGGCCCCACCAGCGGACGCCGTCATCCACGACATCGCCGACGAGGACGACGTCGTACCCAGCCGCTTCAAGTGCGCCGGCGACCAGCGGGTTCCGCTCGCGTCATTCGAGCTGTGAAAGCACGAGATGTCGCCTAGAGGGGGGTGAATAGACGTTTTAAAAACTCTTACGGATTTGCCTTGTAAGAATGCGGAATTAAACTAAGTTTATTTTACAAGCACAAAATCTAAATATGCTAGGCTCAACTAAGTGCAACAACAACAACTAGAGCTAAGAAAGATTGGCACAATATATATATATATATATATGAACATCAAGTGATAGCAAGATATAATAAGTACTTCAAGCTCGATGGCTATCACAAAGGAAAGTAAGCCCGGGTATAGAAATAACCGAGGCACGCGGAGACGAAGATGTATTCCCGTGTTCCCTTCCTTTGCAAGAAGGTATGTCACGTTTGGAGAGGTGGGGATCCCACGAAGGCTCACCTTCTTCTTCGAGCCCATCCCACGAAGGAATAGCCCTTTCCTTATGGCTAGCTTTTCCTCCACTCCGGAGATGGCAATCTCCACAACCACTTCACAAGCTCCACGAAGGAGAAGCCCGGGCCCCTTCACAATCTTCCACGAAGAGGTCACGGGGACACCAAGCAAGCCAACTAGGAGGTCATCCTTCAAGAGTAACAAGCTCACGATCTCTCACTCGAACAAATCGTGGTGGAGAGCTCAACACTATGCAATGATGCAAAGAAAGAACACGAAAGGTGTTCAAATTCTTCACACTCAAATCCCACCAAAGCAACAAATGCTAAGATGAAATTAGAGAGGAAGAACAATAGAGAAAATCAATAGATGACTCCAATATCTAGATCCCAAGAGATCCCCTCACTTAGAGGAGGAATGGATTGAATGAGGTTGTAGATCTAGATCTCCTCTTTCAAATCCCCTAAAAATATGCAAGAATCATAGGAGGGGAGGGAGAGGAAGCAAGCTCAAGAAAGTCAACAATGGTGGTCAAAAACGTGCCTAAGAACCCTAAGAACAATGGGGAAGAAGGCTCATTTTATAGCCCATCAAAATATGACCGGTTGGGGCACAAATCGAGCCCAAAACCCGGCAGTACCGGAATTTTCGGTATCCCACCCGGCAAGCCGGGACAGATACCGGGCTGCCCGGCAGCAGTACTCGGCATGCCGAGCCACACGCCGAAATTGCGATAACTTTTGCATCCGGATTTCGATTTCGATGATCTTGAGCTCGTTAGAACCACGACAACGAGCTCTACAAAATTATGCATAGAAACATCATAGTCCAACCATTTAGTAATAAAAATAATATAAAAAGTTTTGCCTATCTATAAAACATCAAACCGGTAAAACCTCCAACCATGAAAACGCAATAGAAGACGCATACAAATTCCGTTTTAGATGAACTTGGACTTGTTGTAAAGATAGAAACAAGCTAAAGAACCTCAAATAAAGAAACACAAAGAAGCAACGAGATTTATGGAATGCAAAGCATACAAAGGGTTGAGCTCCCTAAGACGATGTGATCAAGTTACCCAACCGAAAGCCCCTCTTGATAGTGCGGCTATGTATTCTATAACCCGGTCTCCCAACAACCACCTTGAGACCGGTAAAAGTAAAATCTAGCAAGGCCATACATTTGCCTTGCACATCCCGCTTGATCTTGTTGATAACTCTTCAAGCTCCACTCAAGCCGGAATGCCTCACTTGATCATTTATGCTTCGTGAAGACTCACAAATGCTCCCTCATACACCATGATGAGAAAGCTCCATTGGTGCACATCTTCACATGTCCATTATCACCAAATGGACGGCAAGCTTCAAGCATATATATGATCCTCTTCAGATGCTCAACTTGAACTTGCCCAACTCAACATTGATGACGATCACCACTTGATGTCATCCTCTCATGGGCTATATGAGATCTCACTTTTGATGCATGCACATGGAAAGATACCTAACCCGTATAGACAACACAAGGGCACATATATGATGGGTTAGTTCATATAATTGACAAGGCTTACCATACCACATAACTTCACGTGGCGCATTCTTCATGCTTCATGTGTTGACCAAACTTGAATCTATTATTCACTCTTTTTATTGGTTAACCTTGTATCTTCTCATGCTCTATCATACTATCTTGAGGTGTATAAAGAATTCTTCATTTGTTTGCATGCTCTAAATCTTAGTCAATCATAGCTCAACTTATGAGACTATCATGACACCGATTTAGAGCCATAACTTGAATTCTTCACTTGGAATGAAACACTCAAGATCTTGATCATTCATTGCTTATCACATAAGTTAGAGCATGGCTAATATTGAGTTCCACATAAGAACTCCATCTTCATTTCTTCTTCTTGATCATATCACATATGTGTCTTCAAATCGATGATCTTGATGCCAATACTCAAAATATATCTTTATCTTCATGGAATCCATACTTGAATCCAACACATGGACTACAAGTAGTACCTATGGAATATTCCTTCAGATAAACTCAGTGAAAAACATTAGTCCATAGGGGTTGTCATTATTTACCAAAACCACGCATAGGGGCAATATACCCTTACACCCTGGCTGGGGACGCCTTGCGTCGTCAGGCTTGGGCAGCGGAGGAGGAAGCCCACAGCTATGCGGTCGCCATGGCTCGAGGGTACATGTGCTCCGAACTGGACTCGCTCCAGCGGATGGGTCCTTCTCCCGTGCGGGTCGGGCAGGAGAACCGGGAGCTGGTGGGCGCCATCTCCACTAGGGACGAAGCGGTGGCGGAGATAGCTAGGGACAGGGCCCGCTTCCGTGCCCAGCTAGCGGGGGTTGCAGGAGGCGGCCGCGGAGGTGGCCCAGGCGGCAGCGGCGGAGTGGCGGAGGCCAACTATGGCCGGGAGAGTCCTGTGGGACTCCTCTCTGGCCGAGGCCCTCGAACGCCGCAGGCGGCAAGACGAGATGTCCGATCGCCACCGTGCACGGCGCGCGGAGTGTGTGAAGCGCCCCCGCTTAGAAGACGACGATGGCCCCTCCGACGGCCAGTAGTAGGCCGCGCGACTACGAGTAACCCGACGTGGGCATTACCCTTCGGGTAACTGATATTGCCCTATCCTGTACGGCTCAACTGGAGGCCCATGAAGACACCCGATGGCAAGGTGGACTACTACGTCGGTGCCGAAGAAGGTTCCTTGAAGAACAAGACGAAGAGATGAAGAATCCAAGGAAAATCTAGAACTAGGATCCTTTGTAACCTAGTCGTACCCGGGCAGATCTCTCGAGACCTGGCTCCCTATATAAGGGCCAGGAGAGGGGCTGCCGAGGGATATACACAATCTTAGCTATTCTAGCCACCATAAGTCCAGAGCTAGGTCCTCGTAGTACTTAGCCTTTCGAGGAGATAACAGCCGAAACCTTCGGCACCCTATTGTAACCCGATATTTTCATAATCAAGATCAGACAGGCAGGACGTAAGGGTTTTACCTCATCGAGGGCCCCGAACCTGCTTGTTTGATAACCGATGTCTCGTGTCAGCCTACAGGATTCCATCTACCCTAAGCCCCAAACGGAGGGCATTGCCGAGGAGTACCCTCGACAATTGGCGCCGTCTGTGGGAAGCCTGTCGGCACAAGGCAGGTCATCGGCAGTTCCAGTTACGTCTGCAGCGTTCGTGCAGGAGTCACCAACGCCATCAGATCCGAGAGATTCAGTCCGTTGCAGATCCTTCGAGTTCATGTCGCACGCCGAGGCATCGCACCCGATCTCCACAGAGTCGCGCGACAACATGGATACTACTTTCGGTGGTGTTCACTTCATCATCGATTCCAGAGGGTTCCCTAGTTCAAACGCGTCAAGTCCAAGAACTTCGGTTCCAGATGACACCACGTCAGTAGCAGCCTTAGCAGTCCTGCCTAGGAGTACGGGAGAGGGCAACCAAAGCAGCTTCGGCGCCATAGAGGAGCAAAGGAAAAGACGAAGGGACTCACGCCGTGAAGAAGAGGAGCAGATTGCGATCCGCCCCCGATAGTATGAACGAGGATATCACAATATGCAGCCGAGCAAGAATCGTCTTCGCACACCCTACCTATCGGCTACGGAGCAACTTGAAGCACAGTGTTATCTACATTCTTACATCGACCCAAAGGATAACCTCCTAAAGTCCAGTCATCTGCTCAAAAGTTGTCGGCAGTTCCTCGAAATTCGGCAGTTCTGCCACGATCTTAGGGCTGAAGCTGCAGCAAGAGCTAACTCAATGGAAAGAAGAGCGGCACCCTACGATTATCCACCAGAACCATACATACCAGAAGGAGGAGACAAGTACGTGCCAACCGAAGTATTCCCAGAGTCTCGCGGGCAGGTCAGCATGATCCATAAAACCAGTTTTTCAAAGTGAGAAGTCAAGAAGTTTTCACGGGAAGTGAAGTACGCAGAAGTTGCTATGGTCGACGTACCCGAATACATCGACTGGTCAGACCAAAGCATATCTTTCAGCAGAGCGGATCACCCGAAGGCTGTTCCGAGGCCCAGTCACGCTGCACTGGTCCTTGAAGCGCAGATCGGAGGGTACAACATGAGCAAGGTATTCATGGATGGAGGAAGCGGTCTGAATCTATTATTCGTCAGCACGATGAAAGCAATGGGCCTAACAGTTGACATGCTAAGAGAGTCCGACACAGGATTCCACGGTATCATACCGACCCGACCCGCTTACTCCCTTGGTAAAATATCACTGGATGTAGTTTTCGGCACACCTAGCAACTTCAGAAAGGAGAAAATCGAATTTGAAGTGGTTGATTGGGAATCTCAATATCACGCCATCCTCGGCAGACCAGCGTTTGCTAAATTCATGGCAGTACCTCATTACGCGTATCTGAAGTTGAAGATTCCAGGCAATAATGGGACAGCAATAACCGTCCACGGAAGCTTTTCCCGTTCAGACAACTGTGACAGGGATTTCCAGAAAATCACCTCAAAGTTCGGGGTTAAGGAAGAGCTCAACACACTCGATGCCATCGCAGATCACACGAAGCCACCAGCCGATAATCAGAGCGCAAGATCTGATGAATTTTACATCGCGAAGGAAGCAAAGAAACAGCAAGTGCATCCCTCTGACCCGAAGAAGACAATCAATACTTCGGAAGATCTTGCTGCCGCATAGGAAAGCGCGCTCATCGAGTTCCTCCATGAGCGCTAGGAAATATTTGCATGGGAACCATCCGACATGCCAGGTATTCCCAGGGAACTCGCTGAGCACGCCCTCAATGTTGACCCAAAAGCCAAACCTGTACAGCAGACGATGCGCCGATTTTCAGAGCCGAAGAGAAAAGCAATCGGGGAAGAAATTAGTCGGCTCCGCAAGGCTGGGTTCATTCGGGAGCTTAAAGAAGCCGAGTGGGTAGCCAACCCAGTCATGGTGCCAAAGAAAGATACAACAGCTCTCCGCATGTGTATCGATTACACAAGTCTCAATAAGCATTGCCCTAAGGACCACTTCCCGCTACCCCGTATTGACCAGATAGTCGATTCTAGAGCAGGATGCGATCGTCTCTCTTTTCTCGATGCGTATTCCGGGTATAACCAGATCAAGCTCAAGAAAGAGGACCAAGAGTTAACTGCGTTCATCACCCCGCACGGCGTTTTCTGTTACAACATTATGACTTTCGAGTTGAAAAACGCAGGAGCAACTTATCAGCAATATATGCAAGCATGTCTTGGAGAGCAGATCGGAAGGAATATCGAAGTCTACATCGATGATATCGTGGTTAAGACCAAGCACGCCGCCACTCTTATCGACGATTTGCGAGAAACCTTCGACAATCTCGACAGGTACAGAATCAAGCTAAACCCAAAGAAATGTTTCTTCGGGGTGCCGGGAGCACAAGTACTCGGGTACTTCATCTCAGCCAGAGGGATAGAGGCCAACCCTTTGAAGATCAAAGCTATTCTCGACATGGAGCCGCCAAAGAATTTGCACCAAGTGCAGCAGTTGGCAGAACGGCTAGCAGCGCTCAGCAGATTCATCGCCAAGCTAGGAGAGAAAGCTTTGCCCTTCTATAACTTGATGAAGAAGTCAGAAAAGTTCGAGTGGACAAACAAGGCGCAGGAATCTTTTGACAACCTAAAGAAGATCTTATCGACATCTCCAATACTCGTAACTCCACATGAAAAGGAAACATTGCTCGTGTACATAGCAGCAACGGTGCAAGTTTTCAGCAGCGTCCTAGTTGTCGAACGAGAGGAGGCAGGAAGAGTTCATGGTGTGCAACGACCCATTTACTACCTCAGCAAAGTACTCACACCAGCGAAACAAAGATATCCTCATCACCAGAAGTTGGCATATGCGGTATGGAGAACTGCTCGTAAGATGCGCCATTATTTCACGGAGCACCTGATTATTGTGGTAAGCGAAGCACCATTGAAGAATATACTTACCAACCCAGAAGCTACGGGTCGAGTATCTCAATGGGCCATCGAGATAGCACCACACGACATAACCTACGTCAATCGGACGGCAATCAAGTCTCAAGTTCTCCCGGATTTCGTGGCGAGTCGGATTCGGTCGCAAACTCCAGCAGCACCCGACATGTCTGGCTCATGGACAATGTACTTTGACGGATCGAAGCGGAGTACAGGTGCTGGCGCAGGAGTTATATTGATATCACCACAAGGAGACAAGATGAAGTATATCCTACACATGAACTTCCCCCTGCCGGCAAATAATGAAGCAGAATATGAAGCACTATTGCGTGGAATGAGGATGGCAAAGGCATGTGGAGCAACCCGCCTGGAAATTTACGGAGACTAGAATCTGGTGGTGCAGCAGTCAATGAACTTATGCGATGCAGTCAACGATAATATGATTGCCTACCGTCAATTATACCAGAATATGGAAGCCAAATTTTAAGGATACGAACTTAAACACATCGGCAGAGCCAGCAATGAGGAAGCAGATGCCCTGGCAAACATTGGATCCATGTGTTCCCCTATTCCAGACGGAGTATTTTATGAAGTTATTGCTCAGCGATCGATCAAGGAGAAAGCATCGGCACCTCCAAAATTATCGGTTGACGATTCAGAAGCAAGACTGCAGCAAACTGTCGTAGGATCTCCATCACAATCCACGGAGCAGGTCCTCCTCCTCGAACCACTGTGGACCAAGCCTTTCTTAGCATACCTAATAGAGCAGCGATTACCAGAGGATCCAGTGGAAGCCAGGCGAATTGTGAGACGATCAAAAGCCTTCACAGTAGTGAACGGAGAACTTTACAATCGTAGTATCTCTGGTATCTTTCAAAGGTGCATTGCCATCGACGATGGAAAGGCTCTACTACGCGAGATACATGAAGGAACTTGTGGCCACCACGCAAGCAGCAGGGCCCTTGTGGCGAAAGCTTTCAGAGCAGGATTTTACTAGCCGACGGCAGCTTCGGATGCTCGAGACCTGGTACGGAAGTGCGACCCTTGTTAGCGTTTTGCACCAAAACCGCATGCTCCTGCAACAGATCTAATGACCATACCTTTGGCTTGGCCTTTCGTGCAATGGGGACTCGACCAAGTTGGACCGCTGCCAAGATCATCGCCTGGGGGTCACACGTATATACTGTTTGCAGTCAATAAGTTTACCAAATGGATCAAGGTTGTACCTGTCAGAAATCAAAAATCCGAAACCGCCGTCTAGTTCTTCAGGGGAATAACTTTTCGTTTTGGCATGCCTCACAGCATCGTTACAGACAATGGAACTAACTTAGAGTCCAAAAAGTTTCGGAAATTTTGCGACGACGGTGGTATAAGACTAAAATTTACCTCAGTGGCACATCCCCAAACCAATGGTCAAGTCGAAAGGATCAATGGCCTGATAGGAGATGGCCTCAAAAAGCGTCTTACAGGTGCAGCTGGATCTTGGGTCGAAGAATTACCATCTGTACTCTGGAGTTTGCGTACTACACCCAACAGATCGACTCAGTATACTCCATTCTTTTTGGTATACGGAGCCGAAGCAGTTTTGCCAGCCGATGTTCGATTCGAAGCTCCTCGGGTGACTGCATACACGGAAGCAACTTCCAACAATGCGCTGCAAGATGTCGTGGACCTCCTTGACGAAGCTCGGGACATTGTCTTGGCAAGAACAACATTGTATCAGCAGGCGTTAAGAAATTACCACAGTAGACGAGTACGCAATCGAAGCCTCAGTGTTGGAGATATGGTACTGCGACTAAAACAAGAAAGACCCCTGAAGCTCGAATCCCCATGGGAAGGGTCGTTCATCATCACTAAAGTGATACCAGGGGGACCTTATCGTCTCAAGAACCCAGCTTCGGGAGAAGACGTTGAAAATCCCTGGAATGTTGCACATTTGCGACGATTCTATGCATAGGATACAGTCATCCTTTACTTGTTATTTGGCAGCTCCTCAGCTTGTCTTATATTATGAATAAAATTTCTGATTGGGTCTCCACCCTTATTGTTTCAGGCATTATTACCTGAACAACTGTTCGAATCCTCCGTTATTGGCTCTTACTCCCATCGGGAGCGCTAGCCAAAAATACGTCCTTACAGTATCACTAACTAATACTCCCACCGGGGGCGCTAGTTACTGGTACGCAAACAACCCATCCAAGCCTCGAGAAAATACGCGAGCGCTGCAGTCGATGGACATATTATTACAAACAAGGCTCAAACCAGTGCACCGTGTGACGAAGCCAAGCGCCTAAATCCCTCGTTTAATCGACGGGTGTCGCTCTTACAAAACTTACACATCGACTCCGCAATAAACTTGCAATTACAACGGAGTCGTCGGGTGAGCAGGCTTACTTGATCACTCAGCCATCCTCGACAAAAAATTATTAATCGAATTAGCAAATTCACCAAAAGTACATGATGTATAAAACACACATCAAGTTACATACGGGATTACCTCTTGTAAGTACAAGGTCATTACATATATATATGTGTGCATAACTTTATGGCAAGTTTCCTTGGTCTTCTCGGTCCTTCAGATCCCTCTCAATGCATGTTTCCATCGTAGAGATGATAACATATGCGGGATTTCTAGCAATGTCATAATCTCTTACTGGTATTTGCTATGGCCTCCAAATCTAAGGTCGGGTGACATGCTAAAACTGAAGCAAGAGCAAGTTCGGCGCCGGCCAGGAGCTCCTTTCGCACCAACAGTCGAATCCTTTCTGGAGTCTTGAATCAAGTAAACAAAGCAGATAAAGTCTCGGGTGCTTGGTCTAAAGGAAACAAGGTTCTCCATACCATTGAGATATGAGCATGGTACTTGTCAAAGTAAAAAATGCACCTTCTCTGCTCGATGCTCAAATTTGGCCACGACAACAGCCTTCGGTCAATGGGACCACAATTCATGCTTCGGATGAGCAACATTGGTCATCGCCTCGATCGTTTCGTGGATCCTTCTGTTTTCTTCTGACTCATCAGAAGCCACGACTGTTGAAAAGCAAAAAATCAGTCAAGGAGTATTCAAGCTATGATAAAAATCGAAAGATGGACGGACACTTACGGTTCAAGCTTTCAGTAGCAATATGAAGACGGTCAAGAGAATGTTGTTCAATTGCAGTAGCAATCTCGCTTTTTCTCTTTATCAATGCCGCCATCGCGTGGAGGGTGACTATGTCTTTGTTCAGCCAGGTTATTTGATCACGCAAACGACAAACAAGATTGGACTCATCATTACTCGAAGAATTGAAAGAAGAATCGGCACGAGAAGAAGTTGGAAGAATCTGCAGCAGAACTTTGAACTCGGAAAAGCATTGGTAGAAACTCCCATCGGGAGCGTTGCACGTATATTACATTCAAAAGAGTATTGACACTGGCAACAGAGCCAGTATAATACAGGCCTAGATTATATCAAGGTTTAATTACAGCAACAGAGCAAGAGTTTAATCAGGGGAGAGCCGATGATGAGCCAGGAGCAGCTTCAGGCGCGGCTTTGGTCTTCGCTTCATCAACCAACTTGAGAAGCTGATTGGCGCATTTCACTGCCGATTGTTTGAAGGAATCGAGATTGACTAGGCAATTGTTGTCATCTACAGGCAACGCCTTGGATAACTTCCCTAGTTCAGAGCCTAGCCCATGGCCTATCAGTAGTTGAAAAGTAAGGACTGCTCCAAACAAACGGGAGTGCCGCTTTAGTACCTCTATAGGCTCAGAAGGGTCGATGAAGAAAGCATCCGCCATCTCGCCAAGAGTCTTGTCTTGCTTTATCTTTGGGAATATCATAGAGAACAACCTCGACAGTGCTCCCTTGGTCTTTTGCAGCAGCTCAAGAACTTGGATATTGGCATCAGTGGCGAGCGAGAGCGTGTTGGACATCAAGTCCTCTCGAAGCTTGCGTGCTCGATAGATAGGCATATCGGCAGCACCTGAAAATTGGCGAATAAGCAATCTGGAGAACAGTATCGCGGAAATATCTTGCACTTAAATACGGAGGAACTTACTAAGCAAGTTCGTGATAGACTCGCGGAGGGTGCCTTCCTTTTTATTGGCAGAGACAACAGCCTCGCGTCTGGCATCATGCTCATCCTTCGTCTTCTGTTTCAGCTTCTTTAGTTCATCTTTCAGTAAGATGTTTTCATTTTGGGCTTCGGCTGTGAGCTTGTTAGCCTCCAGCACTTGGTCAGCCGAAATCTTGATGGTCTTCCGAAGCTGAACATCCTCAGATTCCAGGCGAGTAAATTGATCAGCAAAATCTGCCACAGCGTCAACTGTGGCATAAATTGGCTGCAAGGGAAAAGGTCAAGGAATTTCAGCCAAGTATGGAAATTCACCGCAAAAGAAGAAAGTCAAGTTAAATGGTTCATTTACATGATCACGGGCAGCCGAAGGAACGGGGGTGCTGCCAGGAGGAATAACCTTCGACACCGGAATCTTCCCCACGGTCGTCCTTGAGGGCGGCGTTGGGTCGGCGGGTGAAGGGTTCGATTCCTTGGCTGACTCGGCCTTCCCGGAGAGTAACTTAGCACTCTTTGCGAGAGGGAGCTCATCGTCATCGTCAGAGCTGCTTGAAAAGCAAGGAAATTCATCATGCAAAACAAAGAAGGTTAGCTATAAATAGAAAAATAGACACTCACATGTCTAAGTCATCTTCGGCAGCAAAAAAACCCTCGACGGATCCCGCCCGGATAACGAAATCCAATCGTCGCGATTCCCACAGACGGCGCCAATTGACGAGGGATCACCTCGGCAATGCCTACATATTGTAGACTAGGGTTTTCGGGAGAGAGCGACGATGGAGATTCCGGGAGCGAGATTAGGCACACGACGTACCCAGCTTCGGGTCCCCTCGGTGGAGGATCCCTACGTGCTGCTAGCAATCCAGTATATGATCATATGTTTTACAGGGTGCCGCCATAGGCGGAGCTATGTTGTCTATATTCTGTCTATCTATCTGTTGGCCTCTTTATTTCGGGTGCCCTGGCTAGCTTTATATATGCAACCAGCCTAGGGTTTTACAAGAGTCCTAGTCGACTACTTCTTCGGGTTGCCTTGTTGGGCCTTCTCCATATTTGGTCTTCTCCATGTTGGGCCGAGCCAGGTATACTAATAATGGGTATCCGAAGGGTATGCCCATGTCAGTCGCAGCAGGGGGAGGCGATGCAGTTTCATCGGCATCATCATCTTGCCCGCTAGGACTCGATTCAGCCGTTGTGATCAAATCTTCATTTATCCTCCTGCACCGCCTACTCCTGGTGAAAACATCGACTTCGGGGGCTTCGTCCCCTTGGACGTCGATATCCTCAAGGGCGTGCTGGGCATCCTCGGTCTCTTCGGAGTCGTCATCGTCGTCCTCTAGTTCTACACCACTTTCGGGTGTAGGAGGATAACATTGAGCTACGGTGGAGGCCTGTTGACAGGTGGAAAAAATAGTAGAAGATCAGAAAGCAGAATAACAATAGTAATCAAAGAAAGTGAAGTGAAGATTACCTCAGCTGGAAGGTGCTTGAAATCATATGGAGGGCGAGCCGAAGTCAGGACAATGTTGTCCTTCATGCTGAAGCAAGTAAGACGACGCACCTCGTCGCGAAGTTCGTCATCCGACAGGTCGGCTGAGCTGACTCTTGACTTGTCGTCCTTACCAACGTACATCCATAGCTGGTGAGGTCGGGACATCACCGGCTGCACCCGACGTTTTAGGAACACCGAGACTACCTCAGTGTCGCACATCGTTAAGCCTCCTGTGTTCTTTAGGTCTACGACCTGTTCGAACACCTTATCGGCTATAGCGCTTTCTTCGGGAGACAAGATGTTTCGCCAGGACATCTTCGGCTGAGCCACCAGAACATCTTCAAATGGAGGAAGGTTGGAGCGCCGCCCAGATGCTGGAATATCTCGCAGGTAAAACCATTTATGGCGCCAGCCCTAGACGGATTCTTTCATCGGGAAGTTGAAATAATCAACGTCCTTTCTAACAACAAAGCCAACGCCACCAACAACGGGGGGGCATTGTTGTCGTTATGGCGCTTGACATAGAAGATTTTCCTCCATAAACCCCAGTGGGGGTCAATGTCGAGGAAAGCCTCGCATACAGTAATGAAATGAAGAGATGGAGAATGGAATTTGGGGTCAGCTGCCAGAGCTGGATCCCATAGAAAAAGAGAAGGGAACGAAGAAATTCGTGGGCAGGAAGAGAAAGCCCACGAAACAGGAAGGCGACAAACATAACAGTGAAGCCCTTAGGAGGCTTTGGGCGACAAGATGGACCTGGGAGATGAATGTCGTTGTCGGATGAAGAGATGAGGCCGAGGGTGCGCAGCTTGTTCACTTCGTGATTCGAAATGGTGGAGGCGCTCCAATCACGGCTGACCTTGCTCGTGCCTGACGCGCTGGTGCTCTTCTTCTTGCCCATGGCGTCCGGAGCACTTGAGAGAAGGGACAGAGGTGAAAGGAAAGGCTGAGGAAGAAGATGAGCAGTGTGGAAGCGTAAAAAATAAAACAATGGGAAGACCCCTTATTTATAGCATGAGCTGATGGAAAATCGTGGCCCTAACTCCGAGGCCATCGTGGGAGGTGGAAAGAGATCCAGTCGTACACGTGTCGCTCTAAAGGAAACGGAACCGGCGGCCCATTATTCCCCCGATGTGCGGGAATCGAGGAGGCGCCTCAGTCAATGCACAAGCACTGGTCATTTCCTAAAACTGCCCACGCAGGAGTAGGGTGGGCCCGCCAGGTCACGTCTTGTCAATCAAACCACAGCAGTGGTGACGTTATCAGTGATGTCATGAAAGGTGTCGACTCTGATTTTAGCATCCGAGGAAAAATTAAAATCATTGAGTGGATCAACTTGAGTCTATGCACTGTTGCAAACATTTGCACCTAGACTCGGGGGCTACTCCCGTCGGGAGCGCTGGACGCGCACCCGATAAATTTATACTCCAAGAAAGATTGGATCGTTTGGCTCGAGTCTGAACCGGTTACAAGCACCCGTGCCCAGACTCGGGGGCTACTCCCATCGGGAGCGCCGATTGCGCACCCGAAAAACTTTCATGCCCGGGGACTGGATTCTGTGTAGAGTAGCGTTGTTTTGCCATCAGCAGTTAACCAGCAAAGCTGGGTACGCTACTCAATATCCTTTATGCATTAAACCTTACTTAAAAAATTGAAACTTCCTGCAGAAAGCTTCGGCAGAAGAAGACATTTCGAGTGGCACAACTTGAGTCTACGCACGGATTGCAAGTATCCGTACCTAGACTCGGGGGCTACTCCCATCGGGAGCGCTGGACGCGCACCTGATAGAAGGAGATGATGCTATTACAAGAAGGACAAGATTTATCAAAAGGGAAGAACATGCTTTAGTCTCTACCCGAAATATCTTCGGCTAGACACTCGGGGGCTACAGACGTGGGCATTACCCTTCGGGTAACTGATATTGCCCTATCCTGTACGGCTCAACTGGAGGCCCATGAAGACACCCGATGGCAAGGTGGACTACTACGTCGGTGCCGAAGAAGGTTCCTTGAAGAACAAGACGAAGAGACGAAAAATACAAGGAAAGTCTAGAACTAGGATCCTTTGTAACCTAGTCGTACCCGGACAGATCTCTCGAGACCTGGCTCCCTATATAAGGGCCAGGAGAGGGGCTGCCGAGGGATATACGCAATCTTAGCTATTCTAGCCACCATAAGTCCAGAGCTAGGTCCTCGTAGTACTTAGCCTTTCGACGAGATCACAGCCGAAACCTTCGGCACCCTATTGTAATCCGATATTTTCATAATCAAGATCAGACAGGCAGGACGTAAGGATTTTACCTCATCGAGGGCCCCGAACCTGGGTAAATCGCTTTCCCCGCTTGTTTGATAACCTATGTCTCGTGTCAGCCTACAGGATTCCATCTACCCTAAACCCCAAATGGAGGGCATTGCCGAGGAGTACTCTCGACACAGGCCGTGGTAGGCCGTTCGACGGCAAGTAGGTACGGCCATTGTAGTTTTAGGTTAACTCGACTAACCATCTCTGTAAAGATGGTCCTTTTTAGCAATCAATAGTAATGAAGAAATGTTTTTCTTACCTAGTCACTGTCGACCGGGCCCGGATACAACGAACGCGGACACTTTCCGTGACCACGCAGCGTCCACGGAGACGCAAACCTGATGCATATTTGGATCAGGTTTGCGTCGTCGCGGACGGCTCGTTCACTATGCATCGCCCCGCTGAAGGTGATACCAGACGCATTTTTCGGTGTGGCGGACGGCCCCGTTGGTGATGCCCTGAGCAGGGGTGATGTGTGCGGCATTTAATGGGCGATGGGTAGGTGCTTTAGTTGTCTATCTTTGACCTGCTTCTTTCTAGACAAACATCGATCAATTCAAGCACTTTTCTTAAAGCATGTCATTGTGTATAATGAACTGTAAGAATAAAGTAGTGAGCTGAGTGAAATGGTTTAGATTCATGCGGACTGACATAACCAAAATTGTATGGTACTAAGGAACAAATACACACGATATGTTACTCTATTAGTGTAGCTTGCTGTAGGAAAAGTAATACGCTAGGTATTTTTGCGAGTTAGGTAATACTATAGTACAATCACTCAAGTTTTTTTCTTAAAGAACTTTCATTGGGAATCATAAACACTCTTTTTGTCTAGATCATTTCATTTGCGTGATTGCAACCTTTACATACTTTTATTAAGAATCATACTCACTCTGTCGTGTAGGAAAACACGCATCTACTTGAATCATTTTTCCAAGGAAAGGAGAACCTTAGGGCCCCATTTTTATTACATAAATGAATATTTTAGGTATGGTTCACTAGTAGAAAACAGGGCTATCGTCCAGGCCTTTTGTCCCGGCCCAATCTGGAGCCGGGACAAATGGTCTAGCTACGTCGCCCCGAAATCAGCTGGAGGGCACGTGGCCTTTTATTCCGGGCCGGTAGGACCCTTTTGTCGCGGGTCATGCCACGGGACGGTACAAAAGGGTCCGAGGCTTTCTTCGGCCTGATGGCACCCCTTTTTTCTCGATTTGAGCCACAAACCGGGACAAAAGATCCATGCCTATATACACACCCAGCTCAGGTCTGACGCTTTCTACGGCCTGCTGGCACCCTTTTGTCCTGGTTTGAGCCACAAACCGGAACAAAAGGTTCAGGCCTATATATACACAGCCAACCCCCCTCCCCCTCCCTACATTTTTTCCTTAGTGGTGAAAGGTGGAGGTTTATGCTAGCTCTTTTTTTCTTCATGTGCACAAGAGGTGTTTGATGAAATGTTTGTGAGGATGCCACTTGATTTTATTTGATAAGATTTCTCCTCTTTTTGGTCCTAAAAGATTAGCAACTATTTTCTCGTATACATAGTCCGCACATACTAATTTTAGCATGGTGATTGCATTTGATACATAATTGTACTTATGGTGCAGATGAGTCATCCATGGATGTACGGTAACCGATGCGATCCTGCTTTCAGAGAGGGTGTGAAATCTTTCCTGCTTGTGGCCGAGGCTAACAAGTTGAAGCAAGGTTTTATTTGTTGTCCATGTCTGAAATGTAAGAATGAAAATGATTACTCTTGCTCAAGAGACATTCAGAGCCACCTGCTTCGGCACAGATTCATGTCTGGCTATAATGTTTGAACCAAGCACGGAGAAGAAGGGGTTATGATGGAAGACGGTGATGAAGAAGAAGATAACGATAACAAGTACCGATCTATGTTCTCTGAATACGATGATACCGCAATGGAAGACAATGAAGAAGAAGGAGGAGGTGAAGAATGGGCACCATATGAGCCTGGTGATGATGATCTTCGTTGAACCATTTCTGATGCAAGGAGAGACTGTGGCACAGATAAGTAGAGGTTGCGGTTCGACAAGATGTTACAGTACCACCAAAAATTCTTGTACCCAGGTTGTGAAGATGGGCAGAAAAAGCTGGGTAGCATATTGGAATTGCTGAAATGGAAGGCAGAGGCCGGTGTGACTGACTCAGGATTTGAAAAATTGCTGATAATATTAAAGAAGCTGCTTCCAAGAAAGAATGAATTGCCCGCCAATACGTATGAAGCAAAGAAGCTTGTTTGCCCTCTAGGATTAGATGTGCAGACGATACATGCATGCATTAATGACTATATCCTCTACCACGGTGAGAAGTACGAGAATTTGAATAAATGCCCAATATGTGGTGCATTGCGGTATAAGATCAGAAGAGATGACCCTGGTGATGTTGAGGGTGAGCCACCCAGGAAGAGGGTTCATGCGAAGGTGATGTGGTATGCTCCCATAATACCACTGTTTAAACGTTTGTTAAGAAACAAAGAGCATGTCAAGTTGTTGCGATGGCACATGAAAGAACGTAAGAAAGACACAATGTTGAGGCACCCCGCTGATGGTCGGCAGTGGAGAAACATCGAGAGAGAGTTCCCGGATTTTGCAGGTGAGGCAAGGAACTTATGGTTTGGTCCAAGTACAGATGGCATGAATCCTTTTGGGGACCAGAGCTACAGTCACACCACCTAGCCCATGACTCTATGTATCTACAACCTTCCTCCTTGGTTGTGCATGAAGCGGAAGTTCATTATGATGTCAGTGCTTACCCAAGGCCCAAAGCAACCCAGCAACGACATTGATGTGTACCTAAGGCCATTAGTTGATGAAATTTTAAAGTTGTGGGCCGAACCAGGTGTACGTGTGTGGGATGAGCACACCGAACAAGAATTTGACCTACGAGCGTTGCTATTCGTAACCATCAATGATTGGCCTGCTCTTAGTAACATTTCAGGACAGACCGACATACAATGCATGCACACACTGTTTAAATGAGACTAAAAGTAAATATTTGGAAAAAAGTAGAAAAATGTGTACCCGTACAATCGCCATTTTCTTCCACGTAGGCATGCCTTAAGGAAAAAAGGCAAGCATTTCAATGGCGAGGCAGAACCCCGTCTGAAGCCTATCCCCCGTAGTGGTGCTAATGAATTTGACATGGTCAAGGATTTAAATGTTATCTTTGGAAAGGGTCCAGGCAGTCGACCAGTTCCAAAAGACGCTGACGGTCGTGCCCATGTGGAAGAAGAAATCTATTTTTTGGGAGCTAGAATATTGGAAAGTCCTGGAAGTCCGCTCTGCAATCGACGTGATGCACCTAACCAAGAATCTTTGTGTGAATATTCTAGGTTTACTGGGCGTGTATGGGAAGACAAAAGATACAACAGAAGCACAAGAGGACCAGCAAGGTCACAAAGGACGAGACGGCAATCATCCAGGGCAGTTTCAAGGGCCTGCCAGCTACGCTCTTACCAAAGAAGAGAAGGAAATCTTTTTTGAAGCCCTATTCAGTATCAAGGTTCCATCTGGTTTCTCGTCGAATATAAAGGGAATAGTAAATATGAAGGAGAAAAATTCCATAACCTAAAGTCTCATGACTGCCACGTGCTTATGACACAATTGCTTCCGGTTGCATTGAGGGGACTTCTAGCAAAAAATGTTCGACTAGCCATTGTGAAGATATGTGCATTCCTCAACGCAATTTCTCGGAAGGTAATGGATCCAGAAACTTTGTCAGGGTTACATGTTGATGTGGTTGAATGTCTTGTCAGCTTCGAGTTGTTGTTTCCACCATCCTTCTTCAATATTATGACGCACCTCCTCGTTCACCTAGTTGAAGAGATTAGAATTCTCGGTCATGTATTTCTACACAATATGTTCCCCTTTGAGAGGTTCATGGGAGTCTTAAAGAAATATGTTCATAACCACGCTAGGCCAGAAGGAAGTATCTCAAAGGGCTACGAAACAGAGGAGGTCATTGAGTTTTGTGTTGACTTTCTTCCTGACCTTAAGCCGATTGGTGTTCATGAATCTTGGTATGAGGGGAGGCTGACTGGAAAAGGCACACTAGGAAGGAAAGCAATGATGTGCAGGGACAAGCTTTCTTTCAATCAAGCATACTACACAGTTCTATACAATTCCAGCTTGGTGGCTCCGTACATCGAGATACACAAGAATGTTGTACGAGAAATAAACTCGGGCCAACCCGAGTCCTTGATTACACGTCAACACATGAATATCTTTGGCAGTTGGTTGCAAAGAGATCTCATGAGTGACACCACTATTGGAGAGAATATGTACTTGTTGGCCAGGTTACCATCTTCAAACATATGTACATTCCAAGGGTACGAGATAAATGGGAATACATTTTACACGATCGCCCAAGATAAAAAAAGACCACCAACCAAAATAGTGGTGTCCGCTTCGAAGCAAAAGACGAGAATGGGAAGACCACCACATATTATGGGTACATAGAGGAGATATGGGAACTTGACTATGGACCTACTTTTAAGGTCCCTTTGTATCGGTGCAAATGGGTGAAGCTCAGCGGTGTACAGGTAGACGATAAGTACGGTATGACAACAGTGGATCTCAACAATCTTGCGTACATGGACAAGCCATTCATCCTAGCCAACGAGGTGGCTCAAGTTTTCTACGTGAAGGACATGTCTACCGAACCGAGAAAAATAAATCAACAAAAGAATACATCAACCGAGGAGCCAAAGCGCCACATAGTTCTTTCGGGGAAAAGAAACATCATGGGAGTGGATGAAAAGACAGACATGTCAGAAGATTATAATAAGTTTAAAGAAATTCCGCCCTTCACGGTGAAAATTGACCCAAGCATCTTGCTAAATGATGAAGATTCTCCATGGCTACGGCGCAGAAGAAAACCCTTCACGGTAATGTAATAATGTATTCTTAATAGTTCCCAAGATAATCTCTACATTTATGTAATAATGAGAACCCTCCTCTTGTACGCTGAGCTACTGATTTTTGTGTAATCATGTAACTATATGTAAGATATTAAAAGTGGAGATGGTTGCCTTTTTGTACCATATATATAGGGAGATTCCCCAACACTGTTGAAGGAGATGGAGTCATTCACGGGATTGCAGGAAAATTTTCCGAGGCGGAGCTTCTGAAGATGCCGTAGGGTGTGTGCACCAACGACATCTTCGAGAAGCTCCGCCACAGGATATTTCCCAACCCTTTCCCCAACACTGTTAGAGGAGATGGAGTCTTTCACGGGCTTGCATGAAAATTTTCCTGAGGCGCATCTTACGAAGATGCCGTAGGGCGTGTGCACCAACGACATCTTCGAGAAGTTGCGCCACGGGAAATTTCCCAACCCTTTCCTCCATCCATGGGGATGAAACTCTCCCTACCTGCTAGGTTGGCTTGTTGATCTTCTTGCCAAGGCGTATCGATGCTCCTTTTATAGGCACGGCGCCGCTTCTACTTTGTCTTGTTCCTCCGATAGGGCATCGTGCGCTACATGCTTTATCTCATCGAGCAGTGCGTCCACCCACGCGTCCTTATCCTGCCGACAGCTTTAGTCCCGGTTGCACCCACCAGCCGGGACTAAAGGTTACCCACACGTCCTTATCCCACCGACAGTTTTGTTAGATGACACGAAAACCACCTTTAGTCCCGGTTGTACCCACCAGCCGGGAATAATGGTTGCCCGCACGTCCTTATCCCGCCGACAGTTTGGTACATGGCTTCTAAAAGCACCTTAGTCCCGGTTGCACCCACCAACCGGGACTAAAGGTTAGATGACCAGCTCTGGATTCCTCTTCTTCCCGCCTCTGTCTTCCTATCTTCCCGCCCCATTTTTCCCGCCATTTCTCACTATATATATGTAGCCCGGCTTGGCCAGCATTATCACATCTCTACAATCTCTCATCACTCTCTCATGGCTTCCACCATACCCACTCTAACCTACCAGGATCTGGATGAGCTTTGCGCCTCGAACTACCCTTTCCCACCGGGCTACCGCAACCCCGACGGCTAGAGCCTAAGCGCCGAAGGTGTGCCGGGCCCTCCCGTCCCTTAGGGTACTGCGCGCCGGGCGGCCATCACGAACCACTACTACCTCGACCTCACGCCGGAGCAGCGGATGAATCCCCGCGGCATCCCAACAATCAGCAGACTTGGGACGCCTTTTCATCAATCGGCGTGAGAGGGCACTCGCCAGGTATGAGGAGGATGGTCTGCCTCCTGGGAACTTACACGAGGCCGGCCGTCAGCTATGGTGGGGCGGACGGACTCTACAGAGCGTCATGGACTACATCAAGGCCGACGATATACCCCGCCTGCGCTACCCTCAGTACCAGTCGAGGTTTGAGCCACGAGCGCCGCCCGACGACAGCGACGATGACAGCGATGGCAGCGACGATGACGGCGGCAACTTAGAAGGCGACGACTACCAGTACAACGACGACGACTACGAAGACTACGAGTATGCATATTATAGGCCTAGGCGGGAGTATGACTAAATCACTCCAACATTCCAAGATGTACTCCTAGGCCTTTGGATCATCGCTTTATGTACTTGTTTTCTTATCTTTCATTTTCTTCGGTTTGCTACACATGCGTCCTTATTCCACCGACATTAAATGAAAATGGAAAATTTGTTAATTGAAAATTGGTCTAAAGGTTACACATTTTTGTAGAACATAGAAGATCGAACATAGTCTAAAAAACATTGAAAAGACAAAAATAGATAAACAACTAGTCTAGTCCAATCGTCGTCGGAGGTTGTCTCGGTACAAATGTCGTCCCACCGAGGGTCGTTGTCAGCCCAAGTTGTATTCGGGTTGTCGAGCTCAAACTCGGCGACGGCCCAACGATGGCGCATGTCGGACCTGCGCGGTGCCCTGATGTCAGCGAAGAACGCGTCGGTGTTGTCGACGTCGCTGGGGAACTGCGCCCTCCATTGGTGCATCAACTCCCCGTTGTGCTTGGCGATGGCAATTCGGCGCTGCACCTGGCACGGGGAAGCGGCAGGTGAAGTTTCTGTGACAGTTGGTTGCGCGCGCACGCGGCGCTTTATAGCTCGCGCGAAGCGACGCGGTAAGTTTGGCGACACGTGGTGCGAGGAAGCGGCGGGCATGGCACGTGGAAGCGGCGGCTACACGTCGCACGGTGGCGGCGGCGGGGCGAGGCACGTGGAAGCGGCGGCGACATGTGGCACGACGGCGGCGGTAGCCAGTAGAAAAGAAACAGATCCGCCGTCGCCGCCCCCACCACGTCGGTGTCGCGCCTCGAGCACTTCTCTGCCGCGCCGCGCCTCGGCCACCACCCTCTGTCGCGCCTCTCCTCTGTGCCTCCGGCCTGCCGCGCCTCCTCTGCACCGCCGCCGCGCCTCCTCTGCGCAGGAGGTAGTCACCGCCGGCCGTCGGCGCCCGGCCGGCCCCTTTTTAGTTTAGTTTTATTTTGTTAATTACTTACTTTAGTTTTATTTTGTTAATTACTTAGTTTAGTTATTTAATTAGTTTAGTTAGTTAGTTATTTTGTTAATTAGTTATTTAGTTTAGTTAGTTAGTTATTTAGTTTAGTTAGTTTAGTTATTTAGTTTAGTTAGTTTAGTTATTTAGTTTATAGTACGAGGAAAGAAAGTTTTAATTGATTGTTATCGTTGCATTATTAGTGTCGGCAGTTGCAACTGATTGAACTCGCCCCGTGCTCCCTCTCCCTCTCGCGAAGACCCGACGCCCAACACCTCCCTTATCTCCCTCTCGCGAACACCCGACACTGCAACTCCCCTCTTCTCTCCCTCTCGCGAACACCCGACACTGCAACTTCCCTCTTCTCTCCCTCTCGCGAACACCCGACGCCGCAACTCCCCTCTTCTCTCCCTCTCGCGAACACCCGACATCGCAACTCCACTCTTCTCTCCCTCTCTCTCTCCACTTTCATCGTTCCTCACGTGAGCACGCGCGCCTCCTCTGCCGGCCATCGCATTGTCGAGCTCCTCTACCTCACGGCATTTGGTTAGGGTTAGGGTTTGGTTAGGGTATAGGGGGCCATGGGTTAGAGAACATGTACTTATCGATTTAATATTTTGCAGAAACAATGGATCCATTATTCCATCGAGACTTCGAACAGGAAGACATAGTCGAGGACATAATCCGCGCAGCCGATCTAGAAGGCGACCGAGAAGCCGACTGATTCGTTGATGGAGAAGCCGATCGAGAAGCCGACGGTTCCGGTGATGGAGAAGCCGACGGCTCCGGTGATGGAGAAGCCGAGTGCTCCGATGATAACGAGGTATACGATCACTAGAGCCATTAATGGAATTCTATATGTACATGTATATAAATTAATTAATTTTTATTCTCTTACGCCTTCCAAGATAAGTTGGACAAACGAGGCCCGTCAAAGAAGTTGGGAAAAAATGACCACTTCACAATTACACGGATATCACCTAAAGGCCAACCTGTGGAACCCGCATCTGCCGCAATGATATTTAAAAATCAGTGCGGAGTTATGGTTAGGGATCGCATCCCGATCACTGTTAGAGAATGGAACAAGAGCAAGAAGGTGCCCGAAAGTGAGTTTGTTTCCGATAGGTTCAAAGGCAAGCTTTTTGATGACCTCATGGCACATTTCACCTTGCCACAATTGGAATCGCAGATATAGATGGACAACCAGAAGGAGCTAGTGAAGAATTGGGCTCTTCAGAAGATGGGTGAACTATTCCGGGCGTGGAAGAAGCGGTTATGGGCAACTTATAAGGAGGAGAACAAGCCTCCAAAATTTGAAGGCTATCTATCGAAGCAGGAGCATAACTGGGATGCATTTGTGAAGTACAAGACCTCAGATGATGCTAAGGCATTGTCAAAGAAAAACAAGAAGAATGCAAGTGAAAAGGATATCACCATCATACGGGGCGAGGGGGCTACCAAAAAGCCATGCCTAAGTGGGATGAACAAGAGGTTGAGATGCAGCGGAATGGGATCACTCCAGAACCCATCCGAGAAAATTGGGACTTGAAGGCTCGAAATTGGTTCCTTGCGCATGGCTGTCAGTAAGACATGCGGACAAGGAACCTTGTTCAAAGTGACAGCAAGGTTAAGGTACCCAGGGAAAAACGACTTCAAGTGATGGAGATATTAAATCGGGAAAACTGAAGTTTGTTCCCGATAGAGAGAATGACTTGCTGACGCTTGTCCTCGGTAATCCTGAAAAGGGAGGATGAACATGTTGGAGATATGCCCAAGAGGCAATAATAAAGGGGTTATTATAATATATCTTTGTGTTTATGATAAATGTTTGCATACCATGCTATAATTGTATTAACCGAAACATTGATACATGTGTGTTATGTAAACAACAAGGAGTCCCTAGTAAGCCTCTTGTATAACTAGATGGTTGATTAATAGATGATCATGGTTTCGTGATCATGAACATTGGATGTTATTAATAACAAGGTTATGTCATTGGATGAATGATATAATGGACACACACCCAAATAAGCGTAGCATAAGATCACGTCATTAAGTTCAATTTGCTATAAGCTTTCGATACATAGTTACCTAGTCCTTCGACCATGAGATCATGTAAATCACTTGCACCGGAAGGATGCTTTGATTACATCAAACGCCATTGCGTAAATGGGTGTTTATAAAGATGGGATTAAGTATTCGGAAAGTGTGAGTTGAGGCATATGGATCAAGAGTGGGATTTGTCCATCCCGATGACGGATAGATATACTTTGGGCCCTCTTGGTGGAATGTCATCTGATTAGCTTGCAAGCATGTGACTAGGTCACAAGAGATGACATACCACGGTACGAGTAAAGAGTACTTGTCGGTAACGAGGTTGAACTAGGTATGGAGATACCGATGATCGAACCTCGGACAAGTAAAGTATCGCGTGACAAAGGGAATCGGTATCGTATGTAAATGGTTCAATCGATCACTAAGTTATCGTTGAATGTGTGGGAGCCATTATGGATCTCCAGATCCCGCTATTGGTTATTGGTCGGAGAGGATTCTCGACCATGTCTACATAGTTCACGAACCGTAGGGTGACACACTTAAGGTTTGATGTCGTTTTAAGTAGATATGGAATATGGAATGGAGTTATAATATTGTTCGGAGTCTCGGATGGGATCCAGGACATCACGAGGGGTTCCGGAATGGTCCGGAAAATAAGATTCATATATAGGAAGTCACTTTCCAAGTTTGAAAATGATCCGGTGCATTTATGGACTGCGCTAGAATGTTCTAGAACCTTCCGGAAGAAATTGCCATGGAAGGTGGAGTCCCGGTTGGACTCCACCAACCCTAACAAGCCAGCCAAGGGAGAAGGAAAGGGAGGAGTCCATGTTCCCCTTGGTTTCGCTCATATGGAAAGATTTGAATTGGGGTCTTATTCGAACCTTTGGGCAAACCCTAGGGATTCCACCTATATAATGAGGAGGAGAGGGAGGGGCCGGCCAACACACCAGCCGCACCACCCAAGGGCTCCCAGGCCGGCGCCCCCTCTCCCCAAACCCTAGCCGCCTCCCTCCTCCTACTTCTCCCGTAGAGCTTTGGCGAAGCCCTGCCGGAGATCTCCACCACCACCGACACCACGCCGTCGTGTTGTCGGGATTCCGGGGAGGATCTACTACATCCGCTGTCCGCTGGAACGGGGAGAAGGACGTCATCATCAACACCGAACGTGTGACCGAGTACGGAGATGCTGCCCGACTGTGGCACCGTCAAGATCTTCTACGTGCTTTTGAAAGCAGCAAGTGATCGACTACATCAACAACGAGATCTAATCTCGTAGGCTTTGGAAATCTTCGAGGGTTAGTCTCATGATCTTCTCGTTGCTACCATCTACTAGATTGAATCTTGGCTTGTTATTCGTTCTTGCGGTAGGAAATTTTTTGTTTTCTATGCTACAAATCCCATCAGAACAAGAGGCTTCGGCCCTAGTTATTCGTGGGATATTGGGTTTCCGAGCGACACAGAGACTTATAGAAGCCGAGCGAGAGCAAAACAACGCCAGTAGGAGGTGCAGAATGACCGGTTAAACGAGTTCCAACGCCGAATTGACCAGCAACAGCGGCAGATTGAGCAGCAGTAGCGGGAGATTAACGAACTTAAAGGACAGCGCGAGCCAGATAATACCGCCGGCATATCTCATCGGCGAAGCAGCGTGGCTGACTCGGAGGTCCCGGCTGAATGTACACGGATGATAGATGGCGGTCCTGGCTACCCCGTGGATGGAATCAAGGAACAGACACCTTGTGATCTCCATGAGGTGTTCAGGAACCTATCTCTTAAGGTGGCGGTCGGCTATGTTTTAACTGCATTAGGACCTGAAGGTGAGCCAGCACTATGGCGTGGCAATGAGATTCCAGCTGGCTATGCTCGTGTCGGGGTGGATTCAATTGTACCGACGTTTGAGTCATTGCAGCTTGAAATCCCGGGAGGTGAAGGTCGGGATACACTCGGATACGTACTGGTTGACATCATTCTTTGGGATAAGAAAAACATTAGGCTTCCAGGTTGGGTACCCCCTACTAGTCACCGCAGGTCACCATCACCTCCTCCAAGTGATCGCAGGTCACCATCACCTCCTCCGAGTGGTCACATGCCACCATCACCCCATGAGTATGACCACCACATCCCTAGTCCATCTCCATCTCCTGCGCCGCCGCTTGCGCCCACTAAGACTCGGCAGGCACCCAAGCGGAAGCGTGTCAAGAGTCCTATACGCCGATTGTCGCCCCTCCCAAGAGTACCAAAGGTTCCTCCCCCGTCCTTACGATCTTACTATCGAGAAAAATGAGGCTGTTGTAAAGAAACAAATGCATGAGCATTTTCATAAGGAGAAACCCAAGCCCCCAGCACCATACACAGAGAAGCAAAAAGCATATGCTCTTGATTTTCTGAACACACCATCGCAATATGACTTACACGAGAAGAAGGATGACTATACATGCACACTTGTGAAGGTAATTGAGCAGAGCAAAGAGAAGGATAGTGCTAGCACGAGCACATCATCAACTAGAAGTGTAGCCGGGAAGCAATCAAGTACAAAAAATGCACCCCTCAAGGCTAAGCAAGCGACAACAAGCTGAAAAAGAAAGAAAGTTCCCCAGCTCGAAGAACAAACCAAACAATCGAACCCACCTCTCAAAGTGTTAGATGTTCCCTCGGTGTACCAGGAACATGGTGGTTTCGATATGGAAGCAGCAGCGGCGCTAGCGGGTCAAATGGGCTATACTGTGGACCAATTGCTGAGTTCCCAAGATGCTGCACTACCCATTGCTGATATAGCCCCTAAATTTTTCTACGGGGCCGACTTGGTCAGCAAAGAGCGGCTACGTCAACTGCCAACGCATATGTGGAATTTGCATCAGCGGTACCTTGATGCGTGCTGATACGTCTCAAACGTATCTATAATTTCTGATGTTCCATGCTAGTTTTATGACAATACCTACATGTTTTGTTCACACTTTATATCGTTTTGATGCATTTTCCGGAACTAACATATTAACGAGATGCCGAAGTGCCGCTTGTTGTTTTCTAGCTGTTTTTGGTTTCGAAATCCTAGAAAGGAAATATTCTCGGAATCGGACGAAATCAACGCCCAACATCTTATTTGTCCCGGAAGCTTCCGGAGCACCGTAGAGGGACCGAGAGGGAGGCCCGGGGCCACCACACATGGTGGCGGCGCGGCCCAAGGGGGGGCGCGCCCCCCTAGTGTGTGGGTCCCCCGTGGCCCTTTCGACTCCGCCTCTTCGCCTATAAGATGCCTCGTGACCTAAATCTTCGACACCGATTGACGAAACACCAGAAAACCTTCCAGAGCCGCCGCCATCGCGAAACTCCAATTCGGGGGATAGAAGTCTCTATTCCGGCACCCTGCCGGGACGGGGAATTGCCCCCGGAGTCATCTCCATCGACACCACCGCCATCTTCATCGCCATCGATGTCTCCTATGATGAGGAGGGAGTAGTTCTCCCCCGAGACTGAGGGCTCTATCGTAGCTATGTGGTTCATCTCTCTCTTTGTGATCTAGTTGAATATCATCTATGTGGTACTCTGGTGATGTTATTAAAGTAGTCTATTCCTCCTCCATGATGTAATGTTGATAGTGTGTGCATCATGAAGTACTTGGTGTAGGTTATGATTGTGATCTCTTGTAGATTATGAAGTTAACTATTACTATGATAGTATTGATGTGATCTATTCCCCCTTTCATAGCTGATGTTGACAGTGTGCATGCTATGTTAGTACTCGGTATAATTGCGTTGGTCTATCTTGCACTCTAAGGTTATTTAAATATGAACATCGAATGTTGTGGAGCTTGTTAACTCCGGCATTGAGGTGCTCTTGTAGCCCTACACAATTAATGGTGTTTGTCATCCAACAAGAGAGTGTAGAGTGGTTTTATTATGTGATCAATGTTGAGAGTGTCCACTAGTGAAAGTATGATCCCTAGGCCTTATTTCCGAACATCGAATCTCCGTTTACTTACTGTTCTGTTGCATGTTTACTCGCTGCCATATTTCATTCAGATTGCTATTACCACTCATATACATCCATACTACTTGTATTTCACTATCTCTTCGCCGAACTAGTGCACCTATACATCTGACAGGTGTATTAGGTGTGTTGGGGACACAAGAGACTTCTTGTATCGTGATTGCAGGGTTGCTTGCGAGGGATATCTTTGACCTCTTCCTCCCTGAGTTCGATAAACCTTGGGTGATTCACTTAAGGGAAACTTGCTGTTGTTCTACAAACCTCTCGCTCTTGGAGGCCCAACACTGTCTACGAGGAATAGAAGCGTGCGTAGACATCAAGCTATTTTCCGGCGCCGTTGCCGGGGAGGTAAGGTAAAAGGTATTCACATCCTCTCGACTACTAAGCTATCTCCTAGTCTTGTTGCCGGTGTGTGAGTGCTCGAAGCTATTTCCTTTAGATCCCGCAATTGCATCTTTTTGTTTCTTGTTTTTATTTTTCACTAGTTAGGCATAATGGAAAACAACAATGAGCTTTTTAATCTATTTCCTGAGTTAAGATATGAATTGTTTGATGCAAAAATTAAAAAACCTATGGAACCTTATTTGCATGCTAGTAGCAATGTTATTAGTATGAACGCAATTACTGCTAATGCTATGGAGAAGTCTAAGCTTGGGGAAGCTAGTTTTTATGATCTTTTTAGCTTCCCATCTTTAGGGGAGAAAATTTGCTCTGATAATGCTTTATCTCCCATATGCGATAACTCTAATGATGCTTGTGATATTTAAAATCCACCTACTGAAAGTACTTCTTTCAAGATACCCATCAAAATTATTGAACGTGTTATGGATAACCGCTATGAAGGGGATGGAACTATCCATCCCGGAGATCATTTACTGTTTTTGCATGAATTATGCGGGTTATTCAAGTGTGCAGGTATCTCTATGGATGAAGTGAAGAAGAAACTATTCTCTATGTCGTTGTCTGCTAAAGCGGCGCATTGGTACAAACTGCTGAAGGATGGGCATTCTCTTGATTGGAAGGATATTGTGCCTCTATTTTACTCTAAATTCTATCCTCCAAGTGAAATTCACAAATACCGGAACCGCATATATAATTTCTGGCCTCATGATGGAGAGAGTATTGCCCAAGCATGGGGGAGATTGAAGTCTTTAATGCTCAAATGCCCCAATCATGAGCTTCCTAGTAATATCATCATTGATAATTTCTATGCAAGACTTTCTTTTCAAGATAAAACCTTGCTGGATACTACTTGTTCTGGATCATTTACACGCAATGAACAAGAGTTTAAAAGGGACCTTCTTGATCGGATTCAGGAGAACACTGAAGGATGGGAGAACAACAAAGGTAAAGAGTCAGGTATAAATTATGATTATGAATGCATTGAAACTTTTATGGATACTGATAAAATTCGAAGTATGAATGCTACTTATGGTCTTGACTCTCAAGTTGTTGCAAATATTTATAAAGCTTTTGCCTCTCATTTTGAATTGCCTAGGAAGAATTTTGATAAGTATCATGAACCTTTTAAAGACACTTGCATGAAGGATGAAACTCTTTTTAATGATTGCAATGAACATGCCCAAACTTCTGTTTCTTATAAGCATGTTAATTTTTGTGGAATGCATAGACCTTGTGGAATTAATCAAATCGAAGATGAATATTGTATCCACCATATGAATGAAAAAACTAGAAAGTGGTCTAGGGCTCTAGATGATCTTGGTAAAAAAGTTTGTGCCAGCTATCCTTTTATTTGTGAACTTTGTCATAAAGTGGGTCATTTTAATTTTCAATGCTCCTCCAATGATAATTCGCACTCCATGAGTGCTACAAATTTGTATTGTAATGATGAAATTACTCCTAATCAGCATGATGAACTTACTTTATTTTTGTGGTGTGAAGAGTTATCAAGAAAAATCTCTTTGTTACATATGAGTGATCTTGATATTGATGATGTCCTGCGTGGGTGTTTTTCTTATTGCATTGATAATTGCCATACAAATACTTACATACAAAATATTTTAGAAGATGACACTTTGCCAAAATATGATAGGACCTCTGTGTGTTTTGAACTTATTAATGAAAAGGAGGAATCCTCCCAAGTTTCTTCTATTGTTTCTGGAAATAAATCAGGTTATGTGGAGGAGCCTCCCTTCAAGCCTCTTCATCCTAAATAAATCAGGTTATGTGAAGAAGAACCCCGCGTGTATGAGATAACGATAGGTAACCGTAAGTATGTTGCTCCTAATGATTATTATGATAATGAATCTGAGTACAATGATCTTCCTATGCCCTTTACCTACATTAGTGATCATGATTTGAAAGAGCACACTACTTTTGATATTGGAAATCTCTCGGGAAACTAATTCTGAAAATGATGATGTTAATAATTGCCATAGTATCGAGTACTATCCATGCTTCCTCCCATAATGATATAGAAAGCTCTAAGCTTGGGGATGAGGTGTTTTAAAATCCTTTTGCTACTGATCATTATATGTTTGATACATCTCCTTCTAGTAACAACGATGGTATGGTCACAGATGAACATACTGTGAAAGACAACTATTATATTTCTTATGACGACACTATGCCTCCAATCTTTGATGATTATTATAAAGAATGCTATGATATAGGTTATAACTATCCTTATGAAACTTTTCATAGTTATGATTGGGTTGCTAAAAACAATTCCCTTAGTATGCAACTTGTTTACCATGTTCAAATTCTTGATAATAATCTTGCTCCAATTACTATTAATGAGAAGAACTCTTCTTATGCCAAAATTAATGATACTTTTATGCATATGAACCATGATAAGAATGTTTTAAGTGATGGGTATATTGTGGATTTCATCAATGATGCTACTGAAAGTTATTATGAGAGAGGGAAACACGGTTATATGCATCTTAATAATATTAAGTTTTCCCTCTTTATGTTGAGAATCTTGAAGTTGCGCTTGTCTAGTTTTCCTATGCTTGTTGCATTATGCCTACATGACTTGTTTATTTACAAGATTCCTTTTCATAGGAAGTTGGTTAGGCTTAAATTTGTTTTGAATTTGCTTCTTGATGCTCTCTTTTGCTTCAACTCTTATTTCTTGGGAGTGCATCATTAAAACTGCTGAGCCCATCTTAATGGCTATAAAGAAAGCACTTCTTGGGAGATAACCCATGTATTATTTTACTACAGCAATTTTGTTTTATATTTGAGTCTTGGAAGTTGTTACTACTGTAGTAACCTCTCCTTATCTCTATTTTATTGCATTATTGTGCCAAGTAAAGTCTTTGATAGTAAGGTTCATACTAGATTTGGATTACTGCGCAGAAACAGATTTCTTGCTGTCACGAATTTGGGCAGGGTTCTCCGTAGGTAACTTAGAAAAATCTGCCAATTTACGTGAGTGATCCTCAGATATGTACGCAACTTTCATTCAATTTGAGCATTTTCATCCGAGCAAGTCCGGTGCCTCTAAAAATTCGTCTTTACGGATCGTTCCGTTTTGACAGATTCTGCCTTTTATTTCGCATTGCCTCTTTTGCTCGTGTTGGATGGATTTCTTTGTTCCATTAACTTCCAGTAGCTTTGAGCAATGTCCGAAGTGTTAAGAATGATTGTGTCACCTCTGAACATGTGAATTTTTGATTATGCACTAACCCTCTAATGAGTTTGTTTTGAGTTTGGTGTGGAGGAAGTTTTCAAGGGTCAAGAGAGGAGGATGATACAATATGATCAAGAAGAGTGAAAAGTCTAAGCTTGGGGATGCCCCCGTGGTTCATCCCTGCATATTTCAAGAAGACTCAAGCATCTAAGCTTGGGGATGCCCAAGGCATCCCCTTCTTCATCGACAACTTATCAGGTCACCTCTAGTGAAACTATATTTCTATTCCGTCACATCTTATGTGCTTTACTTGGAGCGTCTGTGTGCTTTTATTTTCGTTTTGTTATTTTCATTCTCTGAATAAATTCATGCTTGTGTTGGAGAGAGACACGCTCCGCTGTTGCATATGAACATTTGTGTTCTTCGCTTTATCTTTAATGTTCATGGCGAAGGTTGAAACTACTTCGTTCATTGTTATATGGTTGGAAACAGAAAATGCTGCATGTGGTAACTGGTATAATGTCTTGAATAATTTGATACTTGGCAATTGTTGTGCTCATATAGATCATGTTTAAGCTATTTCATCATGTACTTTGCACCTATTAATGAAGAACTACATAGAGCTTGTTAAAATTTGGTTTGCATGATTGGTCTCTCTAGAGTCTAGATATTTTCTGGTTAAGGTGCTTGAACAACAAGGAGACGATGTAAAGTCTTATAATGCTTGCAATATGTTCATATGTGAGTCTTGCTGCACCGTTTCATACTTGAGTTTGCTTCAAACAACCTTGCTAGCCTAGCCTTGTATTGAGAGGAATACTTCTCGTGCATCCAAATCCTTGAGCCAATAACCATGCCATTTGTGTCCACCATACCTACCTACTACATGGTATTTCTCCGCCATTCCAAAGTAAATTACTTGAGTGCTACCTTTAAAATTTATATCCTTTGTCTTGCAATATATAGCTCATGGGAAAATAGCCTTAAAAACTATTGTGGTGAAGAATATGTACTTATGTGTCTTATTTCTTAATAAGTTGCTTGTTGAGCGGTAACCATGCTTCTGGGGACGCCATCAACTTTTACCTTTGTTGAATATCATGTGAGTTGCTATGCATGTTCGTCTTGTCTGAAGTAAGGGAGATTTTCATGATCAAATTGTATGAGTATGCATATTGTTAGAGAAGAACATTGGGCCGCTAACTAAAGCCATGATTCATGGTGGAAGTTTCAGTTTGGACATTTAATCCTCAATCTCTTATGAGAATATTAACTGTTGTCGAATGCTTATGCATTAAAGAGGAGTCCATTATCTGTTGTCTATGTTGTCCCGGTATGGATGTCTAAGTTGAGAATAACCAAAAGCGAGAAATCCAATGCGAGCTTTCTCCTTAGACCTTTGTACGAGCGGCATAGAGGTACCCCTTTGTGACACTTGGTTGAAACATATGCTATGCAATGATAATCCATGTTAATCCAAGCTAATTAGGACAAGGTGCAAGCACTATTGGTAATCTATGCATGAGGCTTGCAACTTATAGGATATCTTATACAAAACACATATGATTCATTACTACCGTTGACAAAATTGCTTCTATGTTTTCAAAAATGAAAAGCTCTAGCACAAATATAGTAATCCATGCTTCCCTCTGCGAAGGGCCATTCTTCTACTTTATGTTGAGTCAGTTTACCTACTTCTTTCTATCTTAGAAGCAAACACTTGTGTCAACTGTGTGCATTGATTCTTACATGTTTACTTATTGCACTTGTTATATTGCTTTATGTTGACAACTATCCATGAGATATACATGTTACAAGTTGAAAGCAATTGCTGAAACTTAATCATCCTTTGTGTTGCTTCAATGCCTTTACTTTGAATTTATTGCTTTATGAGTTAACTCTTATGCAAGACTTATTGATGCTTGTCTTGAAAGTACTATTCATGAAAAGTCTTTGTTATATGGTTCAGCTTGTTTACTCATTGTCTTTACCATTGCTTCGAATCGCCGTATTCATCTCATATGCTTTATAATAGTATGATCAAGATTATGTAAGCAGTATGTCACTTCGAAATTAGTCTTGTTATCGTTTACCTACTCGAGGGCGAGTAGGAACTAAGCTTGGGATGCTTGATACGGCTCTCAAACGTATCTATAATTTCTTATGTTCCATGCTACTTTTATGATGATACTCACATGTTTTATACACTTTATATGTCATTATTATGCATTTTCCGGCACTAACCTATTGACGAGATGCCGAAAGAGCCGAGTTGTTGTTTTCGCTGTTTTTGGTTTCGTAAATCCTAGTAAGGAAATATTCTCGGAATTGGACGAAATCAACGCCCGTGGGCCTATTTTTGCACTGAAGCTTCCGGAAGACCGGAGGACTTACGAAGTGGGGCCACGAGGTGGCGCCACACTAGGCGGCGCGGCCCAGAGCCGTTGGCCGCGCGGCCCTAGCGTGTGGGGCCCCGTGGCGCCCTGACCTACCCTTCCGCCTACATATAGTCTTCGTCGCGAAACCCCCGAGTACCGAGAGCCACGATACGGAAAACCTTCCAGAGACGCCGCGCGCCAATCCCATCTCGGGGATTCAGGAGATCGCCTCCGGCACCTCGCTCGAGAGGGGAATCATCTCCCGGAGGTCTCTTCATCGCCATGATCGCCTCCGGATCGATGTGTGAGTAGTTCACCCTCGGACTATGGGTCCATAGCAGTAGCTAGATGGTCGTCTTCTCCTCATTGTGCTATCATGTTAGATCTTGTGAGCTGCCTATCATGATCAAGATCATCTATTTGTAATCCTTCATGTTGTGTTTGTTGGGATCCGATGAATATTGAATACTATGTCAAGTTGATTATCAATCTATCATATATGTTATTTATGTTCTTGCATGCTCTCCGTTGCTAGTAGAGGCTCCAGCCAAGTTGATACTTGTGACTCCAAGAGGGAGTATTTATGCTCGATAGTGGGTTCATGCCTCCATTAAATCGGGACGATGACGAAAGTTCTAAGGTTGTGGATGTGCTCGTTGCCACTAGGGATAAAACATCGATGCTTTGTCTAAGGATATTTGTGTTGATTACATTACGCACCATACTTAATGCAATTGTCCGTTGTTTACAACTTAATACTGGAGGGGTTCGGATGATAACTCGAAGGTGGACTTTTTAGGCATAGATGCATGTCTGGATAGCGGTCTATGTACTTTGTCGTAATGCCCGATTAAATCTCATAGTACTCATCATGATATATGTATGTGCATTGTTATGCCTTCTTTATTTGTCAATTGCCCAACCGTAATTTGTTCACCCAACATCTGCTATCTTATGGGAGAGACACCACTAGTGAACTGTGGACCCCGGTCCTATTCTTTACATCCGAAATACAATCCGCTGCAATTGTTCTTTACCTGTTCTTCGCAAACAACCATCATCATCCACACTATACATCTAATCCTTTGTTTACGAGCAAGCCGGTGAGATTGACAACCTCGTCGTTACGTTGGGGCAAAGTTCTGTGATTGTGTTGTGCAGGTTCCACGTTGGCGCCGGAATCCACGGTGTTGCGCCGCACTACACTCCTCCGCCATCAACCTTCAACGTGCTTCTTGGCTCCTCCCGGTTCGATAAACCTTGGTTTCTTACTGAGGGAAACTTGCTGCTGTGCGCATCACACCTTCCTCTTGGGGTTCCCAACGGACGTGTCAACTACACGCATCAAGCATTTTTTCAGGCGCCGTTGCCGGGGACCTGAAGAAAAGCTACACCACAAAGATTTCTAACTCCCACGTCAACTACACGCCAGACTATTTTTTCTGGCGCCGTTGTCGGGGAGATCAAGACACGCTGCAAGGGGAGTCTCCACTTCCAATCTCTTTACTTTGTTTTTGTCTTGCTTTGCTTTACTGTACTTTATTTACTACTTTGTTTTCTGCATTATATCAAAACACAAAAAAATTAGTTGCTAGTTTTACTTTATTTACTGTCTTGTTCTCTATATTAAAAACACACAAAAATTAGTTACTTGCATTTTTACTTCAGTTATCATGTCTAGCTCCGCACCTCGTTACTTCTTCACCCGAGGAATTAGTCTTCACTTTTAAACAAGGGGATGAGGAGAGTTTTAAAGATGCTTGGTCCAGAATTTTTGATTCTTATCGTAAAGCTGAACCTCAAATGACTCTAAGTTTGCTCCTTAGTAATTTTTATTTTGGGCTTATGATTCGCTATAGATATGCCTTGGATGCTGTAGTGGGAGGAGATTTCCTTCATTGCGACGGTGATCAAGCTTTTAATGCCATAAAAAAATTAGTTGCATCACATAGTTCAGCTAATAACTTTGATTCAGCTTTTATTAGCATCTATAATAGATTAAACACTCTTGAGACAAGTGCATCTTGGTTGAAAGAGAATTATAGTTATGTTCGTAACCGTCTTGATCAAGTTTTAGTGAACTCTGAACCTTCAACATGGGACCCTACTATTAAAGTTGTTATAGGTGGTGAAACTTTTCATGCCAATTGTGATATTATGTCTGAATTTTGCCTTATGCCTAAGAGTATTTATGAATCTTTGACACTTTGGGGACTCGTTGAAGGGGGAGAAGGAATAACTCTTATTGATAACTCTGTTATAATTCCTAAGGGAATAGCCGAGGGTGTGCATACAACCATTCTTGGAAGAACAGTATCCACTGATTATCTTGTTATTGAATGTGTAGGAACAGCACAAATCACACTCGGAAGATCCCTGCTGAAACTATTGGGAGCAGTCATAAATGAGGGAGAAGGCACCCTAAAATTCACCTCTACACCGGGAGGTAGACATGTATTCCCTAAATCAAAGGGTAGCAAAAAGAATAAGAAAGGTGGGAGCAATGCCCGAGGTAAAGCTTCATCTCTTGATAACACTTGATACACACTTTCTGTGCCTAGCTGAAAGGATTTAAAGAAAAGCGCTTATGGGAGACAACCCATTATTTTACTTCTGCACTTTATTTTATATTTGAGTCTTGGAAGTTGTTTACTACTGTAGAAACCTCTCCTTATCTTTAGTTTTATTGTATTGTTGTGCCAAGTAAAGTCTTTGATAGTAAAGTCAAGTACTAGATTTGGATTACTCACGCGAGTTCAGATTTCTTTGCTGTCACGAATTTGGGTCGTAGTCTCCCTGTAGGAAACTCAAAAAATCTAAGTCAATTTACGTGCATGATCCTCAGATATGTACGCAACTTTCATTCAATTTGGGCATTTTCGTTTGAGCAAGTCTGGTGCCACTTATAAAATCCGTCTTTACGAACTGTTCTGTTTTGACAGATTCTGCCTTTTATTTCGCATTGCCTCTTTTGCTATGTTGGATGGATTTCTTTGTTCCATTAATGTCCAGTAGCTTTATGCAATGTCCAGAAGTGTTAAGAATGATTGTGTCACCTCTGAACATGTGAATTTTTATTATGCACTAACCCTCTAATGAGTTTGTTTCGAGTTTGGTGTGGAGGAAGTTTTCAAGGATCAAGAGAGGGGTATGATGCAATATGATCAAGGAGAGTGAAAGCTCTAAGCTTGGGGATGCCCCGGTGGTTCATCCCTGCATATTATAAGAAGACTCAAGCGTCTAAGCTTGGGGATGCCCAAGGCATCCCCTTCTTCATCGACAACATTATCAGGTTCCTCCACTGAAACTATATTTTTATTCCGTCACATCTTATGCACTTTGCTTGGAGCGTCGGTTTGTTTTTATTTTTGTTTTGTTTGAATAAAATGGATCCTAGCATTCACTTTATGGGAGAGAGACACGCTCCGCTGTAGCATATGGACAAATATGTCCTTAGGCTCTATCTCATAGTATTCATGGCGAAGTTTACTTCTTCGTTAAATTGTTATATGGTTGGAATTGGAAAATGATACATGTAGTAAATTGCTATAATGTCTTGGATAATTTGATACTTGGCAATTGTTGTGCTCATAGATCTGTTTAAGCTCTTGCATCATATACTTTGCACCCATTAATGAAGAAATACTTAGAGCTTGCTAATTTGGTTTGCATATTTGGTTTCTCTAGAGTCTAGATAACATCTAGTATTGAGTTTTGAACAACAAGGAAGACGGTATGGAGTCTTATAATGTTTACCATATGTCTTTTATGTGAGTTTTGTTGTACCTTTCATCCTTGTGTTTGTTTCAAATAACCTTGCTAGCCTAAACCTTGTATCGAGAGGGAATACTTCTCATGCATCCAAAATACTTGAGCCAACCACTATGCCATTTGTGTCCACCATACCTACCTACTACATGGTATTTATCCGCCATTCCAAAGTAAATTGCTTGAGTGCTACCTTTAAAATTCCATCATTCACCTTTGCAATATATAGCTCATGGGACAAATAGCTTAAAAACTATTGTAGTATTGAATATGTACTTATGCACTTTATCTCTTATTAAGTTGCTTGTTGTGCGATAACCATGCTTACGGGACGCCATCAACTATTCTTTGTTGGATATCATGTGAGTTGCTATGCATGTCCGTCTTGTCCGACGCAAGAGAGATCTACCACCTTCATGGTTGGAGCATGCATATTGTTAGAGAAGAACTTTGGGCCGCTAACTAAAGCCATGATTCATGGTGGAAGTTTCAGTTTGGACATATATCCTCAATCTCATATGAGAATAATAATTGTTGCCACATGCTTATGCATTAAAGAGGAGTCCATTATCCGTTGTCCATGTTGTCCCGGTATGGATGTCTAAGTTGAGAATAATCAAAAGCGAGAAATCCAAAATGCGAGCTTTCTCCTTAGACCTTTGTACAGGCGGCATGGAGGTACCCCATTGTGACACTTGGTCAAAACATGTGCATTGCAAAGATCCGGTAGTCCAAGTTAATTAGGACAAGGTGCGGGCACTATTAGTATACTATGCATGAGACTTGCAACTTGTAAGATATAATGTACATAACTCATATGCTTTATTACTACCGTTGACAAAATTGTTTCATGTTTTCAAAATAAAAGCTCTAGCACAAATATAGCAATCGATGCTTTCCTCTTTGAAGGACCATTCTCTTTACCTTTTATGTTGAGTCAGTTCACCTATCTCTCTCCACCTCAAGAAGCAAACACTTGTGTGAACTGTGCATTGATTCCTACATACTTGCATATTGTACTTGTTATATTACTCTATGTTGACAATTATCCATGAGATATGCATGTTACAAGTTGAAAGCAACCGCTGAAACTTAATCTTCCTTTGTGTTGCTTCAATGCCTTTACTTTGATTTATTGCTTTATGAGTTAACTCTTATGCAAGACTTATTGATGCTTGTCTTGAAGTACTATTCATGAAAAGTCTTTGCTTTATGATTCACTTGTTTACTCATGTCATTACCATTGTTTTGATCGCTGCATTCACTACATATGTTTACAAATAGTATGATCAAGGTTATGATGGCATATCACTTCAGAAATTATCTTTGTTATCGTTTTACCTGCTCGGGACGAGCAGGAACTAAGCTTGGGGATGCTTGATACGTCTCCGACGTATCGATAATTTCTTATATTCTATGCCATATTATTGATGATACCTACATGTTTTATGCACACTTTATGTCATATTCGTGCATTTTCTGGAACTAACCTATTAACAAGATGCCGAAGTGTTCCTGTTTTCTGCTGTTTTTGGTTTCAGAAATCCTAGTAACGAAATATTCTCGGAATTGGACGAAACGAAGACCCAGGGGCCTATTTTTCCACGGAGCTTCCAGAAGACCGAAGAACATACGAAGTGAGGCCACGAGGTGGCGACACCACAAGGCGGCGCGGCCAAGGGGGGGCCCGCGCCGCCCTATGGTGTGGGCCCCTCGTCTGGCCCCCGACTCTGCCCTTCCGCCTACTTAAAGCCTCCGTCGCGAAACCCCGATGCGAAAAACCACGATACGGAAAACCTTCCGAGACGCCGCCGCCGCCGATCCCATCTCGGGGGATTCTGGCGATCTCCTCCGGCACCCTGCCGGAGAGGGGATTCATCTCCCGGAGGACTCTACACCGCCATGGTCGCCTCCGGAGTGATGAGTGAGTAGTTCACCCCTGGACTATGGGTCCATAGCAGTAGCTAGATGGTTGTCTTCTCCTCATTGTGCTTCATTGTTGGATCTTGTGAGCTGCCTAACATGATCAAGATCATCTATCTGTAATTCTATATGTTGTGTTTGTCGGGATCCGATGGATAGAGAATACCATGTTATGTTAATTATCAAGTTATTACATATGTGTTGTTTATGATCTTGCATGCTCTCCGTTACTAGTAGAGGCTCTGGCCAAGTTTTTGCTTTTAACTCCAAGAGGGAGTATTTATGCTCGATAGTGGGTTCATGCCTGCATTGACACCGGGACGAGTGACGAAAGTTCTAAGGTTGTGTTGTGCTTGTTGCCACTAGGGATAAAACATTGGCGCTATGTCCGAGGATGTAGTTGTTGATTACATTACGCACCATACTTAATGCAATTGTCTGTTGTTAGCAACTTAATACTGGAGGGGGTTCGGATGATAACCTCAAGGTGGACTTTTTAGGCATAGATGCAGTTGGATGGCGGTCTATGTACTTTGTCGTAATGCCCAATTAAATCTCACTATACTTATCATGTCATGTATGTGCATTGTTATGCCCTCTCTATTTGTCAATTGCCCGACTGTAATTTGTTCACCCAACATGCTTTTATCTTATGGGAGAGACACCTCTAGTGAACTGTGGACCCCGGTCCATTCTTTTAATACTGAAATACAAATCTGCTGCAATACTTGTTTTACTTGTTTTCTCTCGCAAACAATCATCTTCCACACAATACGGTTAATCCTTTGTTACGGCAAGTCGGTGAGATTGACAACCTCATCTGTTTCGTTGGGGCAAAGTACTTTGGTTGTGTTGTGCGAGGTTCCACGTTGGCGCCGAAATCTGCTGGTGTTGCGCCGCACTACATCCCGCCGCCATCAACCTTCAACGTGCTTCTTGACTCCTACTCGGTTCGATTAAACCTTGGTTTCTTGCGAGGGAAACTTGCCGCTGTGCGCATCACACCTTCCTCTTGGGGTTCCCAACGGACGTGTCAACTACACGCATCAGCCCCCACCTGTCACCGGCTCGCTGACGCTGGACCGCATTGCGCCGGCGCCGGCCCATTTACCTCTCTCTCTGCCTAGCCCGTTAAGATCTCCCGCCAGCCCACAGTTTGAATTCAAAATTGGAAAATAGAAAAATACCCTAATCTGATGCAAACTTTGAAATTCAATAGGGACAAATCTACTAGGCCAAAATTTGTAAATTTTATATCTCTGGAAAGCTTAGGATTTTCTCTACACAATGCCACTGGTTTGAACCATAGATCTATTGTAGAATTAAAGTGAGGAAATAAACAAGGCAGGGACTTTTCTGCCTTAGATTAATTCTTAAAAATCAACCAAAAATGCTTTTGAGTTGATTCCAACTCCTATAATTCACATTTCACTTATACTAATTGTTTATGCAAAAATATGCCATGCTTACTTTGAATGATCATGGCCTAGTTTAATTAAAGGACTTTATGGCTATTTCTAGTCAAAGATATTGTTCAAAACTATTAAGAAATCTTATGGGAGTGTTTCTCTCATTTAAATCTTGTCATGAACAATTCAAAATGAGGTAGAGACTCTGGTCATTTAGGTCTCATATGAATTGTTGATGATCTTAAATCTTTAACATGTTAGGATTAAATGGTATGAGGTGTTCACCTCATTTAAATCATTTTCTTAAATGATAAGTGTGAAGAGGTTGACTTTGGTCAACCTAGGTCACATATTATTCATAAGAGAAATTAAATATTAAGAAGATAATGAGAGGAAATTATTTCTCTAAGTAATTGAAACTAACACCTAAGTTAGTATGAGAGGAAATTATTTTTCTTAAATAATAAGAAAAACACATCCACCCACTTAATAGTAATGTGTGATGCTAGTTTAAGTGTGTGAACCATTTTTGTGCTTAGTTTAATTAGATAAGTTTGCTGTGATGATTGTGTTCCCCGTATTCGTATTTTAGACGCTAGTACCGAGGAGTACCAGGAGGAGGAGGAGGTCTACTTCCAAGGAGAAGAAGACCACTTTGACCAATTCCCCAACCAAGGCAAGATAATACTCTTGCAAAGTGCAAAGCTCACCATGAGCAAGGCATTACCCCATTTACTTTATGCTTATGATCCTATTTCCCGGTTTTACTTTACAAGCTTTATTTACCGTTGTTTTATCAAAGTACTTTTTGATTCATGATTCACTTGGTTAGTATTGAGTTAGTACAAGAAAATCAAACTTAGCCTAGAAGCAAAGCAAGTTACTTAGCACCCCTCATACCTAGATGCTAGTGCTAAATTTAAAAATGACTACTCTAGATGGGAACATGTGTTTATGAAATGATGATGGTGAAAACCTTGGAATGATGAGTCATTTCAATTGAAAGATTTTGAAGGTGAATATGACATGAGTTTGACTTGGTGAATTTGGCTAAAAACTGATGATTGAGTTGGATGCGATACCATTCCAATTTTTGAGTACCCCCACAATACCTGATTATGGGTAAGGCTTAGCTGGAAATTTATATGTCTTAGTATGGGTTCCCTCTGAACACACATCATAGGGGTTATGCTTGAGGCTGCCTCCGTTGTTGAGAAATGATGTGAATTGAAGGTGAATTGTACGACCAAGCCATGTGCGGTTCCGGGTTAACGGTTGGTTTTCACCGGGAGGCCAAGCTCATGGGGAGAGGTGCCTATACTAGGGTGTGTAAGTGAAAGGTTAACGGTTGATGATCCGCGTACCGAGTTACGATTATTCGGGGTTTTATCCACGACGGATGAAATCAAATGTTGTGGCACATGTGTGCAACCTCTGCAGAGTGTAAACCTATTCGAATAGCCGCGTCCGCGGTCATGGACCGATTGGAAAGGCCATACTTGTTTCCGTCATCAGAATTTACATCTTTTTTAACTTGAACGGTGACTTTGAATTTGAATCACAACAGAGTTGTGGGAATGACACTAATGTTCCCACTTGAGTTAGTTAGCACATGAGGAGTTGTTTACTAAAATGTTTCTAAACTAAAATTGGCTTTATGCAATTAATCCTAGAGCTTAGAACACTTCAATAGCAATATTAGTACTTACATTAGTATTAGATTGCGAGTACTTAAAGTACTCACGGCTTTGTCCCTGGCTATTCAAATGGCCAGACTATGAAGCCGAGCAGCAGTACGAGGATGACGATCAGCAGGACGTCTACCACAACTAGGAGCTTCTAACGTCAAGCGTTGGCCTGTGGACTAGAGAGTCCTTGTATCTTACGCTTCCGCTATGAACTTGTGTTTGTTCGTTGATCAATAGATCAACTATTCGTGTAATATGGATCATGTGATTCCAAGTTGTAAGACATTATG
>NC_061510.1:212753812-212799033 GCF_022539505.1 Lolium rigidum
ATATACATGTTACAAGTTGAAAGCAATTGCTGAAACTTAATCATCCTTTGTGTTGCTTCAATGCCTTTACTTTGAATTTATTGCTTTATGAGTTAACTCTTATGCAAGACTTATTGATGCTTGTCTTGAAAGTACTATTCATGAAAAGTCTTTGTTATATGGTTCAGTTGTTTACTCATTGTCTTTACCATTGCTTCGAATCGCTGCATTCATCTCATATGCTTTATAATAGTATGATCAAGATTATGTAAGTAGCATGTCACTTCAGAAATTAGTCTTGTTATCGTTTACCTACTCGAGGGCGAGTAGGAACTAAGCTTGGGGATGCTTGATACGTCTCAAACGTATCTATAATTTCTGATGTTCCATGCTAGTTTTATGACAATACCTACATGTTTTGTTCACACTTTATATCGTTTTGATGCATTTTCCGGAACTAACCTATTAACGAGATGCCGAAGTGCCAGTTGTTGTTTTCTGCTGTTTTTGGTTTCAGAAATCCTAGAAAGGAAATATTCTCGGAATCGGACGAAATCAACGCCCAACATCTTATTTTTCCCGGAAGCTTCCGGAGCACCGGAGAGGGACCAGAGGGGAGGCCCAGGGCCACCACACATGGTGGCGGCGCGGCCCAAGGGGGGCGCGCCCCCCTAGTGTGTGGGTCCCCCGTGGCCCTTCCGACTCCGCCTCTTCGCCTATAAGATGCCTCGTGACCTAAATCTTCGACACCGATTGACGAAACACCAGAAAACCTTCCAGAGCCGCCGCCATCGCGAAACTCCAATTCGGGGGACAGAATTCTCTGTTCAGGCACCCTGCCGGGACGGGGAATTGCCCCCGGAGTCATCTCCATCGACACCACCGCCATCTTCATCGCCATCGCTGTCTCCTATGATGAGGAGGGAGTAGTTATCCCCCGAGGCTGAGGGCTCTACCGTAGCTATGTGGTTCATCTCTCTCTTTGTGATCTAGTTGAATATCATCTATGTGTTACTCTGGTGATGTTATTAAAGTAGTCTATTCCTCCTCCATGATGTAATGTTGACGAGTGTGTGCATCATGAAGTACTTGGTGTAGGTTATGATTGTGATCTCTTGTAGATTATGAAGTTAACTATTACTATGATAGTATTGATGTGATCTATTCCCCCTTTCATAGGCGATGTTGACGGTGTGCATGCTATGTTAGTACTCGGTATAATTGCGTTGGTCTATCTTGCACTCTAAGGTTATTTAAATATGAACATCGAATGTTGTGGAGCTTGTTAACTCCGGCATTGAGGTGCTCTTGTAGCCCTACACAATTAATGGTGTTTGTCATCCAACAAGAGAGTGTAGAGTGGTTTTATTATGTGATCAATGTTGAGAGTGTCCACTAGTGAAAGTATGATCCCTAGGAATTATTTCCGAACATCGAATCTCCGTTTACTTACTGTTCTGTTGCATGTTTACTCGCTGCCATATTTCATTCAGATTGCTATTACCACTCATATACATCCATAATACTTGTATTTCACTATCTCTTCGCCGAACTAGTGCACCTATACATCTGACAAGTGTATTAGGTGTGTTGGGGACACAAGAGACTTCTTGTATCGTGATTGCAGGGTTGCTTGAGAGGGATATCTTTGACCTCTTCCTCCATGAGTTCGATAAACCTTGGGTGATTCACTTAAGGGAAACTTGTTGATGTTCTACAAACCTCTGCTCTTGGAGGCCCAACACTGTCTACAGGAATAGAAGCGTGCGTAGACATCACGTGCAAGGAGAACAAAAAATACATCGTGGCGAATATCCCAGAAGAATATTACTTCCGAAGGGAGGATCTCCATATTGAGATTTCCGAACTCCGGAAGTTATTCAGTTTAGACGCCCTCGACAAATCTCTCATGAGTTGCTATTGCTTGTAAGTTGTTAACTACATATAAGTTCATGTTCATTCAGTTGTTCCTGTTCATTGCATTTACTCACTATATCTAATGTACTCTCTTATGCAGATTGAAGATCGATGAATGCAGAATAAAGAATATAACCAATATTGGGTTTGTTGACCCAGATAAAGTACATCATGACACGGTAAGGGATAAAGCCGAACAAACGGGGGGGAACCTACTAAGGTTTATAACGGAGCAACATTTCTAGTGTTTCCTTACAACTACAAGTGAGAATCTTACTGATCTGTTGTACACATTCAATTTTTCTTACTCGATGTAAAGTGTAATTCATGATGTATATATATAAACATGTGCAGTTTCCACTAGATTCTGCTAGACATTCAAGTTGATAAGGAAATAGTTGAAGTAAGGGACCCATTGAGTAGTGGCCTGGAAGGGTTCAGCGACTTGCAACACTTGCTCCAGAGGTAATTTCAATCATTGCCGCGCTAATCTTTCGTGATATATCAATTAATTATCCACTCATTCAATCATTCTTTTGCCTGGCAGGGTTTGGAGAGTTTTCAAGAAGTGGAATACGGGTAACTTCGCAGAGAAGTTAACATTTACTCATGTACCGTGCGCCCAGCAGCCACAGGGGACGAATCTATGTGGGTACTACGTTTGCGAGTCCATTCGCATGTTAACCACTGAGAAGAAAGATAATAGATTCAACGTAAGCAATAACATTCACAACTTTAATTTATTATCATCAATATTTCGTTATCAAGATTGATATAGTCATATTCATCTCATTTTCCTATATAGGTCGAGTTCATGCGGGAGAAGCTCTCCAACCACACGAACACCTACTAGGAATTGCGGAGGAAGTGGCAGGACTTCTGATGAGACAAATGATAGATGACAATGGCTTGTTTAGTCAAAATAGGCGCTTCTGATGATCCCCGTGTAATAGTTCGAATAGACGACAGGCTCTAGTCCCGGTAGTCGTGAGCTCCATGTATATGTAAGGGGTCTACGAATAGATTTTTGCTTCGAATATTTGTTTGCTCGATCTATATATAATGCATGAACGTGTACAGCTTGTGTAGTAGCGTTCAAATATATGAAATTGTTTATTTTGAAATAAAAAAATGAAATAAAAGGGGGCGGTGGCGGGAGGGGGGTGGCTGCACCCCTTAAACCCTAAAGGAGCAGCGTCCTGCGGACGCCACGTAGAGGGTATTTTATCACGGGCTGTGTTACCACCCGCGACAAAAGGGGTCTTTTTAGGTCTCTGAAAAGCCAGTTGACATGCCCGACCAAGAAAGCGCTGTCCTTTCCAATTGTCAATGAAATGTCCCCTACGCGCCCCGCGGCTGCCACGTGGTGGACCTTATGTCTCGGCTGGTAAGCGGACCGGGACAAAAGGTTGGACCTTTTGTCGCGCCCCGTTGTCCCGCTTGGCCAGCCGGGACAAAGGCCTTACGACCCGCGACATTAGGCCAATTTTCTACTACTGGTTGGAAAAAAAACTAATAAAACAAGCCAAGCCGAGACGAAACGATACGAGCTTGACAAGCTGATTTAACGAGTTACTCATTTAATTCGTTAAGCTAGGTCGAAATCACCATCGCCAAATCTGGCCCAACTAGACATATGCAGTTTTTTTTTTCTCTATCGGTGGTTGTATAATGGAGATTGTTTCTTTTTACTTGTGAGTATCTAGTTTTTCTTCAATATGAAAAATAATAACAAGTTAGATCAATCATACATGCTCATATAGTTTATTCGTAAGGTGTTCAAATTAATAACGAGCTAACTCGCCAGTTACCGAGTTGAGCCGAGTTAATTTTTGACATTGCTATATTAATGGGGTAACTTTTATGGTACCTTCTACTGCTCACAGAAGAGGGACAAGTATAAGAATAAATGAACGACTGGTATTAGGCATGAAGATTAAGCCCAGGAAGCCCAACAAATATCAGAAAAAACTGTTGACGAGACTGTCGTCTTCAAGGACGTCTTCCATTGCCGGAGAACAAACTTGTCTGTGCGGTCGCCGTGGGCCGCCTCAAGATCGCCAGACATTGGAAATCACCTCGCCATGAATCTCTTGGTCCTCCACGAGGAAGCAGAGGATCCGACTCAGCCTGGGACGCCGAGGCCAAGACCTTCCTCCTCAACGAAGCTATGGTCGCCGTCTGCCTCACCTCTGGCCCGCCACGGACCCCGCCAAGCTGGTCAAGGTCTTTGCGCTGAGTTCCTCCTTCCTCTTCCACTTTGCCCCCGCCCGTTCATGATATGTAGGTGCCGCACCGACAAGAACCTGATGGAGTTGAGCAGAACATCCACGCGGCATACATGACCGGGATCCGTGCGGCCGATCAGTTCGTATACATCGAGACCGAGCGCTTCGTGGACTACACATACGCTGATGGAGATCACGCTGAAGGCGACAAACAAGATGTTGGTTGTTGGACGGTGCGCCCAGGCAAAAGTTCGTGCCGATGGAGATCACGCTGAAGGCGACGAACAAGATGATGGCCGATGAGCCATTCACGGCATACTGCCTAGGTGGTGTTCCCATGTGGCCGGCAGCAGCAGGCCCACCGGGCTCGGCGCCGGCGCAGACGATGCTAAAGATGTACGAGGCGTCCGGCAACCGCGAACCGCGGTCCCTGAACGGACAGGCGTCGTAGTTGACTGGGATGAGTTCACCGAAGGCTCTGGCGAGGAGGCATCGGTGGTTCGTGGTGTCCGTGCTCTCCAAGGGGATGATCATGGATGGCGGGTACGTGCTCCTCGTCTCCACGAACATAACCAGCGCTCTCTCTTGCTCCTGCGACAAGGAGATCGCCATTGGCGCGCATCAGACGCACCACATTTGCAGCCACTCCGCTCGTTTCCGATTGTGCCACCATGGACGTTCGAGCTCGAGCTCGTTCTGCTTCTGCGTTACCCCTCCCCTTGCACGCATACGCACGGCGCGGGGTCGTACACATCGATGATTTCTGTTGGGCCGAGCCTAACGTGTGAATGTGGTATATTTTGTCGTCTCCGTCAACGGTATGAACTCTACTGGTTGCCTTTTTGGCACCAGTATGAAAGATTATGGCTCGCTGGATTGACTGAAATGAACGGCTAATAACTATTTGAGGGTACCACAAAACATCTCATTAATGGATTGAACTCCTAGATGAAAACATAAGACATTTGGAAAAACTATTTGCTTTTGATCTAGTTATACTTTTTGAGTATATTGACGATTCCAAATAACTTCCCATACTAGATTCTACTCCCTCCATCCATAAATAGATGCTAAAGATTTATTCAAATTCGAATGTATCTACACTAAATCGTGGCTAGATACATTTAAATTTAGATAAACTTTTAGCATCTATTTATGACTAGAGGTAGTACTATAATCACAAGTGGTTATAACTTATATATGGCCGTATTCGTGTAGTGAACAACTTTGTACGTATCTCCATAGATTTTCAGGAGAAGCTGAAAGATGATGTTCATTTCGCACACTAACAAAGAGTATGCGTGCACCTAAAAAAACGCAGAGCTTCTGTGTGTGAGTGTGAAGTTGATGCTAAGAGAACCTTTTCTGTTGGGACGGGCTTATTTCTTTGACAGATGGTGCAAACAACGAGATAAATGCCTTTTCCCAATACGGCCCATGCATGGAAAGCCCGGATCTGTCTCATTCTCGGCCGGATTGACCGGGAGGCCCTACTAACCGCTTTAAGCGGGAGCGAGTGGATCTCCGTTTAAAGGAACCTAATATGGGCCAGGCCCATTTATTCGTCTTTTCTCTTTCTGTTTCTTTGGTGACAGTTTACGTTGAACATTTGCTTATTTTAAAACAAAATTTAAAATCTATGCAAATTCTAAACCTAATAAATTCAAAATCGAATGATTTTAAAAACGAACAATTTTCAATTGAACGATTTTATAAAACGAACAATTTTCAAAATCGAACAAATTTCACATTTCAAAAAATCAAAACATTCAAATCTAAAAAGATCCAAACTGAAAAATGTTCAGTATAAATATTGCTAAAAAAATTAAAAATGTCAAACCTGAAAAAAAGTTCAAACTCAAAAAATGTTCCAAAATAAAAAAATGTTTAAACTTAAAAATTGTTCAAATTCCAAAAAGTTCAAATTCAAAAAGTTCGAAATTTTAAAAGTTCAGAAAAAACCGATTGGCAAAACCAGAAACGGGCGGGAAGAAACCAGCAAAACCAAAGAAAACCGAAAAAAACATAAAAAACTGAAGAAGAAAAAACAAAGAAAGACGCTACCCTAGCTAATGGGCCAGCCCAGCTCTATCATGCTCTGAGCGGAGCGCCCGCTCGCTCCCGCATTGAGCGGAGAATAGGGATCACCGGATTGACCAGCATTGCACCATCATTTGTAGTTATCACGATAACTTAATTGCTCAAGAATTCTTACAAGAAATTTGCTCCAGATGCGTCTCCTTCCTTGCGAAGTAGCTATGGCTTACTACTCATGAATTGTATATATAGTTATATTACGATTCAATTGTCGGACGGGAATTTTTGGCTCTCAGATGCTAGCGCACCTTAATTATATGTGCCAAAAAACTAGTAGTAATTTCAAATGAAGTCGAAAAAATCTGAAATTTTGGAAAATCAAAGATGATTAAGTATTGTCCTCGTAAAAGTTGTTTGGAGAAGAAATAATTTCCGTGGGAAAATAAAACATATTTATAAAAAAATATAGCGTGAGTAGTACTTGTATATAGAGCATTCAGGTCTTTTTCTTTGACCCAAGAAATAAAAATGGGCATTCCATAGAAATTCTTCGTATACGAGTACAATACATAATCATCTGTGATTCCAGAGGATTTTTTGAATTTTTTTTTAAGTACTGGTTTTTTCCCATGTATAAAGTGCGTTGGTACCCATGTGCACTAATGTATTTTCCTTCAACTGTCTTGATACTCTGACGGTACTGCGCACCGTTCATTGTTGGTTTGTTTGTTGTGATGGAGATGGTTTTCCGTATTCAGTGATGAATGCAGCATGTTGCTTACAACTTCTTCTCACCTTCCTAATCATGCATGTTCGGACGTGAACGCATCATGCAGCTAGTGCAAATGTTTTTTTTTATATGTTACCTCATATATCTGACAAAAGTTGAGGCGACAAAAGAGAATAAAAATAGTTATAAAAAATACGCCTTATGTTACATAAAAAAGTATTTGTCTAAAGCTAGGTTTACAAATACTGATACTAAGTTTTTTTTTATCACTTTGACAATCGTTGTGCCGTACATTCCTTTTATATATTCTTGTTCGGGCTTCAGATTTCACACGAGGTGATTGACTGACTGATATATATCCACCACGTCTATCTACGGATATCTGCTAGCTGACGACCTGACGTGGATGATCTATCCCTACCAAAGGATCGATTGAGACAAGTTCTGTAGTTAATTGAAGTTTAGACGAGAGCACGTGATGCATGTGTTTAGCTGGACACGGTACTGGACTAGCGTGCACTTTAGCTCGTGGCCAGGGCAAATATTCAACGCCACGCGTCCCCTTGCAAGATCTCGTTTCCACATGCTTTTGATCCAAGGACCTCAACTCATACATGTTGCACGCCCGGCATGCAGATTGAGTATACTATCTAAGACCACATCTCCGCTCGTTTCTCTAAAAGTTCAAAAAGTATGAATATAGCGGAAATTGGCTCTCGGATGCGTATGCACCCTCTACCAAAAAATCATATTTCGAAATGTCGAAAATTTTTAACAAAATTTTTTACATGTACATCTTCATAATATATGTTCGTTCGTCAAGTTTCACGGAAAACCAATATTTTTTGTGGTCTATATAAAAAAGAGAAAACTTATCTTGTGAAAAGCATTATTTTTAGCATTGAGTTTTGTCTTTTTTACACACGTCACATGATAAGGCGATTTTTTATGAAACAACTTTGTAAGCGTGTAGCACGAGAAGATTTACATGCGAATTTTTGGTTTCAATTTTTTTGAAATTCAAAATATGTGTAAGATGCATTTCAAAATAGATGGAGCATATGCTCCCATGTTCCAAAACACCACTCCCTGAATATAGGCGCCGGTGATAAAAATCTCCTCTAGACACCGCTTCTAATTTAGTTTTTGCGCCAGCGTGGCCCAAGGTCAAACTCAATCGAGACAAGTTCCGCATATACTTTTCCACTACCGCTGCTAACAAGAGGTAACCTTGGCAATGCTCATTGATGATGAACTTGGGTTTTCATAATAGGAGAGTGTTGGTGATTTCGACGATCGGTCAGCCAAACTAGGTAGCCGGCGGAAAGTATGATCAAGGGCGTTGAGATTGTATTATGAAATTAGGGTTACAGGGGTGTTACGCGTTATGAATCTAGATCCTCTCACCGGTGGCTCCTCCTAGTCCTTATACACTGGGCTAGGTCTGAGAGTCCACACGCAGTCTGTTACAACTCATATGTAGGTATCTTTGTTTACCCGATATGGGCCTAGCATGCCTATTTTACATAGTTCCTGTGCTTCGGCCCCGTGCTGGATTCTTCATGGGCTTCGTCTATTCTTTCATGGATCCGCACGAGGGATGATAACTTCGAGTACCCAATATGGTATACCTATGTCAGTTGTCCCATTCTATCGTCATCACTCCACCGCCAGACCGCCACCCATACTTAATTCCCACCCCGAGTCCACCTTGCATGCTAGGTGTTCAACGGTTTGCTAGAAGATAGACTCTGGCGACGAGGAGGCATTCGCTGGGAAGCTGTCGGTGATGAGGAGCATCTGGCAATCCTCATCGCCCTCCTAGCCATGATTCTCGAAGAGGATAAGGTAAGGATTGGTGGTTCCGCCATGGGCGCCGCAAGAGCAAGCCAAGGCACATGATGGAAGGCTATTGCATGCTCTATGCCAACTACTTCACCGATGATCCATTGCACGTCGATGTCATATTCGCCGCCATTTCAGGATAAGCATGGAGCTTTTTTTAAGATTATCGAGAATGAGAGATCGACTACTTCAAACTGAAGAGAGACGTCGTAGGCTTGCTTGGTTTCTCCACAATTCAAAAATGCACAGTCACCCTTCGGATGATTGCATATGGAATTCCTAGAAATACAAAGGAAGAATACATACACATGGTCGAGTCCGCAACCATTGGTTGCATGCAGAAGTTTGATGTCTACGCACGCTTCTATTCTTGTAGACAATGATGGGCCTCCAAGTGCAGAGGTTTGTAGAACAGCAACAAGTTTCCCGTAAGTGGATCACCCAAGGTTTATCGAACTCAGGGACGTAGAGGTCAAAGATATCCCTCTCAAGCAACCCTGCAATTACGATACAAGAAGTCTCCTGTGTCTCCCAACAAACCCAATACACTTGTCAGGTGTATAGGTGCACTAGTTCGGCGAAGAGATAGTGAAATACAAGTAATATGGATGATTGCAAGTGGTGATTGCAATCTGAAATAAAAATGGCAGCAAGCACACATGTAGCAGAACTGGTTGTAAACGGTGTTTCAATATTTAGAAACAAGACATAGGGATCATACTTTCACTAGTGGAGACTCTCAACAATGATATCATAACTGAATACGTAAGTATCATCTCTTCACTATGCTACTCTGAACCACCCTCCGGTTGGATAACGAACACCAATTCACCGCGTAGGGCTACAAAAGCACTCCTTAAAGTCGCATTCCAAATCTAGGGACACCCCGCTCTATCACTTTGAGTATCCAAAGATGGTACTAACAAACACCACAATTTATAAGTATTTCTGTAAAGTTTAGCCAAAGAGACACACACGTTGTGCACACTGTCACCTTCACACCGTGAGACAAGGTATCTCCGGAGATCACATAATAAAATCACTTGAGTAGCATAATAGATGAAGAATAACATCTACTTATTCAACTAGATTACAAAGCTCATGATCACATAAAGATCATACCATGGGAGAGAGAGAGATAGACCACATAGCTACCGGTAAAGCCCTCAGCCTCGGGGGGAGAACTACTCCCTCCTCATCATGGGAGTCAACAACAGCAATGAAGATAGCGGTGGACTCGACGGAGATGGCTCCGGGGGCAATTCCCCAACCTGGCAGGTTGCCGGAACATAGACTTCTATCCCCGAAACTTGTCTTCGATGGCGGCGGAGCTACATAACTTTTCATGGACGAAGGATGGTTTTTTTAAGGTCCTCGCATCGGGAGGCATCTTATAGGTGGAAGGGCGAGGTCGGTGCACACCAGGGGGCCCCACACCACCCCTATGCGCGGCCAGGGGCTGGTCCGCGCCCAGGGCAGGTGTGGCCACCCCATGGCCCTCCTTCGTCTGCCCTCTGTACTCCGTCTTCGTTACAGTAAAATAGTAACTTCGGCTTTTGTTTCGTCCAATTTCGAGAATATTTCCTGTACAACTTTTCGGAAATACAAAACAACAGAAAACAGGAACTGGCACTGTGGCATCTTGTCAATAGGTTAGTTCCGGAAAATGCATAAAAGTGCCACGAAGTGTCAACAAAACATATATAAATTGGTGTAAAACAAGCATGGAGCATCAAAAATTATAGATACGTTTGCAACGTATCAGCATCCCCAAACTTAGCTCATGCTCGTCCTCGAGTAGGTAAGTGATAACAAAAATAATTTTTGAGGTGATGTGAAGCCAACACAATCTTGATCAAGTTATTGTAAAAGCATTGTGAGCTGGGATCAAAGTACTCTAAAAATAGGCATGATAGATATAATTCTAACAATAGAATTTAGCAACTATTTTACAACATGAGAAGTAACTCAAACAAAAGATCATGAATAATAGTGCACTGAAAGTAACTATTTGTTTTTTGAGCATAGAGAAAACATAGCAAAGCGGTATTCGGCTTGTCCTTTATGGAATAACAAAGCATAAATGTCAGGACACCTTTAAAGTTCAAAGGGTGACTAGATACAAGTAATTTAAGAACAAGCAATAACATAATCATGAATCAATCAATAATAACTTTTTGGGACTATGCATATTATACTCAGAATGACAACTATGCTCTCTTAATTGGTGCATAAAGTAAGAAAACGAAGACCCAACATAAAAGTAAAAGAAAGGCCATGTGTAGAGATAAGCAAGATTATTCATGTGCTAGAGCTTTTTATTTTGAATACAATAGAGGTGTTGAAAATATATTTTGAGAGGTATGTATGTCTATGTCAACGAATGTCATCAAATGATCTATCATCCTTTCATGTTTAATTGCTTCAACAGTGGCTCCCATAGAGAGAACAATAAAGTTCCTCTTCTCCTTTGTTTTAACAAGCTAAGTTCATGATTTCTCAAGTACATAGTGTTAGGAGATTTTGGTTATTGGTTCAATATAAGTGGGTTGGGCACCCGCGCCTGCTTTTTTGCAATATTAAGGACTAGCACATTATGCATGCTAGTCAAAGTGTGAAGCCAAACTAAACATGAAAGAGATGATAAAGCATTCAACGGTTCCTCATGAGCTAAAACAAAAACACAAAACATGTAATAATTTTTGAAGGTTTAAAGGTAGCACACGAGCAATTCACTTTGGAGTGGCGGTGAAATACCACATATAGGTAGGTATGGTGGACACAATTGGCAAACTTTTGTTTTTGGGAGTTGGATGCACGAGTAGAGCTCATACTCAGTACATGCGAAGGCTAGCAAAAGACTGGGAGCGACCAACTAAGAGAGCAATAATGGCCATAATCATGCATAGAGACAAAACATTATTAATCAAAGCATAAAGTGATATTAAAAGTCAAAAACTAAATAATCATAGAGGCTTTAGGTGACTGTTTTATAGTCATAACATGATATAAGCATGTTCCAAGTCAACCCAATAAAGCATCAAAGGAGAATACCACAATATTATTATTTAATATGATGAAAACAAAACATGATTCTTTTAATGGCACATTAAACACTCTCAGCTATTTGAGACAAGTCACGCTACAACAATAACTACTAAGCATATAATTAAAATAACATCTAACATGACATGCTGAAATCTAAGCCACAGTCTAAACAAGCTTCATTTTGCACCACTATAAGCATGAAATCTTTTACTCGTCTTCAACACCAATCAACTTATTGGAAACAACTCTCATAGATAATAATAAATAAAGACCAGAGAGCTAATCATACCTAAATAAATAAAAATAACAAGCTCTGAACAAAATATGAGTGGAAAACAAGAGCTAAACGCAGTATTAGCAAAAGAGAATGCTCGCAGAACAATAAGAGTGAAAACTAGAGTGTTATATGCAATGAAAATGGAGTTTGTCTCTCTCCCACACAAGAATGCTAGGATCCAACCAAGTTGATTACAGCAAACAAAACAAAATGAAAATAAAAACAAAAATAAAAATGCTCCAAGAACAACACATAGCATATGAAGCAATAAAAATATAACGTCTTAAAAGATGACCTGATATCTTTGTTGATGAAGAAGGGGATACCTTGGGCATCCCAAAGTTTTGATGCTTGTACCTCTTGGATATTTCTTGGGGTGACATGAGCATCCCCAAGCTTGAGCTTTTGTCCATTCTTCATCTCATCACATCATTGTTCTCTCTCTACACTTGAAAACTTCCTTCATACAAAACTTTACACAATATTTATTAGCAGCATTAGTGCAATCAAAATAACAAATCCATTTTGGTTAAGTTCTAACATAAGTCAAATATAGATTAAAACATTATCTACTGTAGCAACTTCTTCAAAAAGCTCTTTCTCTCAAAATAACTAAAAAAAGAAAAAGATCAAGAGGCAAATGTAAATAATGGCAGAAATCTGTCAAAACAGAACAGCAGGTAAAGATCGTTTTTTTCGAAAATTCTCTGTTGCTCAAATTGAAAAGTGCGAAACTGTTTGACGTCAGAAACCCCCTGGCGGGCAGAGACGGTCAACACGGTAGAGCCGGGAACAACTAGGGCTGCGGCTGGCCCCAGTCCCTCAGAGCGACGGCCCGCAAAGCCTCCTGGTCGCACGCGCCGATGCTAATCGCAAGGGCGTGCCACCTGACCTATACCTGGTCAGGAAGGTGTGGATGATGCCTCGCTTAGTCTCCTGCATGGCATACACGTAAACATTAAATACGAGCCTCGATCGGCTCTCAGGTTGTCCTGTGAATCGGCTCAAAGAGCCGATCCACCCATGATTCGGACGAGGTGTCCGAATATATGGTGGTCCTGCTTGATCAAGATAAAGTTAATTAGATCTACGACGATTTAGGGTTTTCACCGCATAATCGGATCATCCTACTCACGATTGGGCCTCGCGCTCGCGCACGGTGACCGTAAGCCGATCCTAGACAGGGCCTAAAAACCAACACGAGGTTGATCCCCGGAACATCCTTTCTAGGGCTAGCAAACGCCACCCTACACGCCGCTGGATCCTCCAACCCTTTGTAAGGCCTAACTATTGCGGATGTTAAACTAATCCTTGATGAAACAAGGAGCAACCGTAACGGATCAGATCTACTAAACTATGATCAAGCGGGTGCCGCCCCTACACCTAAGATAGGTGTAAGGGCGGCTAGATGTGCAAGGGTCGCATAACGAAAGCATGTAATTCGAGGAACAATGCTAACTCTAACACATCTAAGATAACTACGTTGCTCGCCATCAAAAAGGCTTCGATACGAGCAACGCATGAACAACGTGGGCAGGCTTGTGCTGCCTAGATCGCAAGATGCGATCTAGGCAGCATGGTGCTTACCGGAGAAACCCTCGAGACGAAGGAGTTGGCGATGCGCCGAGATTTGTTTGTGGTTGAACGTTGGTTGTTGTTTATTCCATAAACCCTAGATACATATTTATAGTCCAAGGGACTTTCTAATGTGGGAAAAAATCCCCACCGTGCACGAGACAAACTCTACGATACAATCTACTATTATTAAAGATACACGGGCATTCTAGCCCAAATTCTTCGTGCAAGGCCGCTTCAGAGATCTTCCACATGTAATCTTCCAAACCCATCCTGATCGCGGCCCACCTCCTGATTTAGCCAAAATCTGGTGACAACACATGCCCCCCTGGTTTTGGAAATGATATTTCCAAAATCATTATGCTCTCTTTCGTCGGGTCATGTCGTGGCAGAGCAGAACCGTCGCAGTAAGCTTCATCATGACGACTTGCCTTCCCAACTTCCCTGCACGATTTGACAGTTTTTGGCACCACCTCCTTGAAAACTGTTCGAACATTAAATCCCCACTTCTTTTATTTAACCGCACCGAACAGTTCTCCTCCTCATCATCTCCGCATTAGCACTCCAAAAGCCCTTCTGCGCACCATGTCTTCTTCTTCCTCCACCTCATCGGAACTCTCCCTTGGGTCCTCCTCCTCCCGCGAGACGCCGCCGGACATTCGCGCACCGGAAAAATGGGACCTCGAAGACCACGCCTCCTCCATCCGGTCCGAGGAAGACAAGTCCTTGACCGGTGGGAGAGCGACCTCCGCTTCCTCGCTGACGGGGAATCGGAGGAGGAGAGCGATGACGATCGCTTCTCCTGGGATGACTTCACCTCCTCCGAGGAGGCGAAGGAGGAGGAGGAAGAGGAGGACGATGACAGCTCCACCGACGAGCCACCGGCCAAACGCCACTGCCTCTGGCCCGGGAACCTCAGCGACGTCGACAGCGATGATGACGACGCTGATGAGGAGGACGAGGACAACGAGGGCCCTGCCGGCGGTCGCTGGAGCAGCGACGACGAGCCGGCGGGGAGTAGCGCCGACAGTGGTGACGACGGTGATGACGACGATGAGGGCAGCAACGGCCCCTAGATAGGATCTTAGCATAGGGCCAGTAGTAGTAGACGGGGCAATGTATCCCCTAGTACTTCCTTTTGAGAGCAATCAGCTCTTTATGTAAGAAATCTCGTTCATCAATGAAGAATTTCCCCAATTTGACCTTGTCGATTTCCTTTATGCCGATTTAGCCGATTCCCCATTGCGCGGACTGCGCCGATTATCCACTTAACCAATGTTCCAATGAGCCGATGGCAACACAATGGTTCCTCATAATCTATCCTTCATCTTTACTGATAAATTTGGGCTCTGGTGGATCATCATCTTCGGAGAAGACTGCGACGCAAGACCAGCCGACGACACTTCAATCGGCTTCTAAAAAATAGGGTATCTACCAGGCCGGCTGCCCCACACGCCTCAGTTAAGGCGAAGACAGTGATGAAGACACATAATTCAGACAAAAGGACCGGAGCTCGACCTTATCTGAGAGAGCTATCATGCAGGGCCAACCAGCCGATCACTCTTCCGTTGTCAGCCGAAACTGTAGATGACTACCCACAGTTTAATGAGCAGAAAGCTGTCTTGTATGCCAGAACTCCCCTGATAGCACCGCCGAACTGGCACCCTAGCCACTTTGCGCATCGGCTTTGGATCATGAGACACCTCCGAAAGGATCATAAAACCTGATTATAAAACCAGCCAAACCAGCAAGCTGGCAGTACGGTCTCGGGTAGGTGTCTTCAAGAGAGCCCCAAAACTGTTACTGAATAAGCTGGGATGTTGAAGCTGATAGCTCCGTAACAAAAGCATCCCTCTTCAGCACAGTTGTAGAGCCAGCCGATTCCAACAAAATCAGCTCCCCAGAACAACGAACTTTCGGGTGAGTTGCCCCCCGAGCCTTATCCAAGTTGCAATGCAGAGTCAGCCGATTCCAACAAAATCGGCTTCTGAGAGCAGAAGAACCTTCGGTGTGAGCTGCCCCCGAGCTTCTTTAGACCAGATCGGCTCATCATCCTTGGCAAGGTGAAGCAACTTCCGGCGAGGATGTCTCGAATTTCGATGCCCTCCAACACCCTGGACGTAACAACCTCTGAAAGTGACAGCTATCAAGTCGCCACCTAGGCCAAGCCCCCAGGCAGACACGCCACAGCCGATCGCTTCGCCATCGGCTATTCTCATAGTCCTAGAAGAGATGTGCTCCCTTCGTGGGCTCTCCCTTAACCTGACCTACACGTCCATGCTGCTCTTGTTGTTGGTCAGGGTTGTGATCCCTCAGACTTGTCCCAATCAACAGAGCCGATCTGGACGTGGCGATTCCTTTTGAACATTAGCCTCTGCATCTGGTCACCAAAACTGACGCTTCTGCTGGCACTGCTGAGCCTCTTGCATCCGCTTTCTATCCTTAAGTCGGTGTCTGCACATCGGCTGTGCTTAAAAAAATTTGAATTTTCGGACGATTTATGTATCGGCCCCCATGCTCCAATATCCTCGTGTTTTACCCACCTGGGTGCCCCCCCCGAGCCGATTCTGTCAAGAGAATTGATGGTATCGGCTCTGTTGGATAACATGTTGAACCCAGGCAAAATGGATGGTGAGGATAATTTTGGCCGATTACTGGAATCGGCCTCCACATTGCTTGCTCGATGAAGGCTTCGTAATGTTCCTTCCTAAACCTTTGGGGCCGATCACAAGGATCAGCCTCGCCACGTTTGTTCATCGACGTTTGCTTTGTTACACGGTCAGGCCGGTGGATAAAACCAGCCTAACCCCGTTCTTTGTCACGTCGATGCGCTCGCAGTCGTCCAAATTGATGCCTGAGAGCGGCTCCTGGCCTGATGTCTCCCAAATGTCCATGCCGGCTGTTGAAACCTCGACTGAATCATCTGCATGGACGACTTCTACTTCATCTCCATCCCACTGTATCAGGCATTGGTGCATCGTGGATGGAATGCAACAGTTGGCGTGGATCCAATCTCTCCCTAGTAGGACAGCGTAGGTGCTCTTCTTCGTCGACGATAAAGAACGTCGTAGGGACAGTTTTCTTCCTACGGTCGGATCCACATTCGGAACACCTTGTGCGTCGGATGCTTGGCCGTTGAAATCGCTCGGTGTTATGTTGGTCTTGATCGGATCCGAGCTGGAGCGTCCCAACCGACGTAGCATGGAGTATGGCATAATGTTAACTGCCGCTCCGGTGTCCACCAACATCTTGTTGACAGGCTGCCCATTGATGTAGCCTCGCAAGTACAGGGCCTTCAGATGCCTGTAACTTCTTTCTTTTGGCTTCTCAAAGATGACCAGCCGTGGGCCGCAATCCAATTGCGCCACAGGTGCTTCATATAATCTTGGAGCGCTAAACTCCGTTGGAAGAATGAAGACCATGTTTGTGCCAGCCGATGTATCATCATCGGCTTTCCTCTGCTTGGGGCGCCACTCTTTTCTTTGTGGCCGACCTTCTTCGTCCGGGGTTTGCTGAATTTTGGCGGCCAAATCAGGCCGTGCCTTCCTCGGCGCGTGCGGGTACAATCTTTCGGCTTCTTCCAACCCACGCAGACGCTGAACCCTTCGCTTTTGGGAACGGCTGAGCCCATCAGAGCACCACCTGGGCCGATGATATTTATCTTCTTCATCATCGTCCTCTAGTTCCTCGAGATCTTCCACCCGAGCGGACTCAGCATTCTTGTTCCGAGGCAGGAGAGGCCCTAGACGCTTGAATACGGACACGTTAGCGGCATCCTTCTTCCTTTGCTTGCATTCTGGGCAGTTCTCGATTGTTGGCAATCGGCTCATTCCTGAATCCCAGCAATGTTTGAAGAACGGACAGTCCCAGTGCCTATCCATGTCATCCTGCCCCCTTGACCTTCCTTCAGCGCGACGATTTTACCCGTCGTTGCTTCTATCATGTTGACGGTACCTCCTGACCTCTGCATCAGACCGACAATTTCTCTCATCATCTACGTCGTAGCGCCGACGTCGGCCGTACTGCTGCTCGTATTTGTTGAGGAGATGCTCGGAGAGTGGACGTTGATACCGCACGCTTCTCCCTTCCTCTTCTGTCAGGTACCGCCTGTCATCCTCTTGGGGCCGGTCGCGTGGATCGGCCTCCTCTTCATCCTTGCCACGGGAGTGGCTGCTTTCTGCTTCATCTTTGCCATGGCGGCTTGCAAGCCCTGCCATGTTGACACCAAAGGAGAACTCTGGCTGGCATATGGAGTGGCTGAGATCCACCGTGGTGACGCCAAACAACGGACGTGAGCTTCTATCGAGCTTGACACCGTGCGGACGGGTCTTCTCAAAGGAGCCGATGAGTTCGGCTTCGAGGGTTGCCTTGATCTCGTCATGTTTCTTCTTGAGCTCATCAGGCAGATCCTCGTACGTGACCGGAGTGTCTTCCGCCATCTCGGATGTAGATGGCGATGTTGTGGATGTCGAAGGTTGTCCCACCGGGCGTGCCAGAATGTGTTTGACGTCAGAAACCCCCTGGCGGGCAGAGACGGTCAACACGGTAGAGCCGGGAACAACTAGGGCTGCGGCTGGCCCCAGTCCCTCAGAGCGACGGCCCGCAAAGCCTCCTGGTCGCACGCGCCGATGCTAATCGCAAGGGCGTGCCACCTGACCTATACCTGGTCAGGAAGGTGTGGATGATGCCTCGCTTAGTTTCCTGCATGGCATACACGTAAACATTAAATACGAGCCTCGATCGGCTCTCGAGGTTGTCTCGTGAATCGGCTCAAAGAGCCGATCCACCCATGATTCGGACGAGGTGTCCGAATATATGGTGGTCCTGCTTGATCAAGATAAAGCTAATTAGATCTACGACGATTTAGGGTTTTCACCGCATAATCGGATCATCCTACTCACGATTGGGCCTCGCGCTCGCTGCACGGTGACCGTAAGCCGATCCTAGACAGGCCTAAAAACCAACACGAGGTTGATCCCCGGAACATCCTTTCTAGGGCTAGCAAACGCCACCCTACACGCCGCTGGATCCTCCAACCCTTTGTAAGGCCTAACTATTGCGGATGTTAAACTAATCCTTGATGAAACAAGGAGCAACCGTAACGGATCAGATCTACTAAACTATGATCAAGCGGGGTGCCGCCCCTACACCTAAGATAGGTGTAAGGGCGGCTAGATGTGCAAGGGTCGCATAACGAAAGCATGTAATTCGAGGAACAATGCTAACTCTAACACATCTAAGATAACTACGTTGCTCGCCATCAAAAAGGCTTCGATACGAGCAACGCATGAACAACGTGGGCAGGCTTGTGCTTGCCTAGATCACAAGATGCGATCTAGGCAGCATGGTGCTTACCGGAGAAACCCTCGAGACGAAGGAGTTGGCGATGCGCCGAGATTTGTTTGTGGTTGAACGTTGGTTGTTGTTTATTCCATAAACCCTAGATACATATTTATAGTCCAAGGGACTTTCTAACGTGGGAAAAAATCCCCACCGTGCACGAGACAAACTCTACGATACAATCTACTATTATTAAAGATACACGGGCATTCTAGCCCAAATTCTTCGTGCAAGGCCGCTTCAGAGATCTTCCACATGTAATCTTCCAAACCCATCCTGATCGCGGCCCACCTCCTGATTTAGCCAAAATCTGGTGATAACAGAAACTAACGAAAGTTAGATAATAACCTGGGACATATACTCAAAACTTATCAGCTCAATATGACGTTCTGGCTGGGAATATGAATCTTTTTGGTGACAACATATAATGTGTTTCGGGATAGCAACTTCCCCAAATCTTACTTTCTTCCTATTAGAGGCTATTCGTGGCACAAAAATGAAATAAAAAGATAAGAAGAGGTTATTAAATAGTTAATAACTTCCAAGACTCAATAAAAGAAAAATTACAGAAATAAAACATGGGTTATCTCCCAATAGTGCTTTTTTTACCGCCTTTCAGCTAGGCATAGTAGTTTGGAAGATGCTCACATAAAAATATGAATTGAAGGAAAAAAATCAAGGAGCAAATATAAAACAAATTTAAGTCTAACCCACTTCCTATGAAAATAATCTTGTAAAGAAACAAGTCATGGAAGCACAAAGCAACAAGCATAAGAAAGCAACACAAGTGCAACTTCAAAATTTTCAACATAAAGAGGTGAAACTTAATATTGTTGAGATACTGTTGACTGCCAAAACCCACCGGCGGGCAGCGGCCTTGTCAACACTGTAGAGCCGGGGGGAGCCTAGAGCTGCGGCTGGCTGAGACCCCTCCGAGCGACGGCCCGCAATGCTCTTCTGGTCACACGCGGCGTTGCGAAGTGCAAGGGCGTGCCACCTGACCTATACCTGGTCGGGAAGGTGATGAGATTGCCTCGCTTAGTTTCTGCGGGGCATACATGTAAACGTTAAATACGAGCCTCGATCGGCTCTCGGGTTATCTGTGAATCGGCTCAAAGAGCCGATCCACCCATGATCCGTACGGGGTGTACGAATACTTGGTGGTCCTGCTTGATCAAGATGAAGCTAATGAGATCTACGACGATTTAGGGTTTTCACCACATAATCGGATCATCCTACTCCGGGTTGGGCCGGATGGCCACGCACGGTGCTCGTAAGCCGATCCTAAACAAGGCCGAAAACCAACATGAAGTTGATCCTAGGAACATCCCGTTTAGGACTTGCGAACGCCACCCTACGTGCCACGGGATCCTCCCCCTTTGTAAGGCCAAACTATTGCGAGATATTAAACTAATCCTTGTAGAACAAGGAGCAATCGTAACGGATCAGATCTACTAAATAATGATCAAGCGGGGTGCCGCCCCACACCTGAGATAGGCGTGAGGACGGCTAGATATGCAAGGGTTGCACTACGTAAGCATGCTTAAACGAAGAACAATGCTAACCCTAACACATCTAATGATAACTACGTTGCTCGCCATCAAAAGCGCTTCGAGTACGAGCAACGCATGAACAACGTGGGGCTTGTGCTGCCTAGATCGCAAGATGCGATCTAGGCAGCATATCGCTTACTGATAGAAACCCTCGAGACGAAGGAGTTGGCGATGCGCCGAGATTGGTTTGTTTTTGGGGTTGAACGTGAGTTGTTGTTTATTCCATAAACCCTAGGTACATATTTATAGTCCGGGGGACTTTCTAATGCGGGCGTGCACTAAACCGTGCACGACTAAGATTCTATCTCTAAACTAAGATACGATCTAATATGTTACAGATACACGGGCAATTAAGCCCAACTTGGTAAAAAGGCCGATCCACATACTTCTTCTATATATATTTCTTCACACCCATCTTCGATCGCGGCCCACCTCGACTTGGTCAAATTCGGTGATAACACATGCCCCCTGGTTTTGGAAATGATATTTCCAAAATCATTATGTTTTCCTTTCGTCGGGTCATGTCATGGCAGAGCAGAACCATTGCAGCATTTTTCGTCGGGTCATGTCATGGCAGAGCAGAATTGCTCCGCACATTTCGACCGTTGTCTTTGAGTACTGCCTCCTCGAAAACTACTGTGGTATTGAATTTTTTCACCGTGGTCCCCTTTTATTTAACCGCTCTGAGCAGTTCGCCATTTCACCATCCTACTCTGTTCTGGCCATCGGCACCAAAAAACCCCCAAACTCCCACAGCCATGTCTTCCTCTTCTTCTTCCTCCTCGTCGGTCCTCCACGACTCCTCCTCCGATCTTTCCTACGGGTCCTCCTCCTCCCGCGAGACGCCACCGGACATCCGCGCCCCAGAAGCATGGGACCTGGAAGACCATGCCTCCTCTGTCTGGTCCGAAGACGACCAGTCCCTGACCAGCGGGGACGAAAGTCTTCGGTTCCTCGCCGTCGGGGAGCTGGAGTCGGAGAGCGAGGACGACCGGTTCCCCTGGGACGGCTGCCCCACCTGCGAGGAAGAGGAAGAGGAAGACGATGACGGCGACGACGACTCCCTCGAGGGTTACCCGCCGGCGAAGCGCCTCCGCATGTGGTGGGACGACGACGGCGGTGACGATGAAGATGAAGACGAAGCTCCCGTAGAGGGTTACGGGAGCAGCGACGAGGACCCCATCGGCGGTAGTGCCGATGAGAGTTCTGAGGACGACGACGAAGGAAGCGACGGCCCGTAGATTAAGATCTACTAGTATAGGCCTAGCAATAGTAGATTGGTCAATAGACCCTTCTTTTGTTCTCCCTTCCCGAGCGATCGGCTCTTTCTTTGTAAGGAATCCCCTTATCAATGAAGAAAATCCCTCAACTAATGGCGAAATATCGGCTCATCTTGCTTATGCGAGGCCAAGCTGTTGTATAAACTTATTTCGCTAAAGTCGATATCAGCGTATCGGCTACTGTTCTCTGAAGTCGATGCCCGTGCATCGGCTGAACTTGCATACTGTTAATCTCCATACGTTTTCTCAAGTCGATGCCTGTGCATCGGCTCTGATGTATATATGTTTTTTTCACTGGCCGATTCTGAAATCGGCCCCCACATCTTACTGTCCATCATCCCACATGCTTGGGAAATATTTCTTGAGGTGTTGACCATTAACAGCCACGGGGAACTTTTCGCCGCTCAATTCCTCCAGCATGTACGCATTACCCTTCAAGGCCTGGACCACTTTGTACGGGCCGTGCCAATTAGGAGACCATTTGCCATATGCCTTATCCCTGGTTCCCAATGGCAACACAGCTTCCCACACAAGATCACCAACTTGGAACTCCTTTGGCCTAACCTTTTTGTTGTAAGCACGAGCCACCACGGCTTTGTTCTCCTTAATCTTCTCCAACGACCAAAGCCCGAGTTCCGTTGCGTCCTCAATAGTGTCGCTCATCAAAGCTGCATACTCTTCGAGCTGTCAGATCATTACGAAACGTGACGCGTCTTGATCCAGCCGTAATTTCCCAAGGCAATACGGCCTCCTGTCCATAGACAAGCTGGTACGGCGAGGTCTTTATAGCTCCATGGCACGACATGCGGTAGGCCCATAACGCTTCTGATAGCTTCTCGTGCCAATCCCGAGGGTTCTCGTCAATTTTCCTCTTGATCAGCTTGATCGGGCTTTGATTGGACGCCTCGGCCTGTCCGTTAGCTTGAGCATAGTATGGGGATGATCGGACCAGTTTAATCCCTACGTCATCACGGAACTTCCTGAATTCTTTAGAAGTGAAGACCGAACCTCCATCGGTCGTGATAGTACTGGGAATTCCAAACCTATGAATGACGTGTTCTTTCACAAACTTGATCACGTCCTCCGATGTTACTTTTTTCATAGGGACGGCCTCCACCCACTTGGTGAAGTAATCTGTGATAACCAAAATCCATTCATGTTTTTTACCCGATGCCGGATGGATTTTGCCGATCATATCCATGCCCCACCCCGAAACGGCCAAGGCTTGATGATAGGGTTCATTGCCGATGCTTTGGCACCATCTGAATTTTTCCAAACATCCGACATGCTTGGCACCCCCTGTAATAATTGAAGCAATCTTCAAGCATAGTGGGCCAATAAAACCCTGATCGCCTGATCAACCACTTCATCTTATGAGCCGACTGATGTGTTCCACAGGCGCCTTCATGCACCTCATGTAAGAGCCGATTTGACTCAGTCGGTCCTAGGCACTTGAGTAACAATCCTTCTAATGTCCTGTAGAACATTTCGTCTCCTATAAGGACGTACTTCATGGCTCTGTATCTCACCCGTTTAGGTGCCCCCGAGCCGAATCTTTCAAATAATCGAAGATCTCGGCTCTCCAATCATTCCGTTCCGGAATTGTATACGAACTTCTGCTCCGTCGGCTATATCTATGTAGCCTGACGCCATTTGTGCGAGATTGTTGGCATCGGTATTCCGGGACCTCGGGATCCAATTGAAGTTAATGTACCGGAACTGTGTCATCAACTCACGGCATTCCACCCAATATGGGAACGGCGATTCACTTTCGCAACTATACTCCTCCGTGAGCTGGTTAATTACCAACTTTGAGTCCCCGAAGAGCTCTACGACTTCAGCTCCAGCTTCCAATAATAATTCCATTCCTTTACGTATTGCCTCATATTCTCGCTACGTTATTGGTGCAAGGGGTAGATAATCCGATGGAGAAAGAGTATTACGCCCCGAGGTGATACGAGTAGAATGCCGATGCCGCATCCACCGTCACAAACCGATCCATCGAAGAACATAGCCCATGCACGAATGGATAGTGCTGCTATATTGGTGCTGATCCGTTCAGCGATGAGATCGGCTAACGCTTGGCCCTTAATCGCCTTCGCGAGCCGGTACCGGAGATCAAATTCGACAGCGCAAGCATCCATTTACCGAGTCGGCCTTTCAAAACGAGGGGCCGACAACATGTGTTTGACGACGTCTGATTTACAAATGACGATGATCTCCGCCGTCAGAAGGATGTGATGGAGCTTGGTGCAGGTGAAGAATAAACAGAGGCAGAGTTTCTCGACCTCAGGGTATCTTGTCTCCGCGTCCAGCATCCTCCTGCTGAGGTAAAAAACGACTCTCTCAACGCCGTCGTAGAGTTGCACCACTACTGAAGCGATGGACGTATCAGCTACTGACAGGTAGTGTAAGACAAAGTATGTTTGGGGGAACCGGCACAACCCTCTAGGGGTGGCCTATCTCATATATATATATGGGTGTATACAAGATACAATACAACTCTAATACCAATATGGTATGAACACATATACAGCTACGTTACATGTCTAACACCCTCCCTCAATCTTAGCCACTTTGTAAAGCATGCAAAAGTGTAAGATTGCGCACTGCAAGCCTCAAAGCTGTGGGAGAGGCAATGGCTTCGTGAAGATGTACGCAAGTTGATCTTTAGAGGAGATGAACTTGATCCGTAGGCTGTCGTCGTGCAACACGTTCCCTCACAAAATGATAATCCACCTCAATGTGTTTGGTCCTAGCATGAAATACTTGGATTGGCTGAAAGATATGTAGCGCCAATATTATCACACCACAGGACCGGAGACTGTGACTGAGAAACCCGCAATTCGCGAAGCAAAGACTGTACCCAAATGAGCTCAGCAGTGGCATTGGCAACAGCCTTGTATTCAGCCTCAGTACTACTACGAGATACGGTGGCTTGTTTCCGAGCACTCCAGGCGATCAGATTAGAACCAAAGAATACAGCATAGCCCCCCGTGGATCGCCTGTCATCCGGACTACCAGCCCAGTCCGCATCAGAGTAGGCAGAAAGGACCCCAGAAGGAGTCGGCCGGATATGAAGACCAAACGACAAGGTAGGCTGCACATAGCGAAGAATGCGCTTAACCGCAGCCCAATGAGTGTCGCGTGGTGTATGGAGATCTCGACAAACCTCGTTGACAGCATAAGAAATATCCGGTCGAGTAATGGTCAAATGCGAAGACCACCAACAATACTCCTGTACTCAGTAGCCTCATCAGAAGTCAGCAAGGTACCATCAACCGCTGTAATCTTCTCAGTAGAGGACATAGGTGTAGCCGTGGGTTTACACTTAAGCATCCCAGCTCGGCGCAAAATATCCAGGGAGTACTTCTTGAGTCATGAGCAAGCCGGAACCATGCGTCGCCACTTCCAAGCCAAGAAAGTAATGAAGAGTACCCAGGTCCTTGACAGCGAAATCTTTCCCAAGCGAAGCAATGAGAGCATCCGCAGACCAAGGTAGAGGAGCTGATTAAGATAATATCATCAACATAGACCAAAAAATACATAGTAACCTTGGTCGTCTGGAGAAGAAACGAGAGATGAATCAGCTGTAGAGGGCACAAAACCATGAGCACGAAGGGCTGAACCAAGACGAGCATGCCAAGCACGAGGCGCTTGCTTCGAACCATAGAGAGCTTTGGTGAGGCGACATATGTGAGAGGGTCGATCGGGATCAACAAAACCGGGAGGCTGGCGCATATAAACCTCTTCCTCGAGCAAACCATGAAGAAAGGCATTCGGACATCAAGGCGACGAAGAGACCAACCTCGAGTAACTGCAAGCGACAGAAGAAGGCGAATAGTAGTAGGTTTGACCACAGGGCTGAAGGTGTCTTCATAGTCAAGACCAAACCGCTGGCGAAATCCTCTAGCCACAAGTCGTGCTTTGTAGCGCTCAATGGATCCATCTGAATGCTTCTTCACTTTGAACACCCATTTGGAATCAATGATATTAACACGAGGTGGCGGAGGAACAAGGGTCCAGGTGTCGTTACGCAACGGGGCCTGATATTCCTGTTCCATAGCCTCGTCGCCAATGCGGGATGCTCATGGCAGCTTGATATGTACGTGGCTCAGCGAGATGGATCAGCAAGTGCAGCGAGACATACGGGCAGCATACCGGGCGACAGGTCCCATCGGTGCGCTCCAAGGGTCGAAAGATACCCACTCGCGACTGCGCGTATGAGGCCGCGAAACCGACGGAGCCACGAGTGCGGTGGATGTCGATGGAGGAGCCGGAGCAGGGGCTGGGCGACGGCGAAGGACTAGGCGACGGTGACGGAGAGGCCGGGGGCAGCGACGGGCTGTGCGAGGCCGGCGAGGCTGGTGATGCGCGAGGCGACGCAGGGGCGGACGACGGCGGAGAGCTGCGTGGCCGCGCGGTCAGCCTCGGCACGAGCAGCGAGTATCAAGGCCATGCCGATGATCGGCGCGAGGCGGGGACACCGGCGAGCGCGGGCGCCCGGGAGCCGGGGGACGAGACGGGCGGGCGATCATCATGTGCATGGCGGGCACGAGCGTCGAGGCCATGCACGGGCACGTGATCGACGTCGGGCGAGGGGGAGCACGGGCGATCGCCATCAGGGGAAGCACGGCGTGCAGGGGCATCGAGGCCATGCACGTCAGTGTGTGGGATGGCAGCAGCATCAACTGGCGAATCCTCAAGGAGTTCCAAGCGAGCTCCACGACCAACACCTGCACCATGGTTAGGCAACAACAAAGGAGAATATGCAACATCCTCAAATTGGTCAGCAGTGACGGAAGATGAATGCAGCGGTGTTATAGTGGACACCGGGAGGCTTGAAAAGGAAAAGAATTCTCATCGAAAATAACATCCCGAGATATGTAGACACGATTCGTGGGAACATGAAGGCATTTGTACCCTTTGTGAAGAGCACTATAGCCAAGAAAAACACATTTTTAGAGCGATACTCCAACTTACGTTTATTGTATGGGCGCAAGTGGGGCCAACACGCACAACCAAAGACCTTAAAGAAGGTGTAATCTGGCGATTCGTTAAGAAGGAGCTCAAGTGGAGTTTTCATGTCTAACACACGAGTAGGAGTACGATTGATGAGAAAGCAAGCGGTAGAAAAAGCATCACTCCGGAATCTAAAGGGGACGAGATGCATGGGCCAAAAGGGTAAGACCGGTTTCAACGATATGCCTATGCTTACGCTCAACGGAACCATTCTGCTGATGAGTATGAGGGCATGATAAACGATGAGAAATCCCAAGCTTCGAAAGAAAGAGTTGAGGTTGCGATACTCGCCCCCAATCCGACTGAACATGAATTATTTTGTGCTTGAGAAGACGTTCAACATGCGTCTGAAATTGAGTGAAAATACTAAACACATCAGATTTGCGCTTAATAAGATAAAGCCAAGTAAAGCGACTATAAGCATCAATGAAACTGACATAATATCCGTGACCACTAACGGAGGTTTGAGCAGGACCCCATACATCTGAAAACACAAGTTCTAGAGGACTCTTAATTTCTCGAGTAGACTCAGAAAAAGGAAGTTGATGACTTTTGCCTTGCTGACAGGCATCACACACTGCTAAATCTTTATTGCTAGACAGGCTAGGTAACTCATGACGACGCAAGACATGGCGAACGATAGGAGTGGCAGGATGCCCAAGGCGAGCATGCCACCTGCGACGAAGAAACTCGACTCCACGAACACTGGGGAGCTCCTCGGAGGATCCACACGGTATAGTCCATGACACACGACTGCCCACTAAGAAGAACGTCCCTCGTAGCTCGGTCCTTAACAAAAAGATCAAACGGGTGAAACTCACGAGAAAACATTATTATCATAGGTGAGCTTGGGAACGGAGAGTAAATTGCGTGTGACAGAGGGAACATGAAGAACATTGTTGAGATGAAGGTGTCTAGATGGATGACGAGTGAGAAGGGATGCTTGACCAATATGAGAGATATGCATACCTGCTCCATTTGCTGTGTGGACCTTGTCAGAGCCATGGTAGGTGTCGCGAGTATGAAGCTTGTTCAGCTCACTGGTGAGGTGATCCGTAGCCCCGGTGTCCATGTACCAGGAAGGGTCGACGGAGTAGGACTGGGTCTGTCCTTGCTGGCCCGAAGGAGAGGGCCGATCGGCCATGGCGGCCTGGCGCGCATTGTTGCGCGTATCCTTGCCATCGTTCCCAATGCCAAGGAAGCTCCGCTGAACGGCGGTGGCACTTAGACGCAAGGTGACCATCACGGCCACGGAGCCGACAGGTGCGCCGGGTACGCCCGCCGCCATAGCCGAGGGACGATGCGGGGGCCGGAGGCGAGGGTGCAGGGGCTTGCCCCGGGTGGGCGTCGACGGGTTGCGCGCACCGCCTTTGTGCGCGACATTCGCCGATGGGTCGAGTGGGCACCGCCACTCCGACGGCCAGGACGAGCCTCGATGCGCTGCTCGGTGCGGAGAAGCCGCATAAAGCGTGTGAGCGGGCATGGGCGTGGTGCGATCTTCCATCACTTCGACCAAGCCATCATACTCCTCATCGAGTCCGTTCACAATGTAGGAGTTGAACTCAGAATCGGAGAGGGGCTGACCGATGGAGGCAAGCGTGTCAGCGAGCCCACGCACTTTGTTGTAGTAGTCCTTGGCGCTCATATCCAGCTTCTCGCACTCGCCAAGTTCACGACGAAGAGAGTTGGCGCGGGCCTGGGATTGAGCGGAGAAGCTCGCCTCCAAAGTCTTCCAGGCCTCGCACGAGGTAGCGGCAAAACCACCATCCCGGCGACGGACGGCGAGAGAGACCCCGAATGGAGGAGAGGTTGGCTTGATCCTGCGCGGTCCACACACGGTGAGCCGGATTCACCACCGGACCGTGCACGCTGTCAATGAGCGCGGGAGGGCAGGGTAGGGTACCATCGACGTAACCCATCAAGTAGTGACTCCGGAGAAGCGGAAGAACCTGCGCACGCCAAAAAATATAATTGTCGGGCGTGAGCTTGATGGTGATATGATTGCCGAAGTGGTAGGGCGGTGGCAGCGTGGCGAGCACATCCATGGCAGGGGGCGCAGAGGGTGGCGGCACGAAGGCAGGCACCGGCGGCGCGACAGCCGTGGACGCAGCGGTGGCACCCGGTCGTGGCGAGATGGGGCCACGGCGGCAGCACCGGTCGAGGCGGTGTGCTCGGACGAGCTGCTGCGAGGTGGAGATGGGCGCCGTGAGGAAGGAGCCGACGCTGACTGTCCCGATCGGAGACGTAGAGGCAGCGGCGGCGTGGTCAAGCGGCTCTGTTGAGGAGGGCCGCGGATTAGCGGGAGATTCCCGGCGGAGGAGGAGGAGAGAGGCCTGCGGAGGCACTCGTGTCCATGGCGCCGGCGGTGGCGGAAGCGAGGTAGCAGCAGGCGGCGGCTGCGTGGAGGCAGACGACGGCGGCGGCTAGGTTTAGGGTTTGGGATCGACTCGGCGTGATACCATGTAAGACAAAGTATGTTTGGGGGAACCGGCACAACCCTCTAGGGGTGGCCTATCTCATATATATATATGGGTGTATACAAGATACAATACAACTCTAATACCAATATGGTATGAACACATATACAGCTACGTTACATGTCTAACAGGTAGATGTAGAATGGCCTGTCTTGCTGGGGCGGAACTAGCACAGGCGGCGTTGTCAGATATCGCTTAATTTCGTCAAACGCCTGTTGCTGTTCTGCCCCCCAGTGAAACTCGTCGTCAGACTTGGTCTTCACCAGCGCCATGAACGGCTCGATTCGTCCCGACAGATTAGAGATGAACCGCCGGACGAAATTGATCTTGCCGATGAGGCGTTGAAGCTCCTTTTTCGTGGTTGGCGGCTGCATGGTACGCACCGCCTCCTGACTTTTCAGGCCGATCTCAATTCCTCGTTCATGAACCAGAAAACCCAGGAATTGACCAGCCGTCACGCCAAAGGCACACTTCTTCGGGTTCATCCTCAGCCCGAATTTCCGAGTCCGTTCTAGGACGCGCCGTAGATCGTCCAAGTGCCCCTCCATGGATACCGATTTGACCACCACGTCGTCGATATAGATCTCCACCAACTTGCCGATCAGATCATGAAATATATAGTTCATGGCTCGCTGGTACGTTGCACCAGCATTTTTCAACCCGAAGGTCATGACCACATATTCGAACAAGCCTACTGCCCCTGGTACTCTGAATGCGGTCTTGTGTATGTCTTCTGGAGCCATGAAAATCTGATTATAACCGGCGTTACCATCCATGAAGCTCAACACCTTGTGGCCAGCCGCGGCGTTTATCAATGTTTCCGCCACGGGCATCGGGTATTCGTCCTTTGGGGTAGCCCCGTTAAGATCTCGGAAATCGATGGCCACACGCCATCGGCCGTCTTTCTTCTCCACCGGAACTATACTGGAGATCCACTCAGCATACTCTGCATGGCTCGATGAATCCGGCGGCCAACATTTTCTCAATCTCCTTCTTGACTTCTTCCAGAATCTCGGCCCTCATCGACGTGCTCGTTGGCTGGAACGGCCGAAATCCTTTCTTCGGGGAAGTCGATGCTCAATGATGCTCCTGTCCAAACCAGGCATCCTGTATAATCCCATGCAAAGCAATCCGGGTATTCCTTCAACAGGGCTATCATCTGTCCCCTGAGCTGCGGATCTAACTTCTTGCTGATAAAGGTAGGTCGAGGCTTATCCCCAGGACCGATGTCAACTTCCTCTAGCTCATCAGCTGATGTGAACCCGTACCCCAGCTTCCCGTCACCCGTAAGGTCGACTCCGCATACTGGGAGAGCGGGCGATACGGATACAGCGGGCCGATTACCAGCGTCGGCTTCTACCTTGATCATCACCAGGATGTTTTGGCGGTGTCGGGGCCGATCACATGGAGCGGCTTCTTCCTTGTCTTTGCCATAAGAGGAGTTGCCTTCGCCCTTATCTTCATCAAGGGGTGCCCCAGTTCTATCATGTTGATGTTGAATGAATGACCTGGTTGGCACCTCCGGGGGTGAGTACTGTTAACCCTGTCAACGGCACGCGCAGGTGAATTACGCGTTCCTAGTCTCGCCGATGTGCGCGACAACGGCAAGCGGGGCTGGGGTGACGCTTTCCCTTGGTAGGTCCTGAGAGCTGACTCCAACAAAGAGTGCGGATTCTTCATGACCTGCCTGATCATCCGAACGGCGACATGCTCCAAAGTATTCACCAGGCTCTCAGAATGGAGGCGCAACGAGTGAGCCACCATGCCACCAATCTCGTGGCGTACGGCCCTGGTACGTTCTTCTGACGGGACAGGAATGGCAATTCTCCTTGATGCGTCCCGAGAGCTGGTCCTGACGGCGAGTACTGGTGGCTCATGATCTCCTGGATCACGCGCAGAGCGACACGCTCCAGCACGTTAACCAAGTTCTCAGAGTGGCGGTGTAGCGAGTGAGCCACCGGGTAGTTGATCTCCTCGCCGCGGACCCACGGTGCGTTCCTCCGACGGGGAAGAAAGGTCTATCCCATCGAGTGCACCTTCGGTGAGAACCCCTTCCATCCGATGCCACCGAACGGGTTCTCCGAAAAGAGCCGATGAGGTCGGCTTCGAGGGTAGCCTTGATCTCATTGTATTGCTTCTTGAGGTCGTCGAGCGGATCCTCGTAGGTGACTGCATGCGTCCGTCCGCCATCTCAGATGTAGATGGCGATGTGGTTGATGTAGACGATTGTCCCACCGGGCGTGCCAGAATGTGTTGACTGCCAAAACCCACCGGCGGGCAGCGGCCTTGTCAACACTGTAGAGCCGGGGGGAGCCTAGAGCTGCGGCTGGCTGAGACCCCTCCGAGCGACGGCCCGCAATGCTCTTCTGGTCACACGCGGCGTTGCGAAGTGCAGGGGCGTGCCACCTGACCTATACCTGGTCAGGAAGGTGATGAGATTGCCTCGCTTAGTTTCCTGCAGGGCATACATGTAAACGTTAAATACGAGCCTCGATCGGCTCTCGGGTTATCCCGTGAATCGGCTCAAAGAGCCGATCCACCCATGATCCGTACGGGGTGTACGAATACTTGGTGGTCCTGCTTGATCAAGATGAAGCTAATGAGATCTACGACGATTTAGGGTTTTCACCACATAATCGGATCATCCTACTCCAGGTTGGGCCAGATGGCCACGCACGGTGCTCGTAAGCCGATCCTAAACAAGGCCAGAAAACCAACATGAAGTTGATCCTAGGAACATCCCGTTTAGGACTTGCGAACGCCACCCTACGTGCCACAGGATCCTCCCCCTTTGTAAGGCCAAACTATTGCAGATATTAAACTAATCCTTGTAGAACAAGGAGCAATCGTAACGGATCAGATCTACTAAATAATGATCAAGCGGGGTGCCCCCCCACACCTGAGATAGGCGTGAGGACGGCTAGATATGCAAGGGTTGCACTACGTAAGCATGCTTAAACGAAGAACAATGCTAACCCTAACACATCTAATGATAACTACGTTGCTCGCCATCAAAAGCGCTTCGATACGAGCAACGCATGAACAACGTGGGGCTTGTGCTGCCTAGATCGCAAGATGCGATCTAGGCAGCATGTCGCTACCCGATAGAAACCCTCGAGACGAAGGAGTTGGCGATGCGCCGAGATTGGTTTGTTTTTGGGGTTGAACGTGAGTTGTTGTTTATTCCATAAACCCTAGGTACATATTTATAGTCCAGGGGACTTTCTAATGCGGGCGTGCACTAAACCGTGCACGACTAAGATTCTATCTCTAAAATAAGATACGATCTAATATGTTACAGATACACGGGCAATTAAGCCCAACTTGGTAAAAAGGCCGATCCACATACTTCTTCTATATATATTTCTTCACACCCATCTTCGATCGCGGCCCACCTCTGACTTGGTCAAATTCTGGTGATAACAGATACATAAAACCAAGTTTCCCTCTCTCATAATAACTTTCAGTAGCATCATGAATAAAATTAATAATATAACTATCACATAAAATATTCTTATCATCAGCCACATGCATCGAATAATTATCACTCCCCACATAATTGTAGTGGGAGCACATTCAACAAAATAGCTATTATTATTATTCTCATCACCGTAATCATCAAATATAGGAGGCATATTGTAATCATAATTAATTTCCTCCTCAATAGTAGGTGGACTAAAAATAACATAATCATCATATATTGGAGGCATAGTATCATCATAGCAAATTTCCTCCTCTAAAGCTGGGGAGCTAAAAAGATCATTTTCATAAAAACTAGCTTCTCCAAGCTTAGACTTTTCCATAGCATTAGCAATATGTTCAAAGAATTCATACTAATAACATTGCTACTAGCATGCAAGTAAAGTTCCATAGTTTTTTTTTATTTTCTCTTCAAACACCTCATGTCCTAACTCAAGATAAATACTATAAAGCTCCTAATTTTGTGTTGTTTTCCATTAAGCCTAACTAGTGAAAATAAAAACAAAAAACAAAAAGATATAATTGCAGAATCTAAAGTAAATAACTTCGAGCACTCACCAGCAACTAGATAGCTTAGTAGCCAAAGCATGTGAGTACCTATTACCTTACCTCCCCGGCAACGGCGCCAGAAAAGAGCTTGATGTCTATGCATGCTTCTATTCTTGTAGACAGTGTTGGGCCTCCAAGTGCAGAGGTTTGAAGAACAGCAACAAGTTTCCCTTAAGTGGATCACCCAAGGTTTATCGAACTCAGGGAGGTAGAGGTCAAAGATATCCCTCTCAAGCAACCCTTTAATGACGATACAAGAAGTCTCTTGTGTCCCCAACATACCCAATACACTTGTCATGTGTATAGGTGCACTAGTTCGGCAAAGACATAGTGAAATACAAGTAATATGGATGATTGTAAGTGGTGATTGCAATCTAAAATAAAAATGGCAGCAAGAAAACATGTAGCGGAACTGGTTGTAAACGGTGTTTCAATGCTTAGAAACAAGGCCTAGGGATCATACTTTCACTAGTGGACACTGTTGGAGATATGCCCGAGAGGCAATAATAAAATAGTTATTGTTATATCTTAGTGTTCATGATAAATGTTTACACTCTACGCTACAATTGTATTAACCGGAAACATTGATACATGTGTGTTGTGTAAACAACCAGAGTCCCTAGTAAGCCTCTCTTTTAACTAGCTTGTTGATTAATAGATGATCATGGTTTCCTGATCATGAACATAGGATGTTATTAATAACAAGATCATATCATTAGGTGAATGATGTGATGGACACACCCATAGTAATCATAGCATGAGATCAAGTCATTAAGTTCAACTTGCTATAAGCTTTCGATACATAGTTACCTAGTCCTTCGACCATGAGATCATGTAAATCACTTACACCAGAAGGATGCTTTGATTACATCAAACGCCATTGCGTAAATGGGTGGTTATAAAGATGGGATTAAGTATTCGGAAAGTGTGAGTTGAGGCATATGGATCAAGAATGGGATTTGTCCATCCCGATGACGGATAGATATACTCTGGGCCCTCTCGGTGGAATGTCGTCTGATTAGCTTGCAAGCATGTGACTAGGTCACAAGAGATGACATACCACGGTACGAGTAAAGAGTACTTGTCGGTAATGAGGTTGAACTAGGTACGGAGATACCGATGATCGAACCTCGGACAAGTAAAGTATCGCATGACAAAGGGAATCGGTATCGTATGTAAATGGTTCTTTCGATCACGAAGTCATCGTTGAATATGTGGGAGCTATTATGGATCTCCAGGTCCCGCTATTAGTTATTGATCGGAGAGAAGTCTCGATCATGTCCGCATAGTTCTCGAACCGTAGGGTGACACACTTAAGGTTTGATGTCGTTTTAAGTAGATATGGAATATGGAATGGAGTTCGAATGTTGTTTGGAGTCTCGGATGGGATCCAGGACATCACGAGGAGTTCCGGAATGGTTCAGAGAATAAGATTCATATATAGGAAGTCACATTCCAAGTTTGGGAATGGTCCGGTGAATTTATGGAAGGTTGTAGAAGTTTCTAGAATCATCCGGAATAAATCACTATGGAAGGAGGAGTCCCGTAGGGACTCCACCAACCCTAGCCAACCCACCAAGTGGGAAGGTTGAGTCCATGGTGGACTCCACCTAGTTGGCCGGCCATGAAGCAAGGAAAGGGAGCAATCCCACTTGACCTAGGTTTCACCAATATGGAAGTTTTTGAGTTGGACTCTTATTCGGATTTTGGGCAAACCCTAGGGGGTTCCACCTATATAATGAGGGGGAGAGTGAGGGGGCTGGACACTACTTGGCCACACCACGCAAGGGGCACCAAGGCCGGCGCCCAAGAGCACCCCCTCTCCCAAACCCTAGCTACTCCCTCCTCCTTCTTCTCTCGCAGCGCTTACGGTGAAGTCCTGCCGGAGATCTCCACCACCACCGTCACCACACCGTCGTGCTGGCGGGATTCCGAGGAGGATCTACTACATCTGCTGCCTGCTGGAACAGGGAGAAGGACGTCATCATCAACACCGAACGTGTGACCGAGTACGGAGGTGCTGCCCGATTGTGGCACCGTCAAGATCTTCTACGCGCTTTTGAAAGCGGCAAGTGATCGACTACATCAAGCACGCGATCTAATCTCGTAGGCTTTGTAATCTTCTAGGGTTAGTCTCACATACATCTCGTTGCTACCATCTACTAGATTAGATCTTGGCTTGTTATTCGTTCTTGCGGTAGGATTTTTTGTTTTCTATGCTACGAATCCCATCGGTGTATCAAAGCCGTGTCTATGCATAGATTGGTTGCACGAGTAGAACACAATGGTTTTTGTGGGCGTTGATGCTTTTGTTGTTTTTAGTTAGTGTACTTTGCATCTTGCGGGATGGTGGGATGAAGCGGCCCGGGCTAACTTTACATGACCGTGTTCATGAGACTGTTGGAGATATGCCCAAGAGGCAATAATAAAGTGGTTATTATAATATCTTTGTGTTTATGATAAATGTTTGCATACCATGCTATAATTGTATTAACCGAAACATTGATACATGTGTGTTATGTAAACAACAAGGAGTCCCTAGTAAGCCTCTTGTATAACTAGCTTGTTGATTAATGGATGATCATGGTTTCGTGATCATGAACATTGGATGTTATTAATAACAAGGTTATGTCATTGGTTGAATGATATAATGGACACACACGCAAATGAGCGTAGCATAAGATCAAGTCATTAAGTTCAATTTGCTATAAGCTTTCGATACATAGTTGCCTTAGTCCTTCGACCATGAGATCATGTAAATCACTTACACCGGAAGGGTACTTTGATTACATCAAACGCCATTGCGTAAATGGGTGGTTATAAAGATGGGATTAAGTATTCGGAAAGTGTGAGTTGAGGCATATGGATCAATAGTGGGATTTGTCCATCCTGATGACGGATAGATATTCTCTGGGCCCTCTCGGTGGAATGTCGTCTAATTAGCTTGCAAGCATATGATTGGATCATAAGAGATGACATACCGCGGTACGAGTAAAGAGTACTTGTCGGTAACGAGGTTGAACAAGGTATGGAGATACCGATGATCAAACCTCGGGCAAGTAAAATATCGTGTGATAAAGGGAATTGGCATCGTATGTAAATGGTTCAATCGATCACTAAAGTCATCGTTGAATATGTGGGAGCCATTATGGATCTCCAGATCCCGCTATTGGTTATTGCTCGGAGAGGTGTCTCGACCATGTCTGCATAGTTCGCGAACCGTAGGGTGACGCGCTTAAGGTTCGATGTCGCATAAGTAGATTCAGAATATGAGATGGAGTCCGAAGTTTGTGTTCGGAGTCTCGGATGGGATCCAGGACATCACGAGGAGGTCTGGAATGGTCCGGATAATAAGATTCATATAAGGGATGTCATTTTCCGGGGTTCGGGAAAAAGTCCGGTGTTTTGACCGGAGCTTCTAGAAGGTTCTGGAGGGCCACCAGTGGGCCCACCACCCCGGGATAGGCCACATAGGCGCCACATGGCATGGTGGGTCCTGCCCACTATGACATGTGGGCCCAGGCCGGGCCCCCCTTGGAGATAAGATCTATCTCTAGTTTAAATGGTTTAATCTAGAGATAGAATCTATCTCTAAAATTAAAGTGTTTAAAATTAGAGATATAGGGGAACACTTGGGGGAGGGGTTTGCCCCTCCCCATGCGCCGGCCAAGGGGGTGGGTGGGCCCTAGGGGAAACCCTAGGCCGACCCCCCCCACCTATATAAAGAGGGGAGGGGGTGGCCGGCCAAGGCCCCCCCTCATCCAACCCTAGCCCCCCCTCTCTTCCTCCTCCATACGCTGTGCAGGCTTAGGCGAAGCCCTGCAGCAACTCTTCTCCACCACCACCACCACGCCGTCGTGCTGCTGGGATTCCGTGGAGATCTACCACACCTCCGCTGCCAGCTGGAACGGGGAGAGGAAGGGGCTTCATCGACACCGTACGCGCGACCGAGTACGGAAGTGCTGCCGGATTGCAGCACCGGGGACGATCATCTACATCAACAACGAGATTAATCTCGTAGGCTTTGGAATCTTTGAGGCTTAGTCTCATCTCCATCTCGTTGTTCAGATCTCGTAGATTAGATCTTGGCTTTTCCATAGATTAGATCTTGGATTTATTCGTCTTTGCGGTAGGAATTTTTTTGTTTTCTATGCAACGAACCCCATCAGTGGTATCCGATCCATGTCTATGCATAGATCTGTTGCACGAGTAGAACACAATGGTTTTGTGGGCGGTGATGATTTTGTTGCTTTAGTTTGTGTACTTTGCATCTTGCGGGATGGTGGGATGAAGCGGCCCGGGCTAACTTTACATGACCGCGTCTCATGAGACTTGCTCCACGCTTGACATGCAACTTGTATTGCATAAGTGGCTTTGTGGGTGTCTGTCTCTCCCACCATAGTGAAGATTACAATTTGCACTTCTATTGTCAACACTAGTATCACCGTTGTGGTTCATGTTTGTAGGTAGATTGGATCTTACTCGGAAACCCTAAACCACGTAAAATATGCAAACCAAATTAGAGGCGTCTAACTTGTTTTTGCAGGGTTTGGTGATGTGATATGGCCATGATGTGATGATGATTATATTTGATGTATGAGATGTTCATTGTTGTATTATGGCAAGCGGCAGGAGCCTAATGGTTGTTTTTAATTTTTGTTAAAGACATGCGTGTCTATTCATCATGTAATAGCTTTATTTCAAGTAGTTGTTATAGTAGCTATAAGTGATGGACAACCATGAAGCGGCACCACTGACCTTGACGCCATGCTGGTGATGATGGAGATCATATTCGTGCTTTGGAGATGGAGATCAAAAGCACAAGAAGAAAGGCCATATCATATCACACATTATGAATTGCATGTGATGTTAATCCTTTTATGCATCTTATTTTGCTTAGATCGCGAAGGTAGCATTATAAGATGATCCATCTCACTAAATATCAAGATAATAAAGTTTTCATCCTTAGTATGCACCGTTGCTAAGACTTGTCGTTTCGAAGCATCTCGTGATGATCGGGTGTGATAGACTCTACATGTGCATACAACGGGTGCAAGCCAGATTTGCACACGCGGATACTAAGGTTGCCTTGACGAGCCTAGCATGTACAGACATGGTCTCGGAACAAGGGATACCGAAAGGTAGAGCATGAGTCATATGAATGATATGATGAACACTTTGAGTGTTCGCCTTTGAAGCTACATCTTTTCTCGTGAAGATCGGACTTGGTGTAGTGGATTTGGTTCGTGTAATCACTAAGACAATGCGAGGGATGTTGTTTTGAGTGGGAGTTCACCTAGTTAATTTAAGAATTAAAATTGAACTCATTTTATCATAAACTTAGTCTAAACTCTTTGCAAATATGTTGTAGATCATGGCGTCCCCCTCCATCAATTTTAACCAGTTCCTAGAGAAAGAAAAGCTTAAGAGCAACGGTAGAAACTTCACCGACTGGTTCCGCCATGTGAGGATTTTCCTCAGTGGTGGAAATCTGCAATATGTGCTCGAAGCACCGCTGGGTTCCCCACCACCTCCTGTAGTGTCTGAGGACGTAAAGAATGTTTACGAGACTCGGGTCATTCGGTACTCTCAAGTTCAGTGTGCCATCCTATGCAGTTTGGAAGCCGATCTTCAAAAATGTTTTGAGCACCACGATCCGTATGAGCTGGTCAATGAGCTGAAAGCTATTTTTGAAACTCATGCGGCCGTGGAATGCTATGAAGCATCGAAACATTTCTTCAGTTGCATGATGGAAGAGGGCAGCTCCGTTAGTGAGCACATGCTCGCTATGTCCGGGCATGCGAAGAAACTCAGTGACTTGGGGATAGTGATTCCTAACAAGCTGGGGATTAATCGTATCCTCCAATCACTGCCACCTAGTTACGAGAACTTTGTGATGAACTACAATATGCAGAACATGAACAAAGAGTTACCTGAACTCTTCTCCATGCTGAAATCTGCTGAGATTGAGATACAGAAAGAGCACCAAGTGTTGATGGTCAACAAGACCACCAGTTTCAAGAAACAGGGCAAGCCTAACAACAAGGGCAACTTCAAGAAGGGCGGCAAGAAAGCTGTCGCGCCTCCTGAGAAGCCTAAGGCTGGCCCTAAGCCTGATACTGTGTGCTATTACTGCAAGGAGAAGGGGCACTGGAAGCGTAATTGCTCCAAATACTTGGCTGATCTGAAGAGTGGCCTTATCAAGAAGAAAGGTATATTTGATATACATGTTATTGATGTCTATCTTACTGGTTCTCGTAGTAGTGCCTGGGTATTTGATACTGGTTCGGTTGCTCACATTTGTAACTCGAAACAGGAACTGCGGAATAAACGAAGTCTGGCGAGGGACGAGGTGACGATGCACGTTGGAAATGGATCCAAGGTCGATGTGATCGCCGTCGGCACACTCCCTCTACATCTACCTTCGGGATTAGTTTTAAACCTCAATAATTGTTATTTGGTACCTGCGTTGAGCATGAACATTATATATGGATCTTGTTTAATGCAAGACGGTTATTCATTTAAGTCTGAGAATAATGGTTGTTCGATTTATATGAGTAATGTCTTTTATGGCCATGCACCTGAGTTGAATGGTTTATTCTTGTTAAATCTCGATAGTAGTGATACACATGTTCATAACATTGATGCTAAGAGAATTAAATTGAATGATAATTCCACTTATATGTGGCACTGTCGTCTTGGTCATATTGGAGTGAAGCGCATGAAGAAACTCCAATCCGATGGACTTCTTGAGTCACTTGACTTTGAGTCAATTGACAGATGTGAGGCATGTCTAATGGGAAAAATGACTAAGACTCCATTTTCTGCTACAATGGAGCGAGCTACAGACTTATTGGAAATCATACATACCGATGTGTGCGGACCAATGAGTGTAGCATCGTGTGGTGGTTATCGTTATGTTCTAACCTTCGGATGATCTAAGTAGATATGGGTATATTTACTTTATGAAACATAAGTCCGAGACTTTCGAGAAGTTCAAGGAATTCCAAAGTGAAGTATAAAATCAACGTAACAAGAAGATTAAGTTTCTGCGTTCTGATCGCGGAGGCGAATATCTGAGTTATGAGTTTGGCATGCATTTAAAGAAATGCGGAATAGTTTCACAGTTGACACCGCCGGGAATGCCACAGCGCAATGGTGTGTCCGAACGTCGTAATCGAACTCTCTTAGATATGGTTCGATCTATGATGTCTCTTACCGATTTTGATGTAGCCCGACCTACGGTCTTCGCTTCATCATGTGCTTCAACGACAAGAACCACACTCAAGGCGGAGGTCACGGAGGCATGGAAGAGAAGAAGGAAGAAGCGCGCCCGAGGTCGCCAAGAAGAGACGGCGCATGAAGCACAACTGCTCGGATTATCCGCCCCACTAAGGCCGGACAATCCGCCCCCTATGCGTCCAAGTCAATTCGGGCCAAGTCCCATGTACCCCCTTGTATGCCTAAACTACCCCTCCTTAGTGGCTCCCTGTATATAGGCTCCCACCTCCCCCTTCATTAGGTAAGAGTTGAACTTGAGAGAACCTAGGCTTATGCCTCCACCATCCCTTTGGGATTAGGGAAACCCCCTCCTTAGATTATCAAATCTATTGTATCAAGGCACTCCTTATATGATTAGTCTCTCACACTTGTGATTCTACCACCGGTCTCTCACTCGTGTGATTCCACCGATCGTATACCGATCTTCCTCTCGGGGATTCTACCGCGTGTCTCTCCCTTGAGAGATTCTATCGGGATAGTGGTTCGGGCTATCGGGAGTAAACCGGAATTGTATCGGGTTGGTGTGCGTTTGCGTGTGTTCATCATGTTCTTCGCCGTGTTCTTCGTGTTCTTCCTCTCCCCCGCCTTTCCCTCGGTCAATTCGTGAGATCGGGCAACCCACGTGGCCTTAGGCCGCATCATATGGTATCAGAGCAAAGGTTGCCACGAATTTGACCCTCCAATTTCACCAATTTCGCCCAAAAGTTTTCCCAAAAAAAAATTGCCTCAAAAAATAGCTCGAAAATTGATCTCCGAATTTGTTGTGTTTTTTTGTGGTTTTGGTCCACAGATCTGGTGTTGTTTGTGTTGATCTATGTTTCCCCAAAATTTCTAGACCTAATTCTTCCTATTTTGCTTGGAATCGATGGATTACTGAGCCGTTTCCGTGGTGTTCTTCAAGCTGTTCATCGTCCAGTTTCCATCCCAAGCGGGTCAACGCAGCCACAACACCACGCGCCCGCCTGCCTGGCCCGCCACCAGCAGCTCCACCCACGCACGGCCACTCCACCCGATTCAATCAACGCCGGTTGATACGTCTCCGACGTATCGATAATTTCTTATGTTCCATGCCACATTATTGATGATATCTACATGTTTTATGCACACTTTATGTCATATTCGTGCATTTTCTGGAACTAACCTATTAACAAGATGCCGAAGAGCCAGTTGTTGTTTTTCTGCTGTTTTTGGTTTCAGAAATCCTAGTAACGAAATATTCTCGGAATTGGACGAAATCAACGCCCAGGGTCCTATTTTGCCACGAAGCTTCCAGAAGACCGAAAGGGATACGAAGTGGGGCGAAGAGGCGCCGCCACCATAGGGCCGCGCGGCCAGAGGGGGGCCCGCGCCGCCCTATGGTGTGGGCCCCTCGTCAGCCCTCCGACTCTGCCCTTCCGCCTACTTATAGCCTCCGTCGCGAAACCCCCGATACGAAGAACCACGATACGGAAAACCTTCCGGAGACGCCGCCGCCGCCAATCCCATCTCGGGGATTCCGGAGATCTCCTCCGGCACCCGCCGAAGAGGGGATTCATCTCCGGAGGACTCTTCACCGCCATGGTCGCCTCCCGAGTGATGAGTGAGTAGTTCACCCCTGGACTATGGGTCCATAGCAGTAGCTAGATGGTTGTCTTCTCCTCATTGTGCTTCATTGTTGGATCTTGTGACCTGCCTAACATGATCAAGATCATCTATCTGTAATGTTATATGTTGTGTTTGTCGGGATCCGATGGATAGAGAATACCATGTTATGTTAATTATCAAGTTATTACCTATGTGTTGTTTATGATCTTGCATGCTCTCCGTTATTAGTAGAGGTTCTGGCCAAGTTGATGCTAGTAACTCCAAGAGGGAGTATTTATGCTCGATAGTGGGTTTCATGCCTGCATTGATATCTGGGGGAGTGACAGAAACCCCTAAGGTTGTGTTGTGCTGTTGCCACTAGGGATAAAACATTGATGCTATGTCTAAGGATGTAGTTGTTGATTACATTACGCACCATACTTAATGCAATTGTTTGTTGCTTTGCAACTTAATACTGGAAGGGGTTCGGATGATAACCTAAAGGTGGACTTTTTAGGCATAGATGCAGTTGGATGGCGGTCTATGTACTTTGTCGTAATGCCCAATTAAATCTCACTGTACTTATCATGACATGTATGTGCATTGTTATGCCTTCTCTATTTGTCAATTGCCCGACTGTAATTTGTTCACCCAACATGCTTTTATCTTATGGGAGAGACACCTCTAGTGAACTGTGGACCCCGGTCCATTCTTTTATACTTGAAATACAAATCTGCTTGCAATACTTGTTTTACTTGTTTTCTTGCAAACAATCATCTTCCACACAATACGGTTAACCCTTTGTTACAGCAAGCCGGTGAGATTGACAACCTCACTGTTTCGTTGGGGCAAAGTACTTTGGTTGTGTTGTGCAGGTTCCACGTTGGCGCCGGAATCGCTGGTGTTGCGCCGCACTACATCCCGCCGCCATCAACCTTCAACGTGCTTCTTGACTCCTACTGGTTCGATTAAACCTTGGTTTCTTACTGAGGGAAAACTTGCCGCTGTGCGCATCACACCTTCCTCTTGGGGTTCCCAACGGACGTGTCAATTACACGCATCAAGCAAATTTACGGCGCCGTTGTCGGGGAGATCAAGACACGTTGCAAGGGGAGTCTCCACAACCCAATCTCTTTACTTTGTTTTTGTCTTGCTTTATTTTATTTACTACTTTGTTTGCTGCATTATATCAAAACACAAAAAAAATTAGTTGCTAGCTTTACTTTATTTACTGTCTTGTTTGCTATATCAAAAACACAAAAAAATTAGTTTACTTGCATTTACTTTATCTAGTTTGTTTTATTTACTACTGCTAAAATGGCCACTCCTAAAAATACTAAGTTGTGTGACTTCACTAGCACAAATAATAATGATTTCTTGTGCACACCTATTGCTCCACCTGCTACTACAGCGGAATTCTTTGAAATTAAACCTGCTTTACTAAATCTTGTTATGCGAGAGCAATTTTCTGGTGTTAGTTCTGATGATGCTGCCGCCCATCTCAATAATTTTGTTGAATTGTGTGAAATGCAAAAGTATAAAGATGTAGATGGTGACATTATAAAATTAAAATTGTTTCCTTTCTCATTAAGAGGAAGAGCTAAAGATTAGTTGCTATCTCTCGCCTAAGAATAGTATTGATTCCTGGACTAAATGCAAGGATGCTTTTATTGGTAGATATTATCCCCTGCTAAAATTATATCTTTGAGGAGTAGCATAATGAATTTTAAACAATTGGATAATGAACATGTTGCTCAAGCTTGGGAAAGAATGAAATCTTTGGTTAAAAATTGCCCAACCCATGGATCGACTACTTGGATGATCATCCAAACCTTCTATGAGGACTAAATTTTTCTTCGCGGAATTTATTGGATTCAGCTGCTGGAGGTACCTTTATGTCCATCACTCTTGGTGAAGCAACAAAGCTTCTTGATAATATGATGGTTAATTACTCTGAATGGCACACGGAAAGAGCTCCACAAGGTAAGAAGGTAAATTCTGTTGAAGAATCCTCTTCCTTGAATGATAAGGTTGATGCTATTATGTCTATGCTTGTGAATGATAGGACTAATGTTGATCCTAATAATGTTCCGTTAGCTTCATTGGTTGCCCAAGAAGAACATGTTGATGTAAACTTCATTAAAAATAATAATTTCAACAACAATGCTTATCGGAACAATTCTAGTAATAACTATAGGCCATATCCTTATAATAATGGTAACGGTTATGCTAATTCTTATGAGAATTCTTACAACAATAATAGGAATACACCCCCTGGACTTGAAGCTATGCTTAAAGAATTTATTAGTACACAAACTGCCTTTAACAAATATGTTGAGGAAAAGCTCAATAAAATTGATATTCTCGCTTCTAAGGTTGATGGTCTTGCCTCTGATGTTGATCTTTTGAAATCGAAAGTTATGCCTAATAGGGATATTGAAAATAAAATTGTTACTGCAGCAAATGCCATCAAAGTTAGAATTAATGAGAATATAAGATTAATGGCTGAAGCTAGCGTGCTAGGTGGGATAGAGAAGAAAATGAAAAACTAGCTAAAGAGAAAAATGTAGCTAAAGTTTGGACTATTACCACCACTAGAAATGCTAATGATTCACATGTTGCTGCACCTCCTACTATTAATGGTAAAATAATTGGTGTTGACAATGTTTCTACTCCTAGTACAAAGCGCGCAAAACTACCTGAAACTGCTAAAACTGCTGAAACTGCTTGTGATAAAACTGCTGAAATTTTTTCCAACCTTGGGGATGATAATCCCATTGCTTTAGATTGTAATGATTTAGATTTTGATGATTTCCACATCTCTGAAGTTATAAAGTTCTTACAAAAACTTGCTAAGAGTCCCAATGCTAGCGCTGTAAACTTGGCTTTCACAAAACATATTACAAATGCTCTCATAAAAGCTAGAGAAGAGAAACTAAAATTTGAAACTTCTATTCCTAGAAAGCTAGAGGATGGTTGGGAGCCCATCATTAAAATGAGGGCAAAGATTTTAGCAATAATGCAACTGAACGAAGCATAA
>NC_061510.1:212799133-212865113 GCF_022539505.1 Lolium rigidum
CACCGCCTCGTCGATGTCACGGGTGAAAGAACAAACTCTATCTCTGGCGTTTTGTGTGTTTGTTAAAAACATGTTGAAAGGATCGTATGCCGCACCTAGAGGGGGGGTGAAGCTAACCAATTTTTAGTTCTTTTTCAATTTAGGCTTGACACAAAGGTAAATTCTCTAGATATGCAACTAAGTGAATTTACCTATATGACAAGGCTACCAACTAAGTAAAATATAGCTACGCAATATATAGGAGATAGAATAGGATAGAGGTAACCGAGAGTGGAGCACGCGATGACACGGAGATGATTCCCGTAGTTCCCTTCCTTTGCAAGAAGGTACGTCTACGTTTGGAGGAGTGTGGTTGCTACGAAAGCCAAACCAACAGCCACGAAGGCTTCACTCAGATCTCCTATGAGCAACGCCACGAAGGCCTAGCCCACTTCCACTCGAGGCGGAAACCGGGCCTTTACAAGGTTCTTGGGGCACACATCCACAACCGAATTGGAGGCTCCCAAATCTGTAACAACACAACAATCAACAACAATACATCAACACAAATCAACTAGGGATCCAAAGAGGAACACTAGCAAGAGGGCCCTCAAACAAATGAGGGGGAAATATAAATCGCTTCGGTGAGGATTGATGACGCGTAAAGCACACGCCCGTTGGGAACCCCAAGTGGAAGGTGTGATGCGTACAGCAGCAAGTTTCCCTCAGTAAGAAACCAAGGTTATCGAACCAGTAGAAGATGAAGGCCATGTGAAGGTTGTTGGTGGAGGAGTGTAGTGCGGCGCAACACCAGGGATTCCGGCGCCAACGTGGAACCTGCACAACACAATCAAAATACTTTGCCCCAACTTAACAGTGAGGTTGTCAATCTCACCGGCTTGCTATAAACAAAGGATTAAACGTATGGTGTGGAGAATGATGTTTGTTTGCGAAGAACAGCAGAGAACAGAGTTTTCAATAGATTGTATTTCAGATGTAAAAGAATGGACCGGGGTCCACAGTTCACTAGTGGTGTCTCTCCAATAAGAAATAGCATGTTGGGTGAACAAATTATAGTTGAGCAATTGACAAATAGAGAGGGCATAACAATGCACATACATATCACGATGACTAATATGAGATTTAATCAGGGCATTACGACAAAGTACATAGACCGCTATCCAAACATGCATCTATGCCTAAAAAGTCCACCTTCGGGTTAGCATCTCGCACCCCTTCCAGTATTAAGTTGCAAACAACGTACAATTGCATTAAGTATGGTGCGTAATGTAATCAACACAAATATCCTTAGACAAAGCATTGATGTTTTATCCCTAGTGGCAACAAGACATCCACAACCTTAGAACTTTCCGTCACCGTCCTGCATTCAATGGAGGCATGAACCCACTATCGAGCATAAATACTCCCTCTTGAAGTCACAAGTATCAACTTGGCAGAGCCTCTACTAGCAACGGAGAGCATGCAAGAACATAAACAACACATATATGATAGATCAATAATCAACTTGACATTGTATTCCATATTCATCGGATCCCAACAAACACAACATGTAGCGTTACAAATAGACGATCTTGATCATGATAGGCAGCTCACAAGATCTAACATGATAGCACAATGAGGAGAAGACAACCATCTAGCTACTGCTATGGACCCATAGTCCAAGGGTGAACTACTCACACATCAGTCCGGAGGCGATCATGGTGATGTAGAGTCCTCCGGGAGATGATTCCCTCTCCGGCAGGGTGCCGGAGGCGATCTCCCGAATCCCCCGAGATGGGATTGGCGGCGGCGTCTCCGGAACTTTTTCCGTATGGTGGCTCTCGGTAATAGGGTTTTCGCGACGGAGAGTATAAGTAGGCGGAAGGGCAGAGTCGGGGGCGCTCGAGGGGCCCACACCATAGGGCGGCGCGGCCTCCCCCTTGGCCGCGCCGCCCTGTGGTGTCGCCACCTCGTGGCCCCACTTCGTATCTCCTTCGGTCTTCTGGAAGCTCCGTGGAAAAATAAGACCCTGGGCGTTCGTTTCGTCCAATTCCGAGAATATTTCCTGTGTAGGATTTCTGAAACCAAAAACAGCACAAAACAGGAACTGGCGCTTCGGCATCTCGTTAATAGGTTAGTGCCGGAAAATGCATAATAATGATGTAAAGTGTGTATAAAACATGTGAGTATTATCATAAAAGTAGCATGGAACATAAGAAATTATAGATACGTTTGAGACGTATCAAGCATCCCCAAGCTTAGTTCCTACTCGCCCTCGAGTAGGTAAACGATAACAAGGATAATTTCTGAAGTGACATGCTATCATAATCTTGATCAATACTATTGTAAAGCATATGAGATGAATGAAGTGATTCGAAGCAATGGTAAAGACAATAACTTAAACAACTGAATCATATAACAAAGACTTTTCATGAATAGTACTTTCAAGACAAGCATCAGTAAGACTTGCACAGGAGTTAACTCATAAAGCAATAAATTCTTAGTAGAAAGCTTTGAAACAACACAAAGGAAGATATAAGTTTCAGCGAGTTGCTTTCAACTTCAACATGTTTATCTCATGGATATATCTCATGGATAATTGTCAACACGAAGTAATATGATGAATGCAAATAAGCAAGTATGTAGGAATCAATGCACACAGTTGACACAAGTGTTTGCTCCTAAGATAGAAAGAAGTAGGTAAACTGACTCAACATAAAGTAAAAGAATTGGCCCTTCGCAGAGGGAAGCATGGATTACTGTTTTTGTGCTAGAGCTTTTCATTTTGAAAACATAGAAACAATTTTGTCAATGGTAGTAATAATTCATATGTGTTATGCATAAGATGTCCTATAAGTTGCAAGCCTCATGCATCGAGTACCAATAGTGCTCGCACCTTGTCCTAATTAGCTTGGATTTTCATGGATTATCATTGCATAACATATGTTTCAACCAAGTGTCACAAAGGGGTACCTCTATGCACCTGTACAAAGGTCCAAGGAGATAGATCGCATTTGATTTCTCATTTTTGATAGATCTCAACTTAAGACATCCATACCGGGACAACATAGACAACAGATAATGGACTCCTCTTTAATGCTTAAGCATTCAACAACAGATAATATTCTCATAAGAGATTTGAGGATTGATGTCCAAACTGAAACTTCCACCATGATTCATGGCTTTAGTTAGAGGCCCAATGTTCTTCTCTAACAATATGCATACTCAAACCATTTGATCATGATAAATCACCCTTACTTCAGACAAGACGAACATGCATAGCAACTCACATGATATTCAACAAAGGTATAATAGTTGATGGCGTCCCCGTAAACATGGTTACCGCTCAACAAGCAACTTATAAGAAATAAGACACATAAGCTACATATTCAATACCACAATAGTTTTTAAGGCTATTTTCCCATGAGCTATGTATTGCAAAGACAAGGAATGATTTTTTTAAAGGTAGCACTCAAGTAATTTACTTTGGAATGGCAGAGAAATACCATGTAGTAGGTAGATATGGTGGACACAAATGGCATAGTTTTTGGCTCAAGGATTTGGATGCACGAGAAGTATTCCTCTCAGTACAAGGCTTTGGCTAGCAAGGTTGTTTGAAGCAAACACAAGTATGAACCGATACAGAAAAACTTACATAAGAACATATTGCAAGCATTATAAGACTCTACACTATCTCCCTGTTGTTCAAACACTTCACCGTAAAATATCTAGACTTTAGAGAGACCAATCATGCAAACCAAATTTCAACAAGCTCTATGGTAGTTCTTCATTAATAGGTACAAAGTACATGATGAAAGAGCTTAAACATGATCTATTTGAGCACAACAATTGCCAAGTATCAAATTATTTAAAACATTATACCAATTACCACATGAAGCATTTTCTGTTTCCAACCATATAACAATGAACGAAGCAGTTTCAACCTTCGCCATGAACATTAAAAGTAAAGCTAAGAACACCAGTGTTCATATGAACGAGCGGAGCGTGTCTCTCTCCCACATAAAGAATGCTAGGATCCGATTTTATTCAAACAAAAACAAAAACAAAAACAAAAACAAAAACATACAGACGCTCCAAGTAAAGCACATAAGATGTGATGGAATAAAAATATAGTTTCACTAGAGGTGACCTGATAAGTTGTCGATGAACAAGGGGATGCCTTGGGCATCCCCAAGCTTAGATGCTTGAGTCTTCTTGAAATATGCAGGGATGAACCACAGGGGCATCCCCAAGCTTAGACTTTTCACTCTTCTTGATCATATTGTATCATCCTCCTCTCTTGATCCTTGAAAACTTCCTCCACACCAAACTCAAAATAAAATCATTAGAGGGTTAGTGCATAATCAAAAATTCACATATTCAGAGGTGACATAATCATTCTTAGCACTTCTGGACATTGCACAAAGCTACTGAAAGTTAATGGAACAAAGAAATCCATTCAACATAGCAAAAGAGGCAATGTGAAATAAAAGGCAGAATCTGTCAAAACGAACAGCTCCGTAAAGACGAATTTTTCAGGGGCACTTAACTTGCTCAGATGAAAAAGCTCAAATTGAATGAAAGTTGCGTACATATCTGAGGATCACACACGAAAATTGGCAGATTTTTCTGAGTTACCTACAGAGAGGTCTAATCAAATTCGTGACAGCAAGAAATCTGTTTCTACGCAGTAATCCAAATCTAGTATTAACCTTACTATCAAAGATTTTACTTGGCACAATGATGGCGTGTAACTCACACGTTCGTTGGGAACCCCAAGAGGAAGGTATGATGCGCACAGCAGCAAGTTTTCCCTCAGAAAGAAACCAAGGTTTATCGAACCAGGAGGAGCCAAGAAGCACGTTGAAGGTTGATGGTGGCGGGATGTAGTGCGGCGCAACACCGTAGATTCCGGCGCCAACGTGGAACCCGCACAACACAACCAAAGTACTTTGCCCCAACGAAACAGCGAGGTTGTCAATCTCACCGGCTTGGCTGTAACAAAGGATTAGATGTATAGTGTGGATGATGATTGTTTGCAAGAACAGTAAAGAACAATAGCAACAGATTTGTATTTCAGATGTAAAGAATGGACCGGGGTCCACAGTTCACTAGAGGTGTCTCTCCCATAAGATAGCATGTTGGGTGAACAAATTACAGTCGGGCAATTGACAAATAGAGAGGGCATAACAATGCACATACATGACATGATGAATATTGTGAGATTTAATTGGGCATTACGACAAAGTACATAGACCGCTATCCAACATGCATCTATGCCTAAAAAGTCCACCTTCAGAGTTATCATCCGAACCCCTTCCAGTATTAAGTTGCAAAACAACGAGACAATTGCATTAAGTATGGTGCGTAATGTAATCAATAACTACATCCTCTGACATAGCATCAATGTTTTATCCCTAGTGGCAACAATACATCCATAACCTTAGAGGTTTCTCGTCACTCCCTGGATTCACGGAGACATGAACCCACTATCGAGCATAAATACTCCCTCTTGGAGTTAAGAGCAAAAACTTGGCCGAGCCTCTACTAATAACGGAGAGCATGCAAGATCATAAACAACACATAGGTAATAGATTGATAATCAACATAACATAATATTCTCTATCCATCGGATCCCGACAAACACAACATATAGAATTACGGATAGATGATCTTGATCATGTTAGGCAGCTCACAAGATCCGACAATGAAGCACATGAGGAGAAGACAACCATCTAGCTACTGCTATGGACCCATAGTCCAGGGGTGAACTACTCACTCATCACTCCGGAGGCGACCATGGCGGTGAAGAGTCCTCCGAGGGATGATTCCCCTCTCCGGCAGGGTGTCGGAGGTGATCTCCAGAATCCCCCAAGATGGGATTGGCGGCGGCGGCGTCTCGATGAGGTTTTCCGTATCGTGGCTCTCGCATTGGGGGTTTCGCGACGAAGGCTTTAAGTAGGCGGAAGGGCAACGCGGGGGGCCACACGAGGGCCCCACACACCAGGCCGGCGCGGCCAAGGGACAGGCCGCGCCGCCCTATGGTGTCGGTGCCTCGTGGCCCCACTTCCTTTCCCCTTCGGACTTCTGGAAGCTTCGTGGAAAAATAGGCCCCTGGGCGTTGATTTCGTCCAATTCCGAGAATATTTCTTTACTAGGATTTCTGAAACCAAAAACAGCAGAAAACAAGAATCGGCTCTTCGGCATCTCGTTAATAGGTTAGTGCCGGAAAATGCATAAATACGACATATAATGTGTATAAAACATGTAGATATCATCAATAATGTGGCATGGAACATAAGAAATTATCGATACGTCGGAGACGTATCAGCATCCCCAAGCTTAGTTCCTGCTCGTCCCGAGCAGGTAAACGATAACACAGATAATTTCTAGAGTCACATGCCATCATAACCTTGATCATACTATTGTAAACATATGTAATGAATGCAACGATCAAAACAATGGTAATGACATGAGTAAACAACTGAATCATAAAGCAAAGACTTTTCATGAATAGTACTTAAAGGCAAGCATCAATAAGTCTTGCATAAGAGTTAACTCATAAAGCAATAAATCAAAGTAAAGGTATTGAAGCAACACAAAGGAAGATTAAGTTTCAGCGGTTGCTTTCAACTTGTAACATGTATATCTCATGGATAATTGTCAACATAGAGTAATATAACAAGTGCAATATGCAAGTATGTAGGAATCAATGCACAGCTCACACAAGTGTTTGCTTCTTGAGGTGGAGAGAAATAGGCGAACTGACTCAACATAATGGTAAAAGAAAGGTCCTTCGAAGAGGAAAGCATCGATTGCTATATTTGTGCTAGAGCTTTTATTTTGAAAACATGAAACAATTTTGTCAACGGTAGTAATAAAGCACATGTATCATGTAAATTATATCTTACAAGTTGCAAGCCTCATGCATAGTATACTAATAGTGCCCGCACCTTGTCCTAATTAGCTTGGACTACCGGATCATCGCAATACACATGTTTTAACCAAGTGTCACAAAGGGGTACCTCCATGCCGCCCGTACAAAGGTCTAAGGAGAAAGCTCGCATTTTGGATTTCTCGCTTTTGATTATTCTCAACTTAGACATCCATACCGGGACAACATGGACAACGTGATAATGGACTCCTCTTTAATGCATAAGCATGTGGCAACAATTAATGTTCTCATATGAGATTGAGGATATATGTCCAAAACTGAAACTTCCACCATGATTCATGGCTTTAGTTAGCGGCCCAATGTTCTTCTCTAACAATATGCATGCTCCAACCATTAAGATGGTAGATCTCTCTTACTTCAGACAAGATGGACATGCATAGCAACTCACATGATATTCAACAAAGAGTAGTTGATGGCGTCCCCAGGAACATGGTTATCGCACAACAAGCAACTTAATAAGAGATAAAGTGCATAAGTACATATTCAATACCACAATAGTTTTTAAGCTATTTGTCCCATGAGCTATATATTGTGAAGGTGAAGAATGGAAATTTTAAAGGTAGCACTCAAGCAATTTAATTTGGAATGGCGGAGAAATACCATGTAGTAGGTAGGTATGGTGGACACAAATGGCATAGTGGTTGGCTCAAGGATTTTGGATGCATGAGAAGTATTCCCTCTCGATACAAGGTTTAGGCTAGCAAGGTTATTTGAAACAAACACAAGGATGAACCGGTGCAGCAAAACTCACATAAAAGACATATTGTAAACATTATAAGACTCTACACCGTCTTCCTTGTTGTTCAAAACTCATATCAATAATAGCACCAACAGTTCAAAGAAAAGGTCTTCCCAAAATAATGGGACAAGATGCATTGCATTCAATATCCAAGACAACAAAATCAACGGGGACAAGGTTATTGTTAACCGTAATGTGAACATTATTAATCCTCCCCAAAGGTTTCTTTATAGAATTATCAACTAGATTAACTTCCAAATAACAATTTTTCAATGGTGGCAAGTCAAGCATATCATAGAGTTTCTTAGGTATAACAGAAATACTTGCACCAAGATCACATAAAGCATTACAATCAAAATCATTGACCCTCATCTTAATGATGGGCTCCCAACCATCTTCCAACTTCCTAGGAATAGAAGTTTCAAGTTTTAGTTTATTTTCTCTAGCTTTTATGAGAGCATTTGTAATATGTTTTGTAAAGGCCAAATTTATAGCACTAGCATTAGGACTTCTAGCAAGTTTTTGTAAGAACTTAATAACTTCAGAGATATGACAATCATCAAAATCTAAACCATTATGATCTAAAGCAATGGGATCATTGTCCCCAATATTTTGAAAAATTTCAGCAGTTTTATCACAAGCAGTTTCAGCAGTTTTAGCAGTTTCAATTTTTTTTGCACGCTTTGCACTAGGAGTAGAAACATTGCCAACACCAATTACTTTATGATTGATAGTAGGAGGTTTAGCAACATGTGAAGCATCAACATTACTAGTGGTGGTAATAGTCCAAACTTTAGCTACATTGTTCTCTTTAGCTAGTTTTTCTTCTCTTTCCCACCTAGCATGCAATTCAGCCATCAATCTAATATTTTCATTAATTCAAACTTGTATGGCGTTTGCTGTAGCAAATGACTTAATATCTTTATCTTCTTTAGGCATAACTTTCAATTTTAAAAGATCAACATCAGCGGCAAGACTATCAACCTTAGAAGCAAGAACATCAATTTTACCAAGCTTTTCTTCAACAGATTTGTTAAAAACAGTTTGTGTACTAATAAATTCTTTAAGCATGGCTTCAAGACCAGAGGGTACACTCCTACTATTGTTGTAAGAATTATCATAAGCATTACCATTATTAGAAGGATATGGCCTATAGTTGTTACCAGAATTATTCCTATAAGCATTGTTGTTGAAATTATTATTTTTAATGAAGTTCACATCAACATGCTCTTCTTGAGAAACCAATGAAGCTAAAGGAACATTATTAGATCAACATTAGATCTACCATTAACAAGCATAGACATAATAACATCGATCTTATCACTCAAGAGGAGGTTTCTTCAACAGAATTTACCTTCTTACCTTGTGGAGTCCTTTCGGTGTGCCATTCAGAATAATTGATCATCATATCATCAAGAAGCTTTGTTGCCGCGCCTAAGGTGATGGACATAAAGGTACCTCCAGCAGCTGAATCCAATAGGTTCCGCGAAGAAAAATTCAATCCTGAATAGAAGGTTTGGATGATCATCTAAGTAGTCAGTCCATGGGTAGGGCAATTCTTTACCAAAGATTTCATTCTTTCCCATGCTTGGGCAACATGTTCATTATCCAATTGCTTAAAATTCATTATGCTACTTCTCAAAGATATAATTTTAGCGAGGAGGATAATATCTACCAATGAAAGCATCTTTACATTTAGTCCATGAATCAATACTATTCTTAGGCAAAGATAGCAACCAATCTTTAGCTCTTCCTCTTAAGGAGAAAGGAAACAATTTCAGTTTTATAATGTCTCCATCTACATCCTTATACTTTTGCATTTCACAAAGTTCAACAAAATTATTAAGATGGGCAGCAAGATCATCGTAACTAACACCGGAAAATTGCTCTCTCATAACAAGATTTAGTAAAGCGGGTTTAATTTCATCAAATTCTCATCGTAGTAGCAGGTGGAGCAATAGGTGTGCATAGGAAATCATTATTATTTGTGCTAGTGAAATCACACAACTTAGTATTCTCAGGAGTACCCATTTTAGCAGTAGTAAATAAATCAAACTAAATAAAGTAAATGCAAGTAACTAATTATTTTGTGTTTTCAATATAAAGAACGCAAACAAGACAGTAAATAAAGTAAAGCAAGTAACTACTCCCTCCGTTCCTTTCTATAATGCCTATTGTTTTTTTGCATTTGTTTCATATAATAAGGGTAAAGCTGTGTTTATTTTGCAGAAACCCCCTTCCACCGATTTGCTTAAGGGCTTGAAATAAGGAAAGAATCACGTACTGCTAAAAATCTGGAAACAATCAACCGTACATGCTAAAAATCTGGAAACCGATTGGTGTGATCGATCTCTTCTCTCCCTGCGTACGTCTTTCTCTCCCAGCCCGTCTCTCTCTCCCAGCCCGTCCCTCTCTCTCTCACGGTTCCTCTGTGGCGCACAAAGGTTCTCTCCCGCGCCCAGGTTCTCTCTCTCTCACGCGTCCTCTGTCTGACGTCCTCTCTCTCGCCCCCGCAGGTTCTCTCCCACGCATGGCAGATGAGATGGGAAACCCGGCGTCCGCCCTTTCCATGGCGAAGGAACGTCGGGCTGCCGCCGTTTTCTCGCCGGAGCAAGTCGCCGACGTGGAAGAATGTCCGGACTCCTGCGAGAAAGAACCTTGGTACGTGCCGGACACGTACGCTGAAGATACAGAGGTTCCGGATTCTATCCAGGAGGAAGGGGATGCTATTCTTGCCGGAGAAAGCCAACCTGTTGAACCACTTGAAGATATGGAGCCGGAGATTCCGGATTCTATCGAGGAGGAAGGCGAGTTTTTTGGTGTCAAGCTAGACTCATGCGAGTTGCAGGTGGTCAAGGACATGCTCAAAATTTTGCTGCCAACGTACCGACCTTAAACAATCATCTCTCGAATGTACTTGGAGTTTTTAGTTTTTGTTAAATTCCGGAATAAGGTTGAAATCATCAACTGTTTTTAGTTATACGCAATTGAAGTACTCCAGAAATATGAGCCCCTGTTATGAACTCATGTTATGATCCCATGTTATGATCACAGATCACTGTTTTTGCACGGTATTTTTTGCACGGTTGTTTTGATCACAAAATCATTGTTTTTGTATTGAAATTTGTTCTACTACTCCAGAATGTAAAAGAACACATGCTATGATTGAGTATCATGCTTCTGTTATGTTTCAGTAACTCGCAAACATAATGCAGACTTCATTACTCCAAATCGTGTTCTTGTGTACACCAACATGATAAACCTTACAGAAGGCATAAAATTTCAGCGTACAAAACTCAAACAGAGGAGTAAAGCTAAAAACCTTCAATGGATATTCAAGAGTTTGAAACAAGAAATAACACCATAGGCCTAAGTTGATAAACTATGACTAAGCATCTGGCAAGGAGTCAATCGCCCGCTGCACATAATTTGCTTCACATTGTAATGCCACTGGGAGAGTTCCGAGCCTTTCTAAAACGTCCTTCCTCATGTGTGGGACTTTATATCGGTTGCCTCCGAGCTGAATAAGTACTTCACGCATGCAAGCTTGCAACGTCAGGAAGATTCTATTGCTTTGTTCAGGTGGGTACTCCTCGAAGGCCTGACGCACCTTGTGGACAATGTCAGCAACAGATCCTGCATAAATATTTCCAAAAACCCTTGTAACGTCAAACCAAGTCAAACTTACACGAAAAAAAACAAACTTATGGAATGCAGTACTACCTGGAGATAACTTGTGAAAAATTGATTGAAGCGCTGCAAAAAAACCAAGGTCAAGGATATTTAGGTCGGGGGAGTTCGGAGTATTTTTTTTGTATTTTTGATATAGAGAAAACAAAGCAGTAAATAAAGTAAAGTAAAGCAAGACAAAAATAAAGTAAAGAGATTGGATGTGAGAGACTCCCCTTGCAGCGTGTCTTGATCTCCCCGGCAACGGCGCCAGAAATTTAGCTTGATGACGGGTAAAGCACACGCCCGTTGGGAACCCCAAGTGGAAGGTGTGATGCGTACAGCAGCAAGTTTCCCTCAGTAAGAAACCAAGGTTATCGAACCAGTAGGAGATGAAGGCCACGTGAAGGTTGTTGGTGGAGGAGTGTAGTGCGGCGCAACACCAGGGATTCCGACGCCAACGTGGAACCTGCACAACACAATCAAAATACTTTGCCCCAACTTAACGAGTGAGGTTGTCAATCTCACCGGCTTGCTGTAAACAAAGGATTAAACGTATGGTGTGGAGAATGATGTTTGTTTGCGAAGAACAACGAGAGAACGAGTTTGCAGTAGATTGTATTTCAGATGTAAAAGAATGGACCGGGGTCCACAGTTCACTAGTGGTGTCTCTCCAATAAGAAATAGCATGTTGGGTGAACAAATTACAGTTGGACAATTGATAAATAGAGAGGGCATAACAATGCACATACATATCACGATGACTAATATGAGATTTAATCGAGGCATTACGACAAAGTACATAGACCGCTATCCAGCATGCATCTATGCCAAAAAGTCCACCTTCAGGTTAGCATCCGCACCCCTTCCGGTATTAAGTTGCAAACAACATACAATTGCATTAAGTATGGTGCGTAATGTAATCAACACAAATATCCTTAGACAAAGCATTGATGTTTTATCCCTAGTGGCAACAGCACATCCACAACCTTACAACTTTCTGTCACTGTCCCAGATTCAATGGAGGCATGAACCCACTATCAAGCATAAATACTCCCTCTTGGAGTCACAAGTATCTCCTTCGGTCTTCTGGAAGCTCTGTGGAAAAATAAGACCCGGGGCGTTCGTTTCGTCCAATTCCGAGAATATTTCCTGTGTAGGATTTCTGAAACCAAAAACAGCACAAAACAGGAACTGGCGCTTCGGCATCTCGTTAATTGGTTAGTGCCGGAAAATGCATAATAATGATGTAAAGTGTGTATAAAACATGTGAGTATTATCATAAAAGTAGCATGGAACATAAGAAATTATAGATACGTTTGAGACGTATCAAGGATGTAGATCGGTGTCTTCTCCTTCGAATCCAAAGATCATGAGCTTTGGTTGGGGGAGGAAGAAGATCTTGCAAATCTTGAGTTCTTGAGGTGGCTCTAATGGTGGTGAGGCTTGGCAGAATTTCTTCAATGATTGAGCCAGGAGGAAGGTAGGAGAAGGGGGGTATAAATACCCCCTCTCAAAATCCAGCCGTTGGTGCATTTCGGGGGCCGGATAATCCGGCCTGAGTTGGGCCGGATAATCCGCCCCCCCCCCGGAAAAATCCGGCTCAGGGGAAAATCCGGCCAAATGTCCGGCCAAATATCCAGCCTCATGCCAGGGGTGTACTGAGCCGCGTCGCTTCTGGTCCTTAGCCAAAATCTTGGGGGCCGGATATTTTGCAAATATCCGGCCCGGATAATCCGGCCTTGGGGAAATTCCGGCCAATAATCCGGCCTCATGCCAGGGAGGTACTGAGCCACAAAGCCTCGAGTCCTTAGCCAAAATTTGGGGGCCGGATATTTTGCAAATATCCGGCCCGGATTATCCGGCCTGGTGAAAACTTTTCAGCTATCTTTTGACTCGTTTTTCCACACAAGTCACTCATATTCATGTATCTATATAATCCCTGCACCACTTTATCAAACATTAGAGTATCACATACATTGACATCAAACACACAAAACATATTATGAGAGATGTTCTTTCAATCTCCCCCTTTTTGGTGTTTGATGACAATATACGGATTTGCAAGAAAATCACTATAGAGAGCAAGCATGTTGGCAAAACATAGAGGCACTCCCCCTACATGTGTGCATACAAGTAATTTGCATTTGAATACAAATACACATCATATAGGTGCGAGGTGCCTCAATCACAAGAGGTATCCAACATGAGCTCAAACAAGAGACATAGGCATATATGAAGTTGAGATAAGGTGATAGAAATCATACCCATGATATATTATACCGGATATATAGCATCACACACATTATAATAACCTTGATCTCAACATAGAAATGAAGACTTGAGTCGGTTCCGAAAACCTTAACAATGTCTCACAACCACATAAAACACGTAGTTTTGAACGACCAAACCAACAAGCCAAATAGTTCAAGTAAACAACATAAAGGAGGACACAAGCACTAAAAGAATGATAAACGCATATGCTTGTGCCCTAACCACCATGCAAATCCCGTAGAGAGATCCTAATAGAACACTTCTCCCCCTTTGGCATCGAGACGCCAAAAAGGGAAAAGCGCGATGCTACTCGCCCCCATGGAGATTACTCGGAGCCCTCTTCATCCTCGGTCTGGTACTCCTCTTCCTCTTCCTCTTCATCTTCAGTGTCAGGGGCAGGAGGAGAGCTGCGAGTGTAGTTGGCCCTCTGAATGCAGTCCTCAAGATCATTCCAAGGAACCTGTGAAGAGTGCCGCCCACGGTAATCTGGGTGAACGGGAGGCTGAGGTGGAGGTCGTTGCTCACCACTGAGCTTGTGAAGAATGACCGCCTGATTATGCAGAATTTCAGAACGCTCTCGGCTGGCCGCATAATTCTCCTTGTGAATCTCAATATTCATGCACAGAATGTGGCGCTGAAACCAACTAAGTTTCTTCACTTGCTTCTTCATCACAGGCAAATCAACATGACGAGCGGGGGCGAAGCCACTAGAGCGGGCATCTCCCATAAAGGAGTCAGGAGCAGGTGCAACAGGGGGAACTGGCTTCTTCTTGTAAGCCTTCTTGACAGAGTGCTTCTCCTTTGGGAACCGACTCAAGTCTTTATCCATAGCCACAGAGTTGTTGATGAGGAGCTGGATATATGGTGCATATGGCATGGTGGTCCGGGAGACCATGGAATCATGAATCTCATTGAAGATGAAGTCCATGACATCAAGAGAGAAGTCTTCGTGCTCATTACCATCACGTGCACACTTATGGCTGAGGTGCATAAGATCCACAAGAGCTCCACGAAGTGCATCATTGTTGCCACCACTAGGAGCAATGGTGGCTCGAAGGAAACGGAGCACCTGACTGTAGATGGGAAGAAGCACCTTGGTAGAGCCAACCGCTCCAGACGAGTCATAGAGATGGAAGAGCACATTTTTATCTGTCTTCTGAGGACCATGGAGGCGAAGACCACCTTCTGCTGGAAGTCCAAGAATAGAGGCAAACCGGCGCAAGGTTGCCTCACAGTGGGTGGAGCCAGACATCCATTCCATAGTGCGCTCATCATCTTTCTTGATGGCTAGAGTAGCAAAGAATTGCTTAATCAGCTCTGGACTGTAGTCACACTGAATCTTCATCAGATCCTGCAAACCCATCCTACCAGTCACCCAGATGGCATCCGTAAAGTGATTGTCGTTGCCTAATCGACGGTGCCTCGGAGGAGGGATCCTCACGAGGGGGAGAAGAAGTAGGGGCCATAGGGCGGAGTGCACACGGGATGGTGGTACGCGATTTACCCAGGTTCGGAACACCTGCACGATGACAGGGCCTACTGCTGCTTGTCTGGAATTATCTGGGCGCTTTCGCGTTGTTACAATGAGTTGTGGTTGTGCCTCTAGGGCTCCCGAGATCCGGCTTATAAAGGCGCACGGATCTAGGGTTTACATGGAGAGTCCTAGCCGGAATACAAGTTGCCTAACTACGGTACAATGTCTTGCCGTGTACGTCAAGGATCCGCCTTCCTCCAAGAACGTGCTGGATCCGGATACTTCATGGGCTGTCACGGATCCGGCCTCCTTCATAGGTCGGTTGAGATCCGGCTTCCTATTCCTGGGCTGAACTTCATCCTTCAAGATCTACAGCAACTGGGCCGCCCGATGGGCCACATGCCTCAACACCAACTATGGGCCACCCGGGCTTGCCGGATCTAGGCCATGTCGTTGATATAACCATAAAGTATACCCACAACAGTAGCCCCCGAAGTTCTCCGAGATTCATCATTCCTCCGACTTCATTAGCTTGGATCCGAAGAGAATCTCGAAGAGCTTCAAAACTTTTACTTGTTTTCAGGTTCATCTGCTCGGAAATCTTCTTGCCTTCGGAATTGGTAACGCAACGGAGATTCCGCTTTTCCCGCGCACAACTTCCTTATTTCCCGCGCTAAATTTTCGAAGATGCGAATTTTTAGCCGGAATTTTCGGGAGCGCACAGTCAAGTTACCTCTACGTCGTTTTACCGCATTTGACCTAAGACACGTGTCAATCATCTGACGGTGTGACCGTTCCGTTTCCACCGTTGGATCCGAATCGCGAATCTCCGCGCGAGGTCTATAAATACCTCAACGCGTGGTAACTTTTCATTCTTTTCACCGCATCTCACCACTTCATCTTCCTCCTCGCACCGCGCCGCCCGACAGATCTCGATTCCGGTGAGCCTCTTCACGGGAAGCTTCTCGCGCTGCCGTTCTGAGCCTCCTTCTGCGCCAAGATCATCACGGTTGATCGGGATTTCTTCTCCGCCACCGATTCGTGGTCAAGACGCAAGGTTTGCTCCAAGTTCAGCGACCTTCTCCTCACCGGAGTCTCGCCGGACCGCCGCGCCATTAACGGTACGTGCACCGGCCTTGTAGAAGAAGAAGTAGTCGTAGCTGTAGATTTTCCGGTTACTCAACTTAGCTCACATGGGTGCAGCCGGAAGCATGTCTCATGGTTCTCCTCACTGCACTGGTAGTTCTCCGAGTAACCCAGATCCCAGTGTCGTGGAACCAATCTGTCCGGACCCCGTGGAACCAGTGTCGTGGAATTTTTAGCCGGAATTTTCGGGAGCGCACAGTCAAGTTACCTCTACGTCGTTTTACCGCATTTGACCTAAGACACGTGTCAATCATCTGACGGTGTGACCGTTCCGTTTCCACCGTTGGATCCGAATCGCGAATCTCCGTGCGAGGTCTATAAATACCTCAACGCGTGGTAACTCTTCATTCTTTTCACCGCATCTCACCACTCCATCTTCCTCCTCGCGCCGCGCCGCCCGACAGATCTCGATTTCGGCGAGCCTCTTCACGGGAAGCTTCTCGCGCCGCCGTTCTGAGCCTCCTTCTGCGCCAAGATCATCACGGTTGATCGGGATTTCTTCTCCGCCACCGATTCGTGGTCAAGACGCAAGGTTTGCTCCAAGTTCAGCGACCTTCTCCTCACCGGAGTCTCGCCGGACCGCCGCGCCATTAACGGTACGTGCACCGGCCTTGTAGAAGAAGAAGTAGTCGTAGCTGTAGATTTTCCGGTTACTCAACTTAGCTCACATGGGTGCAGCCGGAAGCATGTCTCATGGTTCTCCTCACTGCACTGGTAGTTCTCCGAGTAACCCAGATCCCAGTGTCGTGGAACCAATCTGTCCGGACCCCATTTCATATCTGCCACCCTACGTTTCCGACATTAGGCTTGCTCAACCATTCTCAGCCTCTTCCAGTACCCTACTAGGCCGGATCCCAACAGCTCAAGAACTCGAAGAAGAACTCCAAGGCCAAGCTAGAATGGCAGCCAAGGTCCAGGAATCGGAAAACAAGAAGGCTTCCAAGGCCCGGAGCCGCGAAGGCGTGAGGGGTCAATGGTGGCCCTATGAGACCACAGACGCGGAGCTCAGAGAGCTCCAAAACGAGGGCATGATCTCCGAGCACTGGAGTTTCATGCGCGATTCCGACGTCCCCAAACCCGACGCGGACGAACGCGTCATGACAAAGGCGTGGGTTGAGCGTGGCTTGTCACTCCCCTGCTCGGAGTTTTTCCTCTCAATCCTCGACACGTATGGGCTCCAGCCCCACAACATCTGCCCCAACTCCTACCTCCTGCTTTCTAACTTCGCAACTCTTTGCGAGGGGCATCTTGGGATCCGACCAGATGTCAAACTGTGGCAGTTCTTTTTCTGAGTGAAGAAGGAGACGAAGGATAAGGCCATGTTGAACTGCGGGAGTATGACCTTCATGCTCCGCTCCGGCCGCATGTACCCGCCTCATGATTCCCACGAGTCCGTCCGGTACTGGAACGCCGGATGGTTCTACGTGAAGAATGCACCAGTTCCGAACGTCCACGATGGACTTCCGCCCTTCAACAACAAGCCTCCGGAACAATTGGCGAGCTGGAGCTTCATCCCCACGCTTGCCCAAACGCCGATATTGGAGAAGGCCGCGCGGAGGATTTCTTGGTTAGTCCACGATGGACTGACCGGAGCCCAGCTCACGCTCAGCTGGTTTTCCCGGAGAATCCAGCCTCTGCGCTACAACGCACGCCTAATGTGCGCTTATACTGGGGCGGACGATCTTCTCCGGGTCACACGCCATGACCTTCCGGCTGATTCTCTCAAAAGGAGATTCAAGACGTTGGTGAAGATAGGTCGGGACCAACCGGTCCCGGAACTGGTTAAAGACATCAGCACACATGACCAGTGTCCTCCGGTAAGCACTTATTCGTTCGCATTTCTTTCAACTTCTCATATCTTCTAAGTGTTTTAACTTGTTTTGCTCACCCTCCTCGTAGCTCGATACTTTGGCGGAGGAGAAATCTGCGCAACATACTCCGAGTCCCCGTCAGCGGTGAATCGGCGGAAGAGGATCCGGAGGACCCTGAGGAGGAAGAGGAGCGAGCGCCCCGAAAGGCTGCCCCTCGACCTTCGAAGCGTTCCCGCGCCAAAGTTTCCGGCTCCGAAGCCGGAGCTAGCGGCGAGGCTTCCGCCAAGAAACCCAAGGTGACCAGGCCGCCTCCGCTCGACTCCAAGAAGGCGGAGCGCGAGCGCCTCAAGCTGCTATCGACAGCCAGAAAGCCCTCGCGTCCCAACATTCCGGGCGCGGCGTAAGTTTCCGAGTAATGCGCGTCTTTTATCTTGGTAAGCTGTGTTACTTATACTTTTCCTTTGCTCGCTTGTAGGAATCCGAACCCCACCGCCGCGCGGACCAACGTTCAAGAGCATATTACAAAGTATATGCATAAGAAGTCTCCTGCCATTGGTCCCTCGACGCCAGCTCCGCCAAGCGCTCCCCAGGCTTCCCCACAGCCCTCTCCTCCTCCCGCGGATCAATCTCCTGCTCCTGCTCCTGCTGCATCCACTCCACCGGAAATAATTCCGGTTAGCAGCGGCAGAGCGGGCGGAGACAGCTCCGGCGGCAAGGGCCCCGTCCATGACGAAGCTGAAGGACAAGTCCGGGAGGAAGCAGAAGTTAATTCCTCCGGCAAAGCTGAGGCCACAGCTGGTGACATGGTCGTTTTCCCCAAGAACTTTGGAGATCCGGCTGACCTTACTTCCACCCCCAAAGCCTATGCCACGAAGTTTTTTAACAAACTATCAGAGGCGGAAAAATGGGAGTTGGAGCAAGATTTGCTCAACGCTATGCTGAACAATGCCTGGGGTAAACCAAACGTCGAGACGTCGGAGATCCAGGACTTCAAAAAAAACGTTGGCCAGTTCTTCGACAAGCTTGTTTGCAAGCAAAAGGTAACTCCCCAGTAGCCCCCAAGTATTTAGGCGGAAACTATTGTAGTTAGCGTCTGAATACTTTAGAGAAACTCAAACTGAAGGAAGATTTAAATGTCGTGGTAGCCCCCAAGCATGATGGCGGATTTTTTTTCCAGCAACAGTGCTTTAGAAAGACATAACCATAAAATATATGTGGAACTTACTCCGGCACTGACTGGATTTTCAGGAACAGAAGGCTCTTCATTACGAGCTGCACAAGAATATTGCGCTTCAGCGCCGTGTCACCATCAGTCAGGCGGAGAAGATCCAACGTTTCCAAAGGGAGAATGCGGATCTGAAGAAGAAGCTATCAGAAGCCCAAGGTTGGTTTCCGACACTCGTTTTCCTGTGGGTTATTTTCCGCATCTCGGACCTGATGTTTTACTAACGCGGAGTAGGTGCATCCTCATCCCTCGCTGAAGCTTCCTCCGAGCTGGAAACTCTGCGTGCCTTGCAGAAGAATCTTGAAGCAAAACTCGCATAGACGAAGCAGAAACTTGCTGAGAAGAACTCGGAGCTTACTCGAAAGGTAGGTGAGTTCGAGCTGAAAAGAAAAACTGACAGCGACACCATCCAGAAGCAGCAGAAAGAGCTTGGTGGACTCCGTAAGTATATGGAGACAGCAGAGAGCTGCTGGGACCTGCTCAATTCCGACGTCATGGGTATGTCCTCGAAACTCATAGAGTAGTGCATATGTTGCGCTTAACTTGTTATACTTATCAAGAAACTGCGCCTTCCAGATCCACTTGGATATGATGAGGAACGTCGGAGCCAGTTCCCGCGCGATGACCTGCTGCAGCTGGCCGGGGAAGATTGCAAAGATCTCATCTCCGCCTCCAGAAAAATTTGCCACAACCTCAACATCAAGAAGAGCCGAACCTGCGATGTGCGCAAGCTCATCAAGAGGATGGATGTGCTTCCGGAGCTGGTGGTGGATCTGCAAGCTTCTTCGGCGCGGGGTGCGGCTGCCATGTCCTTGGCGATGTGCTTGGCGCACAACCCGAAGCTAAATCTGGACCGGGTCACTGCTGGCGTTCCTACGGACGCGGATGTCAATGCACTTCTAGATGCAGTCAGTGGTTATGATACGCGCATTGCCCGGAGAATTCGCCATGATGAATTTTATGAGAAGGCGGTTCTTCCTGCTGACGAGCCTCCCGAAGCTGATCTTCTCAAGGAACGTGAAGCGGAAACCATGCCCGCTCAATCCGGGAGCCAGTATACCTGGACAAGCTCAAAGGACCAAAGCGGCGCTGCTTCTTCGACTGCAACTGAAGAGGAAGAAGATGAGGATGTCTCCTCTCCCGCCAAGGATGCAGAGAAGAAATCTCCGGCTGACGCAATAAAGGTTGATGCCAATGTGGAGACTTCTCCGGCTAAGGAGAAGTAAAAACTTGTTCCTGCGGGGAAGACGAAAAACAATGCATCATTTTGGCCCCAAGAGGGTTTGTAATATAACTTTAAATTCTTAAGTAGCTAGGGACGAAACAGATTATGCATGGGCGGAAACAACTTATCCTGCTATCCTTTAATATTATTTGCATGTTTCGTTTTGTTGGAAAGCAAGTGCTGATTTCGATGTTTTCCGGCTTACTCGCTTGACCTTCCGCGAGCCGGAAGACCTTTAGCCGGAAACGCTCGCCAGCGGCGACGAAGCCCAATGGCAATCCGTCAATAACCGCGGAAACAAGCCCCCAGCCAAGGTGCCGGAAATCGCTACTAGGAATCCACGAATTCGCAACAGAAAATATCTCCGCCAGAAAACTTAAGCTTACGTCCTAAAGGACGATTTTTGAAAATCACAACCTTCATACACGCCTAGGCGGAAATATCCAGCTCTGCGGTTTTAGTCGGAAAACATACACGATCTAAAAATGAACAATTAAAGGAGGTAAAAGACTCAAAGAGTGAACCAAAAGCTTTATTTCATTGATCATGTATAACTATTACAGAGTATGTAATTCTATGCTAAGTGTGGAAAGGACGTAGCTGTGCAATGTTCCAAGGGCGTTCTGTTTCATCGTAAATGTCATCCGGATCCTCCCGCTTGCGTTTCCGGTACCAATTGGCAGGTCTATCCTTTAGCTCTCGGAAATCGACAAGGTAGTACGATCCGTTGTGAAGCACTTTGCTAACGACGAAGGGTCCTTCCCATGGAGATTTCAACTTATGATCTTTCACCTGGCGAAGGCGGAAGACCAAGTCTCCGGCCATGAATGAGCGATTCCGAACTCGACGACTATGGTAGCGTCGGAGCTTCTGCTGGTAAATGGTGGAACGTTGGTCTGCTAAGTTCCGAGCTTCTTCGACCAGGTCCACAGATAGCTGCCTGGCCTCGTCAGCAGTTTCTTCATTGTAGGCGGAGACTCGCGGTGAATCATGGATGATGTCAGAGGGGAGCACAGCTTCGGATCCGTATACCAGGAAGAATGGAGTGAATCCTGTTGACCTGTTGGGGGTGGTTCGTAAACTCCACAGGACGGAGTCTAACTCCTCAGCCCAAGCTCCAGCTGCGCGGCGCAGCGGTTCTTCAAGGCGTGGTTTTATTCCGGATAAAAGGAGTCTGTTAGCTCTTTCGACCTGACCATTGGACTATGGATGAGCCACGGATGTCAGGTCTAGCCGGATCCCAACGTCATGGCAATAATCCTTTAATTCTCCTTGGGCGAAGTTCGTGCCATTATCTGTGATTATGCTGTGCGGGATGCCGAATCTCGTCACGAGGCTGCAGACAAATTTGAGTGCCGTAGCACCATCGGCTTTTCTCACTGGCTTTGCCTCGATCCATTTACTCGAACTTATCAATAGCGACCAGGAGGTACTCAAAACCGCCAGGAGATGATTTTTTAGCTTACCAACCATATCAAGCCCCCAGACCGCGAACGGCCAGGTGATAGGGATGGTCTTCAGCTCTTGGGCTAGAGCGTTTGGTTGAGTAGCGTAGTACTGACAACCTCGGCAGGTTTTTACCAACTTATCAGCATCTTCTTTAGCTGTGAGCCAGTAAAATCCAAGCCGAAAAGCTTTGGCAACGAGGGACCTAGGAGCGGCGTGATGCCCACAATCCCCTGCGTGGATCTCTCTGAGGATTTCAATGCCATCTTGGTTGGAGACGCATTTGAGAAATACTCCAGTTGCACTTCGTTTGTAGAGCTGTCCATCAACTATTGTGTAGGATCTTGCTCGTCTGATGATCTGTCGTGCGAGGACCTCGTCTTCTGGCAACTTTTGATCAATGAGGTAGTCCAGGAAAGGCTGCGTCCAGGCCGGAATGATGACCATCACTTCCCTTGCCGGAGATACTGCCACCTCTGGATTTTCCGGGTTAGCGCCCTTGACTGAGGGTATCCGTAGATGCTCCAGGAAAATACCAGGCGGAATTGGTTTTCTGCCGGATCCGAGCTTGGATAGCATGTCTGCCGCTGTGTTATCGTCGCGTCTGACGTACTTGACTTCGTATCCGAGGAAGCACTTGGCGATCTCGTCAACTTCATCTCTGAAGCCGCCATGACGGAGTTTCGGGCGTTCCAAGTTCCGGCTACCTGCTGTGCCACCAGGTCGGAATCGCCGCAGCAAATAATGTGCTTGATCCTATCTCCTTAGCGATGCGCAGACCGTGTAGTAGAGCCTCGTATTCCGCCATGTTGTTTGTAGCTTCGAAGTGGATCTGCAGAACGTATCGCAGTTCTTCTCCGGTAGGGGACTTCGGGGTGACTCCGGCTCCCGAGCCTTGATCCTGCTTGGATCCATCGAAGTGCATAACCCATGTCTCCGGTTCCGGCTCCGGATTTATATCCGGAGCTTCGTCCAATCCGCAACAAAATCCGCCAAGATTTGGGATTTGACCGCGGTCCCGGCTTTGTAGTTGATGTCGAAGGCGGATAATTCAATGCCCCATTTTGCTGTGCGCCCTCGTTGCGTCAGCGTTATTGAGAATCGTTGACAGCGGAGCTTTGCTCACGACTGTTACTGGATGCTCCTGGAAGTAGTGTCTCAGCTTCCTGCTACCCATGAATACTCCATAGGCTAGCTTTTGAAAGTGAGGGTATCTTTGTTTGGATTCCGTCAACACTTCGCTGATGTAGTAGACTGGTCTTTGGACTCCATACTCGTGTCCTTCTTCCTGTCGCTCCACCACGATGACGAGGCTGATGACTCTGTTGGTAGCTGCCAGGTAAAGGAGCATAGGCTCTGACTCTCCTAGCGCTGCTAGAATAGGTGGGGAGGTGAGTATTTCCTTCAACCCTTGAAGCGCTGCATCTGCTGCCTCGTCCCAGACAAACTTGTATGTCTTCTTCAATAGCTTGTACAGGGGTAGCGCCTTCTCGCCAAGACGGCTAACAAACCTGCTGATTGCTGCAACACAACCAGTTAGTCGTTGCACATCTTTGAGACAAGTTGGCCTTTTGATGCACAAGATTGCCTTGATTTTCTCCGGGTTAACTTCAATGCCCCTATTAGAGACGATGAAGCCAAGGAGTTTTCCGGCTGGAACGCCAAAGACGCACTTCAGCGGATTTAACATCATCTTGTACCGTCGGAGATTCTCAAAGGTTTCTGTGAGGTCGCTGATCAAGTTGGATCCTTTCCGGGTCATGACCGCGATGTCGTCGACGTAGGCGTGTACGTTCCGGCCAATTTGGTCCTTTAGACACCGCTGCATCGTACGTTGGTAGGTGGCACCTGCGTTTTTTCAAGCCAAAGGGTATAGTAACATAGCAGTAAGTGCCAAATGGGGTGATGAACGAGGTCGCCTTTTGGTCGGACTTCTTCATCCGGATCTGATGATACCCGGAATATGCGTCAAGAAAACACAGAAGTTCCGCCCTGCCGTCGAATCAATGACTTGGTCAATGCGCGGCGGGGAAACGGATCCTTCGGGCAATGCTTGTTCAAGCCGGAGTAATCGATGCACATTCTTAGTATTTCAGAATTCTTTTTGGGTACAAGGACGGGGTTTGCGATCCAATCAGTATGGATAACTTCTATTACAAAACCTGCCTCTAGCAGTTTAGCTAGTTCCATTCCTATGGCGCGGAGCTTCTTATCTCCAAAGCGTCGCATAGCTTGCTTCACCGGTTTAGCCCCCGGATTTATGTTGAGGTAGTGCTCGGCGAGTTCCCTAGGTACTCCGGACATGTCAGAAGGTTGCCATGCGAAGATATCCATGTTAGCGCGAAGGAACTCGACGAGCGCGTCTTCCTATTTGGGGTCCATGCTGGCTCCGACTGAGACCTGCTTGGAGCTGTCGCCTACGATGAGGTCGTGCTTCTTGGTTTCTATCGCGGCCTTGAAAGAGGTCTTATGTTCGGAGATCTGCTTCTTGGTGGTCTGCATTTCAGTCGGATCCACCGCGGCTCTATAGCCTTTCAGCTCCTATCCAGATATCACGTGACTCGCGAAGGCGGCTTCGCCTAACTCGCACTCATGAGCCTTCTTGTAGTCTCCTGGATACGGTAATCATACCATTTGGACCCGGAATCTTGAGCTTGTTGTAGATGTAGCACGCTCTTGCGTGGAACTTGTGGTAGGTGGGCCTGCCGAAGATGACGTGGTAGGATCTCTTGAAGGGCACGACCTCAAACGTGATCATCTCTTCGCGGAAATTATTAATATCGCCGAAGGCCACGGGAAGTCTGATGCTGCCAAGGGAATTCACCTTTTTACCCGGAACCACACCATGAAATTCAGTGGTGCTATGCTTAAGCTGCTCCTTGGTAAGGTTCATCCGCTCCAGAGTCTCCATGTACATGATGTTCAAGCTGGCTCCGCCATCCATGAGGCACTTGGAGAAGTCATACCCGTCAATGCGGGGACTTACAACCAAGGCGTAGCATTCTTTTGGCACAATGGTAGGGTGATCTTGCCTATCAAATCTGCACGGGACTTCCGACCACCTGACATACTGCAGCACAGCCGGAACTGTGGCGTTCAAGATCCGGAAAGCTGACTTGCTTGCGCGGACTGTTGGGGTTCCGAGGAAGGTGTGGTACGCGCCTACACTCTTTTTGCCAAAGGGGTTGGATTTAGCTGTGGATCCCTCCTTGGGTTCCGACAAAGCGTCATCCTCATCCATCGCCTCAGAACTGTCTTCCTCTTTGTCCTTGTTCTTGCCCTTGCCTCCTTTGCCGTGTGGGCGGTGCTTCCGGGCTTGCTTGTATCCTGCTTCCGGGTCGTTCTTCAGATCATTGACCCACTTGCAGTTGCGGTTAGTGTGAGTGGACTTCCCCATAGCCGGATCCAGGTGGGCTAGGCAGGGCATGTCTCTGTACTCCTCGTATGTTTGGGGGCGCGGTTCCGGCAGCGGTGACCTCGTCACCACGCTGCTGGCCCCTGCCGGCTCCGCCTCCGCGACCGCGGCCTCTTCCACCTCCTTGGCCTCCGCGTTGGAAAGCCATGGCGACCATCTCGGATCCGCCACTCTTCTGGTCATCAGGTGGATTCTTCCGCTTAGTGCCGCTGGTGTTACCGTTATCACGGTTCTTCTTCTGCTGGTGCAGGGGAATGGTTGTGGCTGCGAGATCTCCGCCTGCGTCGTCATCGGCGGCAGTGTGATCGCTGGCAATGGAGATCATGTCATCCAAAGTCAGTTTGTTTGCGTTAGCCAAGCAAGTGAGCTTGTGCCGGAGCAATCCACCCCTCTGCAGTCCACCTATAAAGGCGTGCATAGCTGTCGTGTGATCGACGTTTTCACACTCGTTTCTGCATGCCAACCATCGGGTGAGGAAGTTCCTTGATGTTTCACCCTTCTTCTGGATACATGCCTATAAGTCGCTTGTCGTGGCAGGTCTCTTGTAGGTGCCCCTGAAGTGCTTTTCGAAGGCGGTCTTCAGGTCAAACCAACAAAAGATGGAATTCTTCTCGAGGTCACTGAGCCAGATCCGGGCTGGACCCACAAGGTACAGCTGAAGCATGCGGCAGGCGATATTAGGGGTTCCTCCTGCAAAGGTTACTGCATTATAGTAATCCTCAATCTAGGTATCCGGCCTTTCGGTGCCATCATAGGTCTTCAGGTTTACGGTTAGCTTGAGGTTCATCCTTGGCGTTGGTTCCTCTCGAATCATCCTGCCGAAGCACTTTGGGCCTATGTAATCAGTCATGTATTCATTGAGACATTCCCGTGCGTCCCGCGAGCCGTGGCGGGGGGATTTTGAGCGAGAGCGAGATCTCCGGCCGCCGCCTCCGCCTCCACCTCCGCCTCCACCGCTAGGTGGTGGTGAGGGAGACCTGCGAGGGGGCCGATGTGACCTCTCCGCCTCCACTTCCGCCATCCGATTTTCCCCGTCCTTCGCGGTGTTGACTCCGGCTTCGATGGCTGCCTTCACCATGGTGTTGGTTGCCTTCGTCGTTCCGGCTTCTGCGAGGCTCCGGGTCGCGCTCCTCGTTCCGACTCCTCCTAGGCTCGGGTTCTCGATCGTTGTTCCGGCTTCGGCGGGGTTCCGGCGTACGCTCTCTGTTCCTCGGAGGCGGCAAGTTGTCGCGGATGTTGATTCCACCTGGACCGTGAGGCCTGGTGTTTCCGACTGGACTACGGCGGCGAGGGAGTGGAGGACGCGGGTGTCCGTTGGGTGGAGGTGAGGGATTCCGGTACTTGTTCCTACCAGTGTACATCGCATCCTTTCCCTTTCTCGGATCTGATGGAGGTGTATTTGATGTACGGGGATTGGATTTGGGTGTTCTCTGGTTTTCCTTCTGCGTTCCGAGGATCCGGTTCGCGATTCGTCATCGCGATGGTGATTGTCGTAGGCATCCTTCTGCGCAGTAGAGACGCAATGCTCCGGGTTGGATTCCAACCTGCGTGAAGTGTCTGCCTTGCTCGTCGCTTCATTGCTCGAGGCAACGAGCGTACGGACGTATTCGATGTCAATCTCCTCGGCCTTTTTCTTCAAGATCTCCGCAGCCTTCTTCATGTTATCCTTTGGAGTTGCGAGTGGCTGTTGCTCGGTGGGGTCGCGAAGGTGATCTTGCGGGGAGGTATAGCATCCCGCCTGATTTTATCGGCCTCCTGCTGAAGCTCGGTGACCTTATCTTTCCAGTGCTGCTGCAGCTCCTTGACTTTTACCAATTGTTCGTCAACCTCAAGCTCTCGCTGGTGGAAATTTTCCACGAAGTGCGCGGCTTCTTTCCTCTCATCCAGCATTGCCGCTGCGGTTCTGGCGAACTTCTGGGCTGTTGCCGCATCTCCTCGTCTTTTAGCCTCTAGAGCCTCCGGATCTGCGGCATCGTCAGGGGTTATGGGTTTGTTGAGGATATCCGAGTGTGCGATTGCCTCCATGCCTGCTTGCTCAACCAGCTCTTCTGGGGACAACATTCCTTGTGCGGACGCTCCCGCGAGAGCGGAGATCCTGCACGGGATGGCTGTGGATCGGAGTAGGTGTTGTCATCCTCTGATTCGCGTTGATCCAGCGTCGCCAAGGTTGCGAGGACCTGTTTAGGCTGGGCGGATTCAACTTCGGGCTGATCACCATATCCATATTCCTTCACCTTGCGATCGAACTCCTCAGTATCCATGGAGGGGGCATCCCCGGAAATTGGGCTTAGGTTACCCAGGATCGACTCTTCAACCGGATTTCCGCTTTCTCCGACAGCCTCCTGCTGATCCGGAGCAGCGTTGTTTTCCGGTGCCTCGACCTGCTCGGGACCAGCTCCGGCTTCTTGAGGGGCGGTTCCGGCGGTATGGTCCAAGAAGTGCACGAAGTGACACCTTTGCTTCTCAAACACCTGGGAGACCCAGGCGGATCTGCATTGGTCTTCCACCTTTACTTCCTGCTCAGGGGCGGATTGGGTGGGTTTTGATTTTTTCAGATCTAAGGCGGAATCTTCCTTGGGAAGTTCCTGCGTCTCGTATCGGATCTTCGCGACTCGCGTCCCGCTCAGCGGCGGTCGCGTCGCCGCTACTTACCAGTGGGTTTCCGTCGGAATCGACGGTTTCCCCGATGAAGATGTGTATGCCGCCAACTGGGACGATGTAGAGCTTGACGGGGTCGGTCTTAGCCGGAATCCAGCACTCATCCGGAGGGACGATTGGCAGATTTCCGGCGTAAAGGACGCGCCCCACAGCGATGGTGTCGTCATAGCTTCCCATGGCGGAACCCTCCCGGTTCCGGCCTCCAGACGCCGCTGGCCCCACTATCGTTGCCTAATCGACGGTGCCTCGGAGGAGGGATCCTCACGAGGGGGAGAAGAAGTAGGGGCCATAGGGCGGAGTGCACACGGGACGGTGGTACGCGATTTACCCAGCTTCGGAACACCTGCACGATGACAGGGCCTACTGCTGCTTGTCCGGAATTATCCGGGCGCTTTCGCGTTGTTACAATGAGTTGTGGTTGTGCCTCTAGGGCTCCCGAGATCCGGCTTATAAAGGCGCACGGATCTAGGGTTTACATGGAGAGTCCTAGCCGGAATACAAGTTGCCTAACTACGGTACAATGTCTTGCCGTGTACGTCAAGGATCCGCCTTCCTCCAAGAACGTGCTCGGATCCGGATACTTCATGGGCCGTCACGGATCCGGCCTCCTTCGTAGGTCGGTTGAGATCCGGCTTCCTGTTCCTCGGGCTGGACTTCATCCTTCGAGATCTACAAGAATCGGGCCGCCCGATGGGCCACATGCCTCACCACCAACTATGGGCCACCCGGGCTTGCCGGATCTAGGCCATGCCGTTGATATACCCATAAAGTATACCCACAACAATGATCATTGACAGCCAGATCATCCACATTGATAGCTTGCATGGGACGCACTTTCCTCATAGGCTCATATATATCCTTGTAGATGAACTCCTGCTCCAAACACCAGAAGCGTCTGCCCTCAATCTCATCATCCCTTGCAAGGTCTTCATACCAGTTCTTCATACGGATTGCTGCATAAGAGATATTGTCCATTGACTTGTAGTTCTGCCTCTGTGCCTTGTTCTTCTGCCTTGTAGCGGTGGACTTGCGGGGAGCATTCGGTGCAAACTCATCACTCGACCGGTCATTCCTTGGGCGTCTCCGAGAACCCCGAGAAACACTACCTGTGAGAAGCAAAGACGGATAGCAAAGAGAAGATAATGCTCATAAGTCATGTATGATACAGTAATGTACTCTAGAAACTGTAAGGGTACATTGCCCCTATGTGTGGTTTTGGTAATTAATGACAACCCCTATGGACTAATGTTTTCATTATGTTTATATGAAGGAATATTCCATAGGTACTACTTGTATTCCATGTGTTGGATTCAAGTATGGATGCCATGAAGATAAAGGTATACCTTGGGTATTGGCATCAAGATCATCGGTTATGAAGATACATATGTGATATGATCAAGAAGAAGAAATGAAGATGGAGTTCTTATGTGGAACTCAATATTAGCCATGCTCTATCTTATGTGAGTATGAGAAGATACAAGGATTGAGTTGGGCAAGTTCAAGATGAGCATCTCAAGTGGATCACATGCTTGAAGCTTGCCGTCCATTTGGTGATAATGGACATGTGAAGATGTGCATCAATGGAGCTTTCCCATCATAGTGTATGGGGGAGTATTTGTGAGTCTTCACGAAGCAACATTGATCAAGTGAGGCATTCCGGCTTGTGTAGAGCTTGAAGAGTTATCATCAAGATCAAGCGGGATGCGCAAGGCAAAGGTATGGCCTTGCTAGGTTTTCCTTTTACCGGTCTCAAGGTGGATGTTGGGAGACCGGATTATAGGATAGATAGCCGCACTATCAAGAGGGGCTTTCGGCTGGGTAACTTGATCACATCGTCTTAGGGAACTCAATCCTTTGCATACTTTGCACATTCTTATTGCTTCTTGGTATTTCTCGGTGTGAGGTTCTTGAGCTTGTTGCTAGCTTTACAACAAGCCCAAGTTCATCGAAAACGGAGTTCACATGCATCTTCTATTGCGTTTTCGAGGTTGGGTGATTTTACCTGCTATTCATGATATAAGGTTCTACCTTTTATATTCATGATAAAATCCCCTCCTACAGATTCTTGGGTTTTCACTTTCTATTAGATAGCATTCGTTGTTATCTTCCAAACAAAATTGGTTTCATGTTAATCGGAGTTCGGGAGCAATAGTTATTAAAGAAAAGGTAAAAGAAGAAAAAGAAAAAGAAAAGAAAAAAGGGGGACGGCTGCCTGGTCTCCGACCGGTCGACCGGGCCACACGCCGGCCCACTCGGCCGCCGCCCGGTCCAACCGGCCTATGACCGGCCTTGGGCCCAGTCCCGCAACCGGCCAGCCCGGCCGCTCTCCCGGCCCGACCGGGCGTCTCCCTGGGCTGGCTTTGCCCCGCGCGGCCCATACGGCGCCACGCGCCCCGCGCGCCTCTGGCTTGTCTGCCGCTCAACGGCGCTCCGCCTCGCCCGGTCGGTGGGCTGGCCCGACCGGATGCCCGATCGGCCTCCCCAGCCCAGGCTCCGGTCAGACCGGCCTGCTGGCCGGCTGGGCTGTGTTTTCTGCCCGTTTTTCTTCCTGTTTCCCTGTCTTTTTCCCCCCAACGGTTATACTTGCTCCCATGCTATAAATAGCTCTTCTTCCACCTTGAGCAAGTGCTTCTTCCTCATTCTCTCACCTCCATTGTTGCGTTTGAAGAAGTTGCTCTCTCTCTTGTTCCCCCCCATGATTCTTGCTCATATTTGAGGATTTGAGAGAGGAGATCTAGATCTACACTTCCACCAAACCAATTCTTCTCTAAGTGAGGGAATCTCTTGGGATCTAGATCTTGGAGTCTTTAGTTGACTTTCCCCTTGTTCTTCCTCTCCAATATCATCCTAGCATTCGTTGCTTTGGTGGGATTTGAGTGTGAAGGACTTGAACACCTCCGGTGTTCTTGCTTTGCATCATTGCATAGTGTTGAGCTCTCCATCACGATTAGTTCGAGTGAGAGACCGTGAGCTTGTTACTCTTGGAGGGAAACCTCCTAGTTGGCTTGGCGGTTGGTGCTCCGGTGATCTCTTCAAGAAGATTGTGAAGAGGCCCGGGCTTCTCCTTCGTGGAGCTTGTGAAGTGGTTGTGGAGCTTGCCATCTCCGGAGCGGAGGAAAAGCTAACCATAAGGAAAGGGCCATTATCCTTCGTGGGTGTGGTTCGGAGAATAGGGTGAGCCTTCGTGGCGCGGGGAATCCTTCGTGGGACCTCCACTCCTCCAAACGTGACGTACCTTGTTGCAAAGCAAGGGAACACGGGAATACATCCTCGTCTCCGCGTGCCTCGGTTATTTCTATACCCGAGCTCTCTTTCCTTGTGATAGCCATCGTGCTTGAAGTACATATATCTTGCTATCACTTGTGCTACATATATCTTGTGCCTATCTTGCTTAGCTCTAGTTGCTATTGTCACACTTAGTTGAGCTTAGCATATTTAGGGTTTGTGCTTGTAAACTAAACGATAGTTTAATTCCGCATTCATACAAGACAAATCCGCAAGAGTTTGTAATTGCCTATTCACTCCCCCTCTAGGCGACATCTCGATCTTTCAATTGGTATCGTAGCGAGGTCTCTCCTTGTTTTAGGCTTCACCGCCTTGAGAGTAAAGATGTCGGCTAGTAATTTAGTGCACAATGACACAATTATCTTTGTTGGCACAAATTATCATTTGTGGCGAAATTGCTTGCTTTGTAAACTTCGGACCTCGTGTCCAAACATTGAGCAATTTCTAGATGTAGGTTTTTCTCCTCCGATGGATCCTCAAAATCTATCTTTAGAGGATGAGAAAAACTTACATCTTGAAGCTCAAGTATCTAATGAGCTTTTATTCTCCTTGAGACCCGATTTTCGTAGGTTCTTGATATATATAAAGCGTAAAGTCGTCTCATGAGATGTGGATCAAGCTTAAGGAAATGTTTGGTGGATCCACTTCTCATTTGGTCGGTGGTGACTCCGAGGAGCTCTCTTCTTCTTCACATCATGAAGAGCTCCAAGTTGCTTCCACCTCCGGCCGTGATGAGTCATCATCTTCTTCCACTTCACCAACGTGTTGCAAGACACAAGGTAATGATATGGTGAGTGGTGAGGGAAATTGCAATGTTGATATTGTGCTCAATAGTGATGATTCTTCATCTCTATCCCATTGTAATGCTTTCTCTTTGGACTTAAACACATCTAGCATTGAAAATGACCTACATACTTGTGTTGATAGTCCTTGCATATCATGTGTAAATTGCTTACATAGATCCCATGATGATATGCTTGCTTTGTCTTGCTCCCATAATCAAAATGCTTCTATTTCCTCTAGTTGTTTGTTGACTAACAATGTAGAGGAAATCGAACACTCTATGGATCAAGACATGTTTTCAAATGAGGATTCAAGAATATATTCATCTTCATCCTCCGGTATGCACATGTGCCTTATGGCAAATGGACCAAAGGTATCTCCTACTTTGACTCCTAACACATCCTCTAATGATGAGAGTGATGATGATGATAATGATGAAGAACATAATATCTTGGTGCATGATATGGGAATGGTATATGCTTCTCTTCGTGGTAATAAAGAAGCTCGTGCTTATCTCGAACACTCTATGGATACCTTGAATAAATATAGGGAAACCATAGTGGAGTTGGAGTCCCATGTTGAAAATGGGGAAATGAGATTCACTCTCCTCAAGCATGAGCTAAAAGATGAGAAGCATGCTAATTTCATGCTTACACAAAAAATTGAATCCTATATGCATGAAAATGAGAAAACTATTGTTGATGCTTGTGCTACTAACTTTAATTCTTGTGAAGCATCGACCTTAAAGGAGAATGTTGAGCTAAGGGCTCAACTTGAGTTGCTAACTAGCAATTATAGGGAATTGGAAGAAAGTCATAAAAAGCTCTCAAGCTCTCATGATGATCTTCTAATTTCCTATGATGGGCTAAAGTTAGCTCATGAGGCAAGTATCACTAAGGTAACATCTTGTGAGCCTCATATGGATGTTAGCACAATCTATACTACAAATGTTACATTGCCATGTGCTAGTCCTTGTAATCCATCTAGTCAAACTAGTGATACACCTTGTGTTGGATTACTCACTTTGCCTTGTTGCTCTAACAATGAAGCTTCTACTTCCTCTAGTACTTGTATTTCTACTAACCATGTAGAGGAAATAAAAGAGCTCGAGGCTCAAGTCCTTTCTTTGAAGAAAGACTTGGAAAAGTGTCATGAAGGGAAATCCGCACTTGACAAGATGCTAAGTGTGCAACAATCCCCCAATGACAAAAGTGGACTTGGATTCAACTCCAATAACAAGAACAAGTCCAAGAGCAAGAGCAACAAGAAGAAGGGCCAAGACAAAGTCAAGGATCCGGCCAAGTTGGTTTGCTTCAAGTGCAAGGTTGAAGGGCATCATGTTAGATCATGCCCATTGAAGAAGAAGAAGCACTTGAGTGAGAAACAACAAGGGAAACGGCCACAAGGTCAAGGTCAAGCTCATGCTCGACCTCAAGTTGAAGATAGGGCACTTCCCAAGAAGAATCAAGATATTGTTCCCCAAGAGAATAAATCAATAAAGAAGAGAAAGGGGAACACTTGCTACTTATGTCGTGAGAAGGGGCACTTTGCTTCTTCTTGCTTAGGTGGTACCTTATCTAACCCTATAATTGTTGATAATGATTATTCTCTAGGGAAGGATAAGGATGACAATGTGTTTGCCAAGTTTGTTGGAACTCAAAGTGGTTTCAAGAAAAGAACCATTTGGGTTGCCAAGCCTATTGTGACTAATCTCCTAGGACCCAACTTGGTTGGGGACCAACAATCTCAAACTTGATCAATAGGTACAAGTGGAGGTCATTGGAGACTTGGCTACTTCATGAAGAATTAAGGGATCTTCATATATTATATATTTTGACCAAGCCAAGTCGTATGGATTATCATCTATATCTCATAATCCAATGTTCCTTCTTGCGGTAACTTATACTTCAACTCTTCATGCTTATTGTAAGTTACTTGCCCCTTTGCATGTTTGGTTTTGTACCAAATATGTGTATGTATGTGTTGTGTCTTACTTGCTTATCTTGTGTGTTCAAGTATGTTTGTTTGACTCACCATATACTTGTGTATTGTTTTGAGCCTAATGCATCTTGATGATATCTTATTTGGCTCTCTTTGAAGTGATTAATGGAACATCCCATTTTGGGGGAGTGATATGCTTTGTGCATCTCTCTTTCTTTAAAATGTGTGTACATGGGTACCACCACTTAGTATTGATATTGCAAGATTATCTAGTCACTATGTGGTGTGCCATACTCATGAGAAATTCAAATTCTAAATATCCATTAATCATCTCTAGTTGAATTTTAGTTGCCTCTTATTTAGAAGAAATGTTTTATCACATTATGGGGGAGTAATATGTTTTGTACATATCACAAGCCTAGAAAATGTGAACATATGAGGTTATGCCACTTAGAGTTGATGCTCTTAATTATCTTGTTCCTAGGTGGCATGTTTGCTCAAACAAGCTCCATTCCTAATAAAAATATTTTATTACTCATCTTGTGGGCTTTTGTTTGAATATGAAATTCTTGGTGCGGTTTTTCCTCAAACACATATCTCTATATCTTATTTGGGACACCGTTTGCTTCAAGTTATTCTAATCATTGCCGTGCGTGATTGTGTGACTAGTTGAAGCTATCAAGAATCTTCATCCGTGCATAGTGCTCAATTCTATATACTTATCCTATGCCTTTTATTGTGAAGTTGATCCTTACTAAAATTGTGAATACTCCACCGGAAATTATTTCCAATATACTCATTGTCTTTGACAATTGATAACCTTGTATGTGGTTGAATTTTTGGATCATCTTCACCATGGATTGTTTATTATTGCCTTATTTTATTTCCAACAAATCTTTGTTGCTCCCATTTGTCTTCCTTGTCCCTTTAAAAAAAAACTTTTGATAAATTCTCTTAATTCATATCAAGTGTTTGTTTTGGAAGACAAACCTTTTCCTTACGGTACATTGTGCCATTGTGAAAAGTGTAGAGGGTTTGGTTTATTTGTTTGAACCTTGCTCTTTTTGGGAGTTTTGCTATCTCATTCCTTCTTCTATGCTTTATTTGTTGAATGAGATAAATCTTTGAGCATGTTTGCTTTATTTCATCCTCTATGCTCAATGGTTTCTTCTTAGTTCATTTGTTGAACTTTGTTGAACACATCTTTTGTGATTTGCGTCTTTGATATAATTTGGACAACAAATTTGTTTGGTCACACCTTTATGTCTTATTCAATTCATTTGGTGTTTTGTCCAAAGTATATCTTTCTTGGATCTTTAAAAGTCTTTGTGCGTGCTTATATGTAATTTATTTATATCTATAGCATGCTTTCTTTCTTCGATCCATTATATAGGGTATACTCCATCAAATCCTAAACGGCTAAGATGTGCATGAAATTCAAATTTCATCTATAAATATGCACATATTGATATGGAGTGTATCCTATGTATTGTGGTTAGTCTAACCATTTTTGGACCCAATAAGTTTGGGGACCAGGATGTACTTGAATTTCGTTTTAGGTACATTGGAGATGCAATGGAGGCTTGTCTCATCTATAAGGAAGGTGTTGTCACCATATGAAAATTGGAGTCAAGCTAGGATGATCGATGAACTCTTATCTACTACATCATGCCATTGGTATCTCGGTAACAAGTATCTTTTTCATGCATACTCATATAGCATCCAACCTCTTGTAGGTTGCATCTTGGCATGAAATTCTTTATTTCGAAAATATTGCGATTCTTGAAAAATCCTTTTGAAGAAAACTTCTTATTGTACATTTGAGTAATTTGAGAAGATGCATATGATAGGAATATATATATATATCATGTTTATGATTCACCTATCTCAAATATGCCCTCTAGCAATTTATTGCATATCAATTCCTCAAAGAGCTTTTATGTGCAATATTGATGAAATTGCGAAATAAATCCATATTTATGATACTTGTTGCCTTTCTCAAAACACTCCAACTAGCTCTACTTCCCTTATTGTTAGTTGTAATGTTTTTGAGGTTTAACTTGGTTGAAGTTCATTCATATACCATAAGTGAAAATTGGAGCCATAGGCTATATATGCTTCTTAAGCAAACATCCTTTGGTATATTTTATGACTTCATCTTGGATATCTTGTCTTATCTATTTTGTTAACCTCTTGTGTGTGCATGTTTCTTTATGGATCACTTTGTCCACTTTAGAAACTCATATACATAAGAGCGTTAATCCATCATCTTGATATCCTTGCTCTTTGCCGACCATCTTTTACCCCTTTTGTTTTTAGTGGGTTGGTAAAGAAAATTTATGAGTGCTTGGTTTATTTATTTTCTTCATGCACTCATATCTCGTAATTGTTGGACTAAAGTTGTTCTTGATAAGCATACTCTATTTATCTTAGTTGTGTTCTAAATGATATATAGGGAGTGAGGATTCCATGTTTGTGCATATTGTATTCAAATGCAAACATTATAAATTGTGCACAAACCTTGGGGAGCTTTCTTATTTCTAGAAGCACTATATCTCTCTTATCATGATATCTTTGTTTGTCCAATTGGATCTTTGATTGCTTGCTTTATTTGTTGAAGCTCACTTCACCATGTTATCTTTATGCAATCTTTGATCCTCAATATAGTTTGATTTCCTTCAAGTATTCATCATTGGATATGTGCACTTGATTCCGCTCAAAGTATGAGAAGTGCACACTTTGGGGAGGAACTCACATTATATTGGCCTTCTAAATTTTTCACCCATTTTGACAATCGATGCCAATGGGGGAGAAGTTTAGAGGGTTTAAGGGAATGGTTTTATACTTAAGCTTGGTTTGTGCTTAAGTGTTTTGCCTCTCATGCATTCCATATTTATATGTCTTGCATGGTTGTATATATATAGTGGAAACTATCCCAAAGGTTAATCTTGACAATGTATGCAATGAATTCATGTTCATCACACGTGCATACATTGTGGGGGAGTTTTCTCTATATATATTGGTTCTACTCACATCCATTGCATTTGTTGTAATTGTGTGAGTAGAGCCGGTTTTGATATGGGCTAGTAGCTTTGTGTTACTTGACCATATCAAATACAACCTCTTGTATACAACTTATTCTCTGATAAGTTGCGTACTTGTCACTAATATTCATTATATAAACCCTCTTATTGTGGTTGTCATCAATTACCAAAATGGGGGAGATTGTAAGGGTACATTGCCCCTATGTGTGGTTTTGGTAATTAATGACAACCCCTATGGACTAATGTTTTCATTATGTTTATATGAAGGAATATTCCATAGGTACTACTTGTATTCCATGTGTTGGATTCAAGTATGGATGCCATGAAGATAAAGGTATACCTTGGGTATTGGCATCAAGATCATCGGTTATGAAGATACATATGTGATATGATCAAGAAGAAGAAATGAAGATGGAGTTCTTATGTGGAACTCAATATTAGCCATGCTCTATCTTATGTGAGTATGAGAAGATACAAGGATTGAGTTGGGCAAGTTCAAGATGAGCATCTCAAGTGGATCACATGCTTGAAGCTTGCCGTCCATTTGGTGATAATGGACATGTGAAGATGTGCATCAATGGAGCTTTCCCATCATAGTGTATGGGGGAGTATTTGTGAGTCTTCACGAAGCAACATTGATCAAGTGAGGCATTCCGGCTTGTGTAGAGCTTGAAGAGTTATCATCAAGATCAGCGGGATGCGCAAGGCAAAGGTATGGCCTTGCTAGGTTTTCCTTTTACCGGTCTCAAGGTGGATGTTGGGAGACCGGATTATAGGATAGATAGCCGCACTATCAAGAGGGGCTTTCGGTTGGGTAACTTGATCACATCGTCTTAGGGAGCTCAATCCTTTGCATACTTTGCACATTCTTATTGCTTCTTGGTATTTCTCGTGTGAGGTTCTTGAGCTTGTTGCTAGCTTTACAACAAGCCCAAGTTCATCGAAAACGGAGTTCACATGCATCTTCTATTGCGTTTTCGAGGTTGGGTGATTTTACCTAGTTATTCATGATATAAGGTTCTACCTTTTATATTCATGATAAAATCCCCTCCTACAGATTCTTGGGTTTTCACTTTCTATTAGATAGCATTCGTTGTTATCTTCCAAACAAAATTGGTTTCATGTTAATCGGAGTTCGGGAGCAATAGTTATTAAAGAAAAGGTAAAAGAAGAAAAAGAAAAAGAAAAGAAAAAAGGGGGACGGCTGCCCGGTCTCCGACCGGTCGACCGGGCCACACGCCGGCCCACTCGGCCGCCGCCCCGGTCCAACCGGCCTATGACTGGCCTTGGGCCCAGCCCGCAACCGGCCAGCCCGCCGCCTCCCCGGCCCGACCGGCGTCTCCCGGGCCGGCTTTGCCCCCGCGCGGCCCATACGGCGCCACGCGCCCCGCGCGCCTCTGGCTTGTCTGCCGCTCAACGGCGCTCCGCCTCGCCCGGTCGGTGGGCCGGCCCGACCGGATGCCCGACCGGCCTCCCCAGCCCAGGCTCCGGTCAGACCGGCCTGCTGGCCGGCTGGGCTGTGTTTTCTGCCCGTTTTTCTTCCTGTTTCCCTGTCTTTTTCCCCCCAACGGTTATACTTGCTCCCATGCTATAAATAGCTCTTCTTCCACCTTGAGCAAGTGCTTCTTCCTCATTCTCTCACCTCCATTGTTGCGTTTGAAGAAGTTGCTCTCTCTCTTGTTCCCCCCCATGATTCTTGCTCATATTTGAGGATTTGAGAGAGGAGATCTAGATCTACACTTCCACCAAACCAATTCTTCTCTAAGTGAGGGAATCTCTTGGGATCTAGATCTTGGAGTCTTTAGTTGACTTTCCCCCTTGTTCTTCCTCTCCAATATCATCCTAGCATTCGTTGCTTTGGTGGGATTTGAGTGTGAAGGACTTGAACACCTCCGGTGTTCTTGCTTTGCATCATTGCATAGTGTTGAGCTCTCCATCACGATTAGTTCGAGTGAGAGACCGTGAGCTTGTTACTCTTGGAGGGAAACCTCCTAGTTGGCTTGGCGGTTGGTGCTCCGGTGATCTCTTCAAGAAGATTGTGAAGAGGCCCGGGCTTCTCCTTCGTGGAGCTTGTGAAGTGGTTGTGGAGCTTGCCATCTCCGGAGCGGAGGAAAAGCTAACCATAAGGAAAGGGCCATTATCCTTCGTGGGTGTGGTTCGGAGAATAGGGTGAGCCTTCATGGCGCGGGGAATCCTTCGTGGGACCTCCACTCCTCCAAACGTGACGTACCTTGTTGCAAAGCAAGGGAACACGGGAATACATCCTCGTCTCCGCGTGCCTCGGTTATTTCTATACCCGAGCTCTCTTTCCTTGTGATAGCCATCGTGCTTGAAGTACATATATCTTGCTATCACTTGTGCTACATATATCTTGTGCCTATCTTGCTTAGCTCTAGTTGCTATTGTCACACTTAGTTGAGCTTAGCATATTTAGGGTTTGTGCTTGTAAACTAAACGATAGTTTAATTCCGCATTCATACAAGACAAATCCGCAAGAGTTTGTAATTGCCTATTCACCCCCCCTCTAGGCGACATCTCGATCTTTCAGAAACATACTATAAGTCGGTAGAAGTCTAGTCATGATAGATTGAATCAACACTACAGCAGAGATGAAGCTCCAGGCCGGATAACCCGGTGTCCCCGATGGGCGGATAATCCGGCCCTGCGAATCTGCAGAAATCGCAATCAAACACTTGTCTATGACCAGATCGGCCTTATAGCATGCAAGAGGAGTATACTACACATGATTTGGAACAACTAGGCAACATCTCCACCAAGGAAATAGCACATATAAAACACAACACCTAGGGTTAGGGATTGTGAGCCATACCCCCATCCATTGGAGGAGCCGCTTGCAGGAGATGAGAGCTAGGGAGGAGGAGCACCCGATCCACCCAAAAACTCCGAAGGGAGCTGACGGGGCGGCTCCGGCGAGGAGGAGGAGCTCCAGCCGACCTTGAGGGAGAGAGAGAGAGAGAGGCGCGTGGGGGCTGGTTGTGAACCGTTTGCCCCCGCGGCCTCGTCCTCAACCCCTTCAAGACCGGCCCAGGCCGGATAATCCGGCCCTAGTTTAGGGCGGATAATCCGGCCGGGCCGGATTTTCCGGGTTGCCCTGGGGCCGGATTATCCGGTTTTCTGGAAAATTCCAGAACACCGGAAATCCTGCCTATATTTTGTTGGTTATTTGCATAAACCCATATGTGGTGCAATGAGTTATCACAACACATATAAGATGCATATTGACCAATAAGATGTGGCAACCTAGATCGTCCGACCGAAATTCCTCAAACTCCAAGTTTTTACCAAAACATGACATATGAGCAAGATGGAAATGGCTTATAGATGAGTGTAGGCTTGGGTTTAGAAAGCTCAAACTGTTAATGGTACATGATCACTCAAGTTTGCAAGATACGAGCAAATAAGGCCAAACTAGAGTGATTTCCCATAAGAACAAGGAGTGTCAAATAAAATCATTAAAATCCAAATAACTCCAACTCTTCACAAAGAAGAGTGTGGTGCCCTAGGCCACCATATATGAGTGTTGTGGCATGACACCGCGAAGATATATCTTGGGCCCAAACCACTACTCATCATTGAAGCTCACATATCAACATATGATATAAAGAGAATGATTTCTTAATGTTGGCATTATGGGGGGAGGGATAGCTCAATAATTTAAACCACACTCCCCTATTTCCATGCCCACATCTAAACCAAATAAAGTTTTGAGACAAAGGTGTGTTTGCAAGATGGTCAAGCTATACTCCTTGAATCAATGATATTTAGCTCATTCCTCAAATAGCAAAACCTTGCTTCATCAAGAGGCTTCGTGAATATATCGGCAAGTTGATCTTTGGTAGGAACATAGATAAGCTCAATATCACCACGGGAAACTGCTGGCGTGTAGTTGACACACGTCTATTGGGAACCCCAAGAGGAAGGTGTGATGCGTACAGCAGCAAGTTTTCCCTCAGTAAGAAACCAAGGTTATCGAACCAGTAGGAGTCAAGGAACACGTGAAGGTTGTTGGTGACGGAGTGTAGTGCGGCGCAACACCAGTGGATTCCGGCGCCAACGTGGAACCTGCACAACACAATCACAATACTTTGCCCCAACTTAATAGTGAGGCTGTCAATCTCACCGGCTTGCTGTAAACAAAGGATTAAACGTATGGTGTGGAAAATGATGTTTGTTTGCGAGGAGCAGTAAAGAACAGAGTTTGCAGTAGATTGTATTTCAGATGTAAAAGAATGGACCGGGGTCCGTAGATCACTAGTGGTGTCTCTCCGATAAGAAATAGCATGTTGGGTGAACAAATTACAATTGGGCAATTGACAAATAGAGAGGGCATAACAATGCACATACATATCATGATGACTACTATGAGATTTAATCAGGGCATTACGACAAAGTACATAGACCGCTATCAAGCATGCATCTATGCCTAAAAAGTCCACCTTCAGGTTAGCATCCGCACTCCTTCCAAGTATTAAGTTGCAAACAACAGACAATTGCATTAAGTATGGTGCATAATGTAATCAACACAAATATCCTTAGACAAAGCATTGATGTTTTATCCCTAGTGGCAACAAGCACATCCACAACCTTAGAACTTTATGTCACTGTCCTGCATTCAATGGAGGCATGAACCCACTATCGAGCATAAATACTCCCTCTTGGAGTTACAAGTATCAACTTGGCCGCAGCCTCTACTAGCAACGGAGAGCATGCAAGAACATAAACAACACATATATGATAGATTGATAATCAACTTGACATAGTATTCCATATTCATCGGATCACAACAAACACAACATGTAGCATTACAAATAGATGATCTTGATCATGATAGGCAGCTCACAAGATCTAACATGATAGCACAATGAGGAGAAGACAACCATCTAGCTACTGCTATGGACCCATAGTCCAGGGTGAACTACTCACACATCAATCCGGAGGCGATCATGGTGATGAAGAGTCCTCCGGGAGATGATTCCCCTCTCCGGCAGGGTGCCGGAGGCGATCTCCCGAATCCCCGAGATGGGATTGGCGGCGGCTGCGTCTCTGGAAGGTTTTCCGTATCGTGGCTCTCGGTACAGGGGTTTTCGCGATGAAGGCTATAAGTAGGCGGAAGGGCAGAGTCGGAGGGTCGACGAGGGCCCACACCATAGGGCGGCGCGGGCCCCCTTGGCCGCGCGGCCCTATGGTGGTGGCGCCTCGTCGCCCCACTTCGTATCCCCTTCGGTCTTCCGGAAGCTCCGTGGAAAAATAAGACCTCGGGCGTTGATTTCGTCCAATTCCGAGAATATTTCCTTTGTAGGATTTCTGAAACCAAAAACAGCAGAAAACAACAACTGGCTCTTCGGCATCTCGTCAATAGGTTAGTGCCGTAAAATGCATAATAATGACATAAAGTGTGTATAAAACATGTGAGTATCATCATAAAAGTAGCATGGAACATAAGAAATTATAGATACGTTTGAGACGTATCAGCAACATGATCCCTAATGAAATGATTCCGGATCTCAATATGCTTCGTTCTTGAATGTTGCACCGGATTATAGGCAATCTTGATGGCACTTTCATTATCACATAATAGAGGCACTTTGTCACAAATGACACCGTATTCCTTTAAAGTTTGCCTCATCCATAACAATTGAGTGCATCCACTTGCGGCGGCAACATATTCGGCTTCGGCGGTGGAGAGAGATATACAATTTTGCTTCTTAGATCAAGGACCTACCAAGGAATTGGCAAGCCCCGGAAGTTGATTTCCTATCATCCTTGTCACCCGCCAATCTGCATCGGTGTATCCATTCAGAATAAAACTTGAGCCCTTAGGGTACCAAATACCATATCTTGGGGTATCAACTAAGTATCAAAAGATTCTTTTGAGAGCCAACATGTGACTCTCCTTAGGAGAAGCTTGATACCTCGCACACACACCAACACTCAACACTATGTCCGGTCTAGATGCACAAAGGTAAAGCAAGGATCCAATCATGGAGCGATATACCTTTTGATCCACCTCTTTACCATTGGGATCGAGTGCAAGATGACATTTGGTAACCATAGGAGTGGCCACACCCTTCATCTCGGTCATCTTGAACCTCTTGAGCATGTCTTGGAGATATTTTGCTTGATTGATGAAGGTCCCTTCTCTCAATTGCTTGATCTCAAAACCAAGAAAGAACTTCATCTCTCCCATCATAGACATCTCAAACCTATCGGTCATAAGCTTTGAAAATTCATCATTGAAAGCTTTGTTAGTAGAGCCAAAGATAATATCATCAACATATAATTGGCAAACGAAAAGCTCCTCATTGACCCTCTTAGTAAAAAGAGTGGGATCGATTAGCCCAACATCAAATCCATGGTCTATCAACAATTCCTTAAGGTGCTCGTACCAAGCTCTAGGAGCTTGTTTGAGACCATAAAGTGCTTTATCAAGCTTATAGACATGGTTAGGAAAGTTGAGATCCTCAAACCCCGGGGGTTGCTTAACATAAACCTCTTCATGAAAAGGACCATTAAGAAAAGCACTTTTCACATCCATTTGTTGTAACTTAAAGTTATGATGCGATGCATAAGCAAGAAGGATACAGATGGACTCAAGGCGATCCACAGGAGCATAGGTTTCTCCAAAGTCAATTCCCTCAACTTGAGAGAACCCTTGAGCTACCAATCTTGCCTTGTTCCTCACAACATTTCCAAACTCATCTTGCTTGTTCTTGAAAATCCATTTAGTGCCTATAACATTGCGGCACCCCTTTGGCTTCTCTACTAAGGTCCATACTTTGTTGCGCTTGAAGTTGTTGAGTTCATCGTGCATAGCTTCCAACCAATCCGAATCTTCAAGGGCTTCAAATACTTTCTTGGTTTCCACTAAGGAGATATAAGCATGATGATTGCTAAAGTTAGCCAATTGCCTTCTTGTGGAAACACTTGCCCTCACATCACCAAGGACCTTGTCATGAGTGTGTTCACGAATTTCAAGGTTCCTTTCTCTTCTAGCTAGACGACGGGCCTCGATCTCCTCCTTGGTTCTTCTTAGCCTTGGAGGTATCACTTGATCAACTTGATCATTTGGGTCCCCGTCTTGACCTTCAACTTGAGCTTTCTCAATTTCTTGAGATTGCTCATCCTCATGTGCTTGATTTTGAACATTATTCGGTGAATGACAAGAATTGAATGGATCCTCATTGGAGCCATCATGAATGCTTGGTTGATCTTGTCCTTGATCTTGCACACAAGAGGGAGGGTCTTGTTCTTGTTCTTGGGTTGGTGCATCATTTGCTTCACTAGATGGGGTTTGTTGATGTTGAGAAGATGAGGGCTCCACCGTGGTAGAGCATAGTCCTTCCCGAGACGCCACACCGTGTCCCTCAATGGGGCGGAAAAATCCCACACCCATTCTTACTATAGCATCTTGAGGTATTTCATCACCTGCACATACATCAACTTGCCCCACTTGGGAGCCATCATTTTCTTCGAACCTCACACTACAAGATTCGATGATAATCCCGGAGGATACATCAAAGACTCTATAAGTGTGAGATTCGGCACCGTAACCAACAAATATACCCTCCAAAGCTTTAGGAGCAAATTTAGATAAACAAACTCCTTTGATTTTGTAGAAACACTTACACCCGAACACCTTGAAGTAAGAGATGTTAGGCTTGTTCCCGGTGAGTATTTCATATGGAGTCTTGTTCAAGCCCTTGCGGAGATAGAGCCGGTTAGAAGAGTGGCAAGCGGTGGAGATGGCTTCGGCCCAAAAGTTATAGCGGGATTTATACTCCGCCATCATAGATCTTGCCATATCCATAAGAGTCCGGTTCTTCCTTTCCGCAACACCATTTTGTTGAGGGGTGTAAGCAGCGGAATATTGATGTCGAATCCCCTCATCACTAAGAAAATCATTGAGTGTATAGTTCTTGAACTCGGAGCCGTTGTCACTTCTTATTGCCATAATGAGGAGGTTGTGTTGGCGTTGCACCTCGGTACCAAAGTCAATGAATATTTGTTGAGTCTCATCTTTCGTCTTGAGAAAGTAGACCCAAGTGTATCTTGAGTAGTCATCAACAATCACCAAGCAATGTTTCTTCGCACCAAGACTTGCATGAGAAACGGGACCAAAGAGATCCACATGAAGGAGCTCCAAGATCCTCTTGGAAGAGATGATAGTCTTGCTTGGATGCGGAGAGTCATGCATTTTGCCTTCAACACAAGCCCTACAAACACGATCTTTGGCAAAAGACACATTTTCCATTAGTCCCACAATATGGTTCCCCTTGTGAAGACTTTGCAAAGTTCTCATGTTGACATGGGCCAAGCGGCGATGCTACAACCAACCCACATCCGCCTTTCTGAATAGACACATCGCACTTGTCGTGGTATTCCCCGAAAAGTCCACCACATACAAGTTGTGTTCGCGATACCCAACGAAAGCGACTTTTAGAGTCTTGCTCCACAAGAGGACCACAATATCATTATCAATAAAGACGGCGAAACCCATCTTTCCAAGGGCGGAAACGGAAAGTAAATTGTAACCAAGGGTTTTGACAAGCATGATGTCGAGGGTGCTCCTCGGCAATGCCCTCCAATAGGGGCTTAGGGTTGATGGAATCCTGCAAGGTCCTGCCTGTCTGTTCTTTGATTATGATGAAAACAGGTTACAATGGGGTGCCGAATAGTTCAGCTGAGATCTCGTCGAGATGCTGGTTGCTAGGGTAACCTAGTTCTAAGCTTCTGCTGGCTAGTATTGCTAAGATTGATTGTCCCCCTCGATAGCCCCTCTCCTGGCCTTTATATAGGTGGCCAGGTCTCGAGAGGTCTAATCGAGTACGAGTAGGTTTACAATAGATCTATCTCCAATCTTTCCTTGTTCGGCTTCCTCCGCGTCTTGTACTCCAAGTAATCTTCCGTCGCACCGCCCTAGTGGCCCATCTTGCCGTCGGGTTCCTTCATGGGCCTCCTGTTGGACCGTGTAGGGTAGAGCAACATTGGTTACCCGAAGGGTAATGCCCACGTCACATGACATCCACAAGAGTAATGTTGTGTGCAACCACAACCTTGCCAAAACCCAATACCTCGGATGTAGAATTATCGCCAAAGGAGACGGTGATATTGTTTATATTGGGCCTCAACTCCTTGACGAGGTTCTTGCCGCCGGTCATATGACTTGTGCATCCACTATCAAGTACCCATTTTGAACCTCCGGCGGCATAGTCCTACATGAGATCAATTCTTGGATTTAGGTACCCATTTTTCAATGGGTCCTCTTTTGTTAGCAACAAGGGTCTTTGGGACCCAAATAGACCAAGCAACATAACCGTCATAAGGACCAACATACTTTGCATAAACATCACCATAATAATCTTTAAATAAAACATAGTGAGGATTATCAATTCCCGCATCATCATTATTAATGATATTGGCCCTAGGGGCTTCATCATTAGTGATAACCTTCTGTTGTGCGGGCTTGGCCTTTTGCTTGTTTGCCTTCTTTGCCTTGGCATTAAAACCAAGGCCATCCTTCCCATTGTTTGACCTTTACTTACTCAAAAGATCATCCAGAAAGTTTACTTTGGGGAGAGGAGGCCTTAGCAAGTTCATCCTTCAACCTAGCATTTTCCTCAACAATATTTGCATGATCACATGAAGGAGTAGAGGTACTAGGTATGTCATATGAAGCAAGCCTAATTGAAGTTGCTCATTAGACTTGGAGAGGAGAGAGTATTCACTCTTCAAGGCTTTGTGAGCCTTGTCTAGTTCATCTAGATCCTTCACAAATTTCTCATGATCAACACCAAATTTGGCCTTTTCTTTTATAAGCACTTTAGTCTTAGCTCTAGCAAGGTCTCTAGCTTTAGTGAGCTTGTTAATTTTATCTTGAGGTTCTTCAAGACTTTCTAGCCTCTCTTCAAGGGAAGCTATGGTTTCTTGACTTTCCTCAAGAGCATTTTTAAGAGCATGAATTTCAAGAGAGTCTCTCTCTCTATTTGACATTTTTTCTCAAGAGTATCATTTAGTTGAGCCATACGAACCATGAGATTTGAAACATGCTTTTTTCTGTTGCCTTGTAAGTTAAGAATGAACTCATCAAACTCTAGCAATTCTTGTTTCACTTTTAGACTCGCAAGATCAACCCCTAGATCATTTGATATGTTAGGCATAGAGGGGTTAGGAGATGATACCTCAGAAGATTTAGCCATGAGGCAACTTTCTTCCTCCACATGAATGACCTCATTGGGGGATTCACTTGGTGATGAAGAGTTAGTGGAGAGGGAGGCAAGAGCAACCAATCCATTTGAGGTTGCATCTTCTTCTTCATCATCAACATCATCATCTCCGGAGGTATATTCTTCTTGAGTTGATAGCACAATAGATGTGTCCAAGGAGGACCTTGCCATGAAGCAATGTGCATTCTTGATATGAGGATTCTCATTGGGGGATTCAAAGAGAGATGAAGAGGGAATGTTGGTAGTGAGAATGGCGGCCACTTCCTTTGAGCTTTCTTCTTCTTCATCATCACTACAACTTTCAACTTCATCGGAAGAATATTCTTCCTTAGTCACTAGCACAATCCTTGAGGGCCTCTTGCCCTTCTTGCTCTTGTTGTAGAATTTCTTGTTGGGGGCCTTTGAATACTTCCCCTTTGAGTCTTTGCTCTTGTCCTTGGGAATGCGCCTTCCACCATGAGTCTCCCTATTCTCATAGGGGCATTCGGCGATGAAATGGCGCTTTTCATCACAGTTGTAGCATGATCTTGTTCTTGGACCCATGCTAGAGAACCCACTTTTGTTGTTTCTCTTGATGTTGTCTTCCTTGGCCTTGGAAGGATCAACCCAAAAGGATTTTGCATGGAAGGCCATGTGATCGTTGTAGTGGAGTTCCAAGTCTTCCGGATAGGACATACTCCAAGATGCCCTATAAGATTCTTGAGGGTTCACTTCTTCCACGGAGTTGACCACCAAGGCAAGGTTGGACCCTTTTGACATCCCAAGAGCTCGATTGCGAGAATCATGAGAGTTTTGCTCAAGCACCTTGAGAGCTTGCATCTCGTGCACGGCTTGTTGAGAAGTGAGAGAGGAAAAGCATTCTCTCCCAACAAGAGTCTTGACATCAATGGGTTCAAACGGCATCATGCAATCAATGTACTTATCCTTGATCCAAGAGTCATTGATGTGGGTGGCACCCACATCCCAGAAAGAATCGGCAACGGTGAGAAGTCTTCCATACATGGCTTCATGATCTTCATCCGGTAGCCTCAAGAAACCTTCGTCTTGATTCCGAAGAGCATTATACTTGTTCCTGTTGCGGTCAGAAACCCACCGGCGGGCATCGACGGGCAACACCGTAGAGCCGGGAATCTCCCAGGACTGCGGCTGGCCCTGGTCCCTCCGAGCGACGGCCCGCAAAGCCTCTCGCACGCACGTCCGATGCCGATGCAAGGGCGTGCCACCCGACCTATACCTGGTCGTGAAGGTGTTGGATGATGCCTCGCTTAGTTTCCTGCATGGCATACACGTAAACGTTAAATACGAGCCTCGATCGGCTCTCGAGTTGTCCCGTGAATCGGCTCAAAGAGCCGATCCACCCATGATACGTACGAGGTGTACGATCGGATGGTGGTCCTGCTTGATCAAGATAAAGCTAAAGCGACCTACTACGATTTGGGGTTTTCACCGCATAATCGGAACATCCTACTCGTGATCGAGCCGGGCGGCCACGCACGGTGATCGTAAACCGACCCTAGACAAGGCCTAAAAACCAACACGAAGTTGATCCTCGGAACATCCTGTCTAGGGCTAGCAAACTACACCCTACGCGCCACTGGATCCTTCGACCCGTTTGTAAGGCCTAACAATGCAGATATTAAACTAATCCTTGAAGAACAAGGAGCAATCATAACGGATCGGATCTACTAAACAAAGATCAAGGGGGTGCCGCCCTTACACCCGTGATAGGCGTAAGGGCGGCTAGATGCCTAAGGGTTGCACGATGATAGCATATGATACGAAGAACAATGCTAACCCTAAAACATCTATGATAACTACGTTGCTCGCCATCAAAAAGGCTTCAGTACGAGCAACGCATGGACGACGAATAACGTAGTGCTGCCTAGATCGCAAGATGCGATCTAGGCAGCATGGTGCTTACCCGGAAGAAACCCTCGAGACGGGGGAGTTGGCGATGCGCCGAGATTGGTTTGTGGTGAACGTTGATTGTTGTTTATTTCATAAACCCTAGGTACATATTTATAGTCCAGGGGACTTTCTAATCCAGGCGTGCACCTAACCGTGCACGGGTTAAACTCTAACTTCTAAACGACACGTAACCTACTATGTTACAAATACACGGGCAAACTAGCCCAAACTTGGCATACAAGGCCGATTCATGTTTTCCTTCTATGTATATTCTTCAAGCCCATCTCCAATCGCGGCCCACCTCTGATCCGGTCAAATTCTGGTGATAACACATGCCCCCTGGTTTTGGAAATGACATTTCCAAAATCATTACGCTTTTCCTTCGTCGGGTCATGTCGTGGCAGAGCGAACCGCCGCGAATCTTCCATCATTTCGCCTCGCCTCCCGGGCTTCTCTCGCACGAATTGATAATTTCGGCATCACGTCCTCGAGAACCGTCATGGCATTAAATCTCCACTACACCCCCTTTATTTATCCGTGCCGAACGGTTCGCCACTTCATCCCCCTGCTCCGTTCCGTCCACTCGGCGCCCAAAAACCCTCTTCCTCGTAGCAATGTCTTCCTCTTCCTCTTCCCCCTCAGGCCTCCCCTCCAATCTTCGCCGAAGAACAAGAATGAAGACGACCTCCACTCCGGGCGAACCCCATCTCCTCCGACAAGGAGGAGAAAGAAGGAGAAGTAGAGAAGACAGAGGCCTCCCCTCCGCCGTGCACCCGCCGAAGAAGCGCTCCCGCATGTGGGCGGACAGCGAGGACGAGGATGATGACGAGGAAGGAGAAGAGGAGGAGGAGGATGATTCCTCCTCTTCCGCTGGGTACCCGCCGGCGAAGCGCTTCCGCCCTTGGGCGGACAGCGAGGATGATGATGATGACGAGGAAGAAGAAGCTCCGGCCGAAGGCTGGGGCAGCAGCGACGAGGAATTCTCCGGCAGTAGCGCCGATGGCAACTCCGACGCCGACGATGATGCTAGCGAGGATTAGTAATGTAGGATTAGCAGTCCCTGAGCAATCGGCTCTTCTTTTGTTCTTCCTCGCTTGAGCAATCGGCTCTTCATTGTAAAAATCCTCTCTTATTAATGAAGAAGACTTTTCCTTAACTTGATTTTGCTGATTTCCCTTCGTACTGATTCTGCCGATTGTTAGTTTGACCAACGCTCAATGAGCCGATGGCAGCGCATCGGTCTCTCATAATCCGTCCTTCATCTCTTCGACCACGGGGTGATCGCGAACTTGGTCAAAGCTCAATAAGCCGATGTCAGCGCATCAAGCCCTCACGATCTATCCTTCATCTTTTCGACCGATGACTTTGAGCTCTGGTGGACAATGAGGCAGACCAATGCCTTCAAAAGAGTCCTAGAACCGCTGCTGAAACAACTTGTCGTTGAAGCCGAAACTTCTGCAGAACAGATATCACTTGCTCTGTTCCTTTACAGCAACCAGATAGCCCAGAGCCAACTCTCTATCGGTGATGATGGATCCCTCTTTTGCAAGAACTCGCCGCCTTAGAGAGGAATTGCGTTGCGGGACCAGCCGATGACTCTCCAATTGGTTTTTTAAAAAAAATAGAGCATCTACTAGGCCAACTGCCCCCCGAGCCTCAGTCGAGGTGAAAACAGTGATGAGGACACGTAATTCAGACAAATGGACCTGAGCCATTCGTGCCTTGAACACGCAGCGGGTAGATCCTGTGTAATTGTGCTAGAGTCGATGGCTATGCATCGGCTTTGTTCCTTGCATATCATGCGATTTTTTTTTACGGGCCGATTTTTCTATCGGCCCCCAATATTTCACTGCACATGTATCGTACGTCTTTATCTGATTAGGTGCCCCCCAAGCCGATTCTGCCAGGTAACTGCTGATATCGGCTCTATGGTTAGCCAAGGCACTATGATGTGAACGTCGGCTCTGTTAGGAACAATGTGGATTTCTTCCAGTGCATCAGCCAACGCAAACCCATTGCCCATTAGATCGACGTTGAACCCAGGCAGAATGAATGGTGAGGATAATTTTGGCCGATTGCTGGAATCGGCCTCCATATTGCTTGCTCGATGAAGGTTTTTCAATGTTCCTCCATAAATCCTTGGGGCCGATCACCTGGATCGGCATCGCCAAGTTTGTCCATCGATGTTGCTTTTGTTACACGGTCAGGCCGGTGGATAAAACCAGCCTAACCCCGTCCTTTGTCACGTCGATGCGCTCGCAGTCGTCCAAATTGATGCCTGAGAGTGGCTCTTGGCCTGATGTCTCCCAAACGTTCATGCCAGCCCGTTGAAATCTCGGCTGAATCATCCGCGTGGACGACTTCTACTTCATCTCCATCCCACCGTATTAGGCATTGGTGCATCGTGGATGGAATGCAACAGATTGGCGTGGATCCAATCTCTCCCTAGTAGGACAAGCATAGGATCTCTTGTTGTCGACAATAAAGAACGTCGTAGGGACAGTTTTCCTTCCTACGGTCAGATCCACGTTCGTAACACCTTGTGCGTCGATGCTTGGCCGTTGAAATCGCTCAGTGTCACATTGGTCTTGATCAGATCCGAGCTAGAGCGTCCCAACCGACGCAGCATGGAGTATGGCATAATGTTAACTGCCGCTCCGGTGTCCACCAACATCTTGTTGACAGGCTGCCCATTGATATAACCTCGCAAGTACAGGGCCTTCAGATGCCTGTAGCTTCTCTCTCGTGGCTTCTCAAAGATGACCGGCCGTGGGCCGCGAGCCAAGTTGTGCCACGAGTGCTTCGTCTAATCTCGGAGCACTAAACTCCGTTGGAAGGATGAAGACCATGTTTGTGCCAGCCGATGTCTCATCATCGGCTTTCTTTTGTCCGGGGCGCCACTCTTTCCTTTGTGGCCGACCTTCTTCGTCCAGGGTTCGCTGAATTTTAGCGGCCAGATCAGGCCGCGCCTTCCCCAACGTGTGCAGGTATAACCTTTCAGCTTCCTCCAACCCACGTAGACGCTGAACCATTCGTTTTTGAGAACGGCTGAGCCCATCAGGGCACCACCTTGGCCGATGATACTTGTCTTCTTCTTCATCATCGTCCTCTAGTTCCTCGAGATCTTCCACCCGAGCGGACTCAGCATGCTTGTTCCGAGGCGGGAGAGGCCCTAGACGTTTGAACACGGACACGTTAGCCGCATCATTCTTCTTTTGTTTACATTCGGGCAGTTGCCGATTGTAGGCAATCGGCTCATTCCTGAATCCCAGCGAGTGTCCGAAGAAGGGGCAGTCCCAAGTGCCTATCCACGTCGTCTTGCTCCCTCGACTTTTCCTTGGCGTGGCGCTCATATCGCTCCTCGTCGCGATCATGCCGACGACGTCTCCTGTCGTCCCTAGCCAGACGATCTTTTTCATCATCGTCGTTGTATCGCCGGCGTTGGTCGTATTGACCCACATACTTGTTGAGGAGGTGATCAGAGAGGTCGCCGATATCTTACGTTCCTCACTTCTCCCTCTCGTGATGTAGCGCTTGCCATCGTGGCGGAGCCGATCGCGTGGAGCGGCTTCCTCTCGTGTCCTTGCTATGAGAGCAGCTGCCCTCATCTCCGTCCTTACCAGAGTGATGCCCAGGTCCTACCATGTTGATATTGCACGAGAAATCTGGCTGGCACCCTCCATGGTAAGTATACTCCACCATGTTAACGGCGGGGAAGGGATGTGTGTCGACCTTCATGGCGTACTGGCTGAAAATTAGCCGCCCTTGTTCTATCGCCATTTGGACCCGTTGACGCCACACCCTGCGGTCGTTGGTGGCGTGGGTGAACGTGTTATGCCATTTGCGGCATGGCTTTCCGTTCAGCTCTTGCACCGTGGGGATCTTGTGGCCTTCGGGTAACTTTAGCTGCTTCTCCTTGAGTAAGAGGTCGAAAATCTGCTCAGCTTTAGTCACGTCGAAGTCAAATCCTTTTGGAGGACCTTGTGGCTTAACCCACTTACAGGACACGGGGTTTGCCCCCCGAGTCCATTCAGCCACTGCTACCTCTTGATCTCCCGCAGCACCTTCATCTTCATCTGCCTCAACCAGGACCACCGCACGCTTGAATTTATCCTCGGTAAACATCCGGGTGGCGCCGTTCATATGCCGACGGCTTCGCACCATGTGCGCCGGTGAAGGGTAGTCCGCTTGGGAGGCCACGTCCTTGATTGATGATGAGAGACCCACCACCGCCAACTCGATCGCTTCTTTTCACTTACATGAACCGAATAGCATCGGTTCCTAACGGTCCCGAAGCGCTGGACGTATTCGTCACTCGTTTCCCCGCGCTTCGTCGTACTTGTGCTAGATCGGCAATGCCAGCCTCGGAAGCCTCCGAGTGATACCGCACGTGGAACCGTTCTTCCAGCTGCTTCCAAGTCCGGATTGAGTTTGGTGGCAGCGATGTGTACCACCCGAAAGCCGATCCCGTGAGGGACTCGTGCGAAGAACCTCACACGCAGCTCGTCCGATGCTGAGATCATGCCCAGCTGTGCCAAATATCGGCTCACATGCTCGATGGAGCCGGAACCATCTCGATCCATTAAACTTTGTGAAGTCAGGGAGCCGATATTTGGGTGGTAGCGGGATCAATTCGTACTCGTTGGGGTACGGCTTGGAATAGCCGATTGTCCTCCTTTTCGGCATCATGCCGAACTGGTCTTTCAGAATTGTACAAATCTGATCCGCGGTGATGAGCTGCAGGCGTCGAACTCTGAAGGTTCGCCGGGGTGGCATACTTAGCCATCCATGCTTGCTTTTCCAACTCTGAGCCAACTGCAGGAGCTGAGCTCTGGAGGTTTGTCGGAGTGGCGTACTTAGCTAGCCACGTCTGCTTCTCAAGATCTAATCCCGACGTTCCTCCCGCTCGTTCCGTAAGCCCCCGCTGTTGCGGCCCGGTTCGAGAGTGCCCGAGCCATCGATAGCCCGGCACGTATGCGCACGTGTATCCGTGGGGATCTCCTTGGGCGCCTTATGTAAGAATTGGTAGTCACTAGGGTCACCACCAATCTTGTAGACGACGTATGCCGATGAACTCGGCACTTCTGGTGCTGCCAACGCGAACGGCAGCGGTGGACGGGACTCGGAGTGGCATCTCTCCTTGGTAAGTCCCCGAGCTGGTCCCGACGGAGAATACCGATGGCTCCCGATTTCCTGGATCACGCGCGAGCGACACGCTCCAAAGTGTTCACCAGGCTCTCAGAGTGGCGGTGCAGCGAATGAGCCACCATGAAGTTGATCTCCTGACGCAGCGACCTGGTGCGTTCTTCTGACGGGGAGGACAGGTCCACTCCATCGAGCGCGCCTTCAGGCAAGAACCCTTTCCACCTGATGCCATGTGAGCGGGTTCTGTGGAAAGAGCCGATGAGGTCGGCTTCGAGGACTGCTTTGATCTCGTCATGCTTCTTCTTGAGCTCCTCAGTCAGATCCTCGTACTTGACCGGAGTGCCTTCCGCCATCTCGGATGTAGATGGCGATGCGGTGGATGTCGAAGATTGTCCCACCGGGCGTGCCGGAATGTGTTGCGGTCGAAACCCACCGGCGGGCAGCGACGGGCAACACCGTAGAGCCGGGAATCTCCCGAGACCGCGGCTGGCCCCTGGTCCCTCCGAGCGACGGCCCGCAAAGCCTTCGCACGCACGTCCGATGCTGATGCAAGGGCGTGCCACCTGACCTATACCTGGTCGGGAAGGTGTTGGATGATGCCTCGCTTAGTTTCCTCGCATGGCATACACGTAAACGTTAAATACGAGCCTCGATCGGCTCTCGGTTGTCTCCGTGAATCGGCTCAAAGAGCCGATCCACCCATGATACGTACGAGGTGTACGATCAGATGGTGGTCCTGCTTGATCAAGATAAAGCTAAAGCGACCTACTACGATTTGGGGTTTTCACCGCATAATCGGAACATCCTACTCGTGATCGCGCCTGGCGGCCACGCACGGTGATCGTAAACCGACCCTAGACAAGGCCTAAAAACCAACACGAAGTTGATCCTCGGAACATCCCGTCTAGGGCTAGCAAACTACACCCTACGCGCCACTGGATCCTTCGACCCGTTTGTAAGGCCTAACAATGCAGATATTAAACTAATCCTTGAAGAACAAGGAGCAATCATAACGGATCGGATCTACTAAACAAAGATCAAGCGGGGTGCCGCCCTTACACCCGTGATAGGCGTAAGGGCGGCTAGATGCCTAAGGGTTGCACGACGATAGCATATGATACGAAGAACAATGCTAACCCTAAAACATCTATGATAACTACGTTGCTCGCCATCAAAAAGGCTTCGATACGAGCAACGCATGGACGACGAATAAACGTAGTGCTGCCTAGATCGCAAGATGCGATCTAGGCAGCATGGTGCTTACCCGGAAGAAACCCTCGAGACGGGGAGTTGGCGATGCGCCGAGATTGGTTTGTGGTGAACGTTGATTGTTGTTTATTTCATAAACCCTAGGTACATATTTATAGTCCAGGGGACTTTCTAATCCAGGCGTGCACCTAACCGTGCACGGGTTAAACTCTAACTTCTAAACGACACGTAACCTACTATGTTACAGATACACGGGCAAACTAGCCCAAACTTGGCATACAAGGCCGATTCATGTTTTCCTTCTATGTATATTCTTCAAGCCCATCTCCAATCGCGGCCCACCTCTGATCCGGTCAAATTCTGGTGATAACAGTTCCTTCTCATGCTATCACTTCCAATGCAACTAGCGGCCAAACCATCCCAAGCTTCCTTGGCGGTGGTGAAATTCCGAACACGAGACAATTCCTTTGTCCCCACACTAGTTTGAATCATGTGCAAGGCGAGTGTTATTGAGTTGACTATCAACCGCTTCTCTTCTAGTCAACTTGTCGGGGTTGTAGGGCTTGAAGCCTTCCACGATGATTCTCCAAAGTTCATTGGAAGCACTGCGAACATGAGAGCGAAACTCAAATTGCCAAGTATCGAAATCCTTAACGGAAAACTTAGGTGGGTCGCCCTGAATGTTTATATGAGGATGGGGAACCGGTATATCGGGAGATAGGAAAGGCGGAGCCACTCGATTGTAGCTCTCACCTCCACTAGTTCCCCTAGGAGATGCAATGGGAGATTTGATAGTGTTTAAGTTATCACCATCCACGGGTTTGGTAGAGGAGGGTAATGCCGAACTATCTCCCTCTTCTAATCCACCCGTGACCTTTACCTCTACGGTGGGAGCCATGGGAGGGGCCAGAGTCAAAAGCTCGGAAATCATTTTTCTCATGCTTTCCATTTGAGCTTCCATGGAGGACCTCAACGAATTGAAGTCATCCATGGAGACCATCTTAGCGGCCACTTCCGGAGGCTCCTCGTCTGGCATACTCTTAGGCGGTTAAGCCCGAAATAAGAGCCGAGGCTCTGATACCAATTGAAAGGATCGTATGCCGCACCTAGAGGGGGGGGGGGTGAATAGGTGCTAACCAATTTTTAGTTCTTTTTCAATTTAGGCTTGACACAAAGGTAAATTCTCTAGATATGCAACTAAGTGAATTTACCTATATGACAAGGCTACCAACTAAGTAAGATCTAGCTACGCAATATATAGGAGATAGAATAGGATAGAGCTAGCTAACCGAGAGTGGAGCACGCGATGACACAGAGATGATTCCCGTAGTTCCCTTCCTTTGCAAGAAGGTACGTCTACGTTTGGAGGAGTGTGGTTGCTACGAAAGCCAAACCAACAGCCACGAAGGCTTCACTCAGATCTCCTATGAGCAACGCCACGAAGGCCTAGCCCACTTCCACTAAGGGATTTCCTCGAGGCGGAAACCGGGCCTTTACAAGGTTCTTGGGGCACACATCCACAACCGAATTGGAGGCTCCCAAATCTGTAACAACACAACAATCAACAACAATACATCAACACAAATCAACTAGGGATCCAAAGAGGAACACTAGCAAGAGGCCCTCAAACAAATGAGGGGAAAATGTAAATCGCTTCGGTGAGGATGTCGATCGGTGTCTTCTCCTTCGAATCTCCAAAGATCAAGTGCTTTGGTTGGGGGAGAAAGAAGATCTTGCAAATCTTGAGTTCTTGAGGTGGCTCTAATGGTGGTGAGGCTTGGCAGAATTTCTTCAATGATTGATCCAGGAGGAAGGTAGGAGAAGGGGGGTATAAATACCCCCTCTCAAAATCCAGCCGTTGGTGCATTTCGGGGGCCGGATAATCCGGCCTGAGTTGGGGCCGGATAATCCGCCCCCCCCCGGAAAAATCCGGCTCAGGGGAAAATCCGGCCAAATATCCGGCCTCATGCCAGGGGTGTACTGAGTCGCGTCGCTTCTGGTCCTTAGCCAAAATCTGGGGGGCCGGATATTTTGCAAATATCCGGCCCGGATAATCCGGCCTTGGGGAAATTCCGGCCAAATGTCCGGCCAATAATCCGGCCTCATGCCAGGGAGGTACTGAGCCACAAAGTCTCGAGTCCTTAGCCAAAATTTGGGGGCCGGATATTTGGCCCGGATTATCCGGCCTGGTGAAAACTTTTCAGCTATCTTTTGACTCGTTTTTCCACACAAGTCACTCATATTCATGTATCTATATAATCCCTGCACCACTTTATCAAACATTAGAGTATCACATACATTGACATCAAACACACAAAACATATTATGAGAGATGTTCTTTCACATGTGAATGTATTTTACATTGTGTTCTCAAAGGTGTATGATTCAATTTTAGGATGATGACCCACCTTTCCCCAAAGTTCACCATCTGATTAATTTATTGGATGTTTGATCACTGATAATGGTGGATGAGAATATGTTGAGGAGAAGTGAAGATAGACGAGTTGAAAAGAAGAAGAATGCAGTTTTCTGCATGGCGGATAAGCTGACCCTCCAGTGGCCGGATCATCCAGCCCCCTCACCCAGGTGGCTAGGAACAGATTTCCAGAAGTAATCGTGAAGAAATGGGGCCAAATCATCTAGGGTGTCTGGAATCAATATTTCCGCTCCAAATATCGAGCCCCCAACATAAGGTTGGCAAACTCCCAGTAAGGGGCGAGGATGCAAATTTCATCCGAGAGTAAATGTTTTTTTACATCCGGCCCTCCCCAGTTTTGTGGTGGCAACCTCCCAATAAGGGGGCAGTCGATATCTTCATCCGGCCCCTAGAAATACCCAATATCCAGGGTGTTGCCGGATGATCCGGTCCTCCGCCTTCGTCGCCAAGACCGTATCATCCAAGGAGAGAGATGATCCAGATCATAAACTAAAATATATCTAGATACATCTATATTAGTGGCAAGTAATACGGATCGGAGGGAGTACAAGATTTCTGAATTTTCTTACCCCCCTAAGAGTAATGTTTAAGTTCTATTTCTACTATATTGGATATTTCATTTCCTTGTGATTATTTCATTTTCTTTGATAAGTAGGCTGACACTTGTGTGACATGAATCATCGCCACGTTATTTGCATCTACCCTAACAACCATTTATAGAAGGGATTTCTATTTTCGTGCCCTCGGGTCGTTAGTTGTACTCAGTTTTCCCCAGCCCCTTAGTTTTTCCTCAGTTTTCCCCAAACCTATGTCTGAAACCCGCAGAAGGAGCTCAGACGGAAGGAATCCGTTTATTTGGACGTTCGTGCCGACGTGTTGCGCCGCGTCGTCTGTGGGGCCGCGTCGTGTGGGGCCGGGTCGTGTGGGGCCGCGTCGCGTGGGGCTGGTAGAAAGGGACCGCGTGGGACAGGACGAGAAGCGTTTGGTTGCACGTGAGCAGGAGCTGGGTTTTGTCTCTCTCGGCCCAAATTGGCATTTTTAAGAGCACCTTTTCCCTCTTTCTCTCTCTCGTCTTTTTCACCAAATTAGTATCAAATCTAGAGAAGCTTCTATTTCTGTCTTTCTTCAATATGGCAGCAAATCTAGTAGCAAATCTCTGGGGTTATTTATGCCTTTTGGCCCTCGTTTTTTGCCCAGTATGGCAGCAAATCTAGTAGCAAATCTAGAAGCTAGTATATGATAAATTCACAACAAAGCATAATCACAAAACTAAGTATAATACATAAACCGCATACAACAGCCAAAAGCGAGGCAATAACGTTGTTAATGTTCACGACAAACTAAGCTGAAAAATATACAAGACGCACGCAATGTATGGACAACAAGAAGATTAGGATGAATGAATTTGTTCTTCATTCCTCCTCATATATTTCTTCGTCGCTACATTCGTGCATTTCCCCAAGGAAATATTCATTGAACTCCTTCCGTCTGCAGTGTGCGGCCAATACATCCTCCAAACGGTATGGCCTGTCTTCATTACTCATACCGTAGCTTCCTATTCTATCCACACGTACTGGCCACTCATCCCAGGCCTTTGTATCATGAGAGTACTCTCTGATATAACCCAAATCCGCGTAGTAGATGCAGCCAGGTCGAAGAGTCGGGTACACTCTGGTGTCGACGGCGATATGATGACCCACAAGTATAGGGGGTATATCGTAGTATCTTCGATAAGTAAGAATGTCGATCCCAACGAGGAGCAGAAGGTGTTGACAAGCAGTTTCGATGAAGGTTTCACTGTAAATGCTCACGTACAAATATTCGGGGGTTTTGGTGTAACGGATGAATAAAGTACGAGTAAGTAAAATGCGAGAGAAATAATTGCAGCGAGTGGCCCAATCCTTTTTAGCACAAAGGACAAGCCGGTTTGTTTACTTATAATGACCAAACGTTCTCGAGGACACACGGGATTTTAGTCTAGTGCTTTCGCTACATACAGCTGATTAATCTTCATTGTTTTGATAAGTGTTGTGTGGGTGAACCTGTGCTAATGTACCGCCCTTCCTAGGACTAATACATACTTGTGATTATACCCCTTGCAAGCATCCGCAACTACAAGAAAGTAATTAAGATAAATCTAACCACAGCCTTAAACTCCGAGATCCCGCGATCCCTCCCGCATCGATATACCAACGGGGGTTTAGGTTTCGTCACTCCGGCAACCCCGCAATTGGCAAACGAGTACAAGATGCATTCCCCTAGGCCCATAAATGGTGAAGTGTCGTGTAGTCGACGTTCACACGACACCACTAGAAGAATAACACCACAACTTAAATATCATAACATTGAATATTACTCAACCATAGTTCACTACTAGCATTTAGACTTCACCCATGTCCTCAAGAACTAAACGAACTACTCACGAGACATCATATGGAACATGATCAGAGGTGATATGATGATGAATAACAATCTGAACATAGACCTTGGTTCAATGGTTTCACTCAATAGCATAAACAACAAGTAGAAATCAGTATCGGGAGAGTTTCCCCTATCAAACAATCAAGATCAAACCCAAATTGCTACAGCGGTGACGATGTCCAGCGGTGGAGATGGCGGTGATGATGGTGGAGATGATGATGATGGTGATGGAGATGATGTCCAGCTCGATGGCGGTGACGATGGCGTCGATTTCCCCTCCGGGAGGGAATTTCCCCGGCGGATTCCGGCCCGCCGGAGAGCTCTTTTCTCTCTGGTGTTCTCCGCCCCGCAGAGGCGGCTGTAACCCTTCGTGAGGATTCCTGTGTGGCTTAGGTCTTCGGGACGAAGGGTTTCGCGAAGAAAAGGAGGCGAAAGAGGCCGAGGGGGCCCCACACCACATGGTGGCGCGGCCAGGCCATGGGCCGCGCCACCCTATGGTGTGGGCCCACCATGGGTCCAACTGGCTCCCCCTTCTGGCTTCCTCCGTCATCTGGAAAAATAGGAGTTTCTGTAAAACTTCCTTCCACAATCGATCTTCCGAAATATTGCATCCTGACGGTGCTTTTTCCAGCAGTAATCTCGGCTCCGTGCTCGATCTCCAAATAATCATGAAACATGCAAAATAGATGAAATAACATAAGTATTGTGTCCCAATATGAAATATATCATTGAATAACAGCAAATTATGATATAAAATAGTGATGCAATTTGGACGTATCAACTCCCCCCAAGCTTAGACTTCGCTTGTCCCCAAGCGAAACTGAGCTCTGGAAACAGGTCCACATGTTTATGGAGTGAAGAGTCGATAAATAAAATACGGACAAGAAGCATCATATTCATTCACACAAGACATTATAGTAAACAACTTCCTCATATAACTCAATCTTGAAACAAGTATAAGGTAGTCACAAATAAAGGTGCATAAGGAATCATAATTGGTGATGGCAAACTTTTGTTCTTGGTCAGAGAACATTTAACAAATTATATTCATCTATTGAGCAGTGCTCTCATATTAAAGCTTATGGTAAACTTGCATACTCAATCATATTAATCATTGATGACTTTCAAAGCTATATTCATTCAAGGTAAAACTTGTACTAAACAAGAAAGAGTAAAGACATGATGAAGCAAATCACAATATAATAGTTTAATCACAACAACTCAAATGCTTGCTTGAGATGGAGGGAAATAGGTTTACCGACTCAACATAAAGTAAAAGACAGGCCCTTCGCAGAGGGAAGCAGAGATTAAATCATGTGCTAGAGCTTTTTCAGTTTTGAAATCATATAAAGAGAATAAAAGTAAAGTTTTGAGAGGTGTTTGTTGTTGTCAACGATCGGTAGCGGGTACTCTAACCCCCTTGCCAAACAAACCTCCAAAGAGCGGCTCCCATGAAGGACGTTATCTCTACCAACAAGGTAGATCATCCCTCTTCTCTTTTGTTTACACATGTGTTTTAGTTTATTTAAGGGTGACACTCCCCCAACCTTTGCTTACACAAGCCATGGCTAACCGAATCCTCGGTGCCTTCCAACAATCTCATACCATGGAGGAGTGTCTATTGCAAAATTAAGTTGCTTACCGATGAATCAGGGCAAAACATGTGAAGAGAATTATTAATGAAAGTTGATTAATTGGGGCTGGGAACCCCGTTGCCGCTCTTATTGCAAAATTATAGGATAAGTGGATGAAGCCACTAGTCCTTTAGTGGAGGCTGCCTAACAAGACTCGAAAGATAAAACACCACATACTTCCTCATGAGCTATAAAACATTGACACAAATAAGAAGTAATAAATTTTGAATTGTTTAAAGGTAGCACATGAAGTATTTACTTGGAATGGCAGACAATACCATGCAAGTAGGTAGGTATGGTGGACACAAATGGCATAGGTTTGGGTTCAGGTTTGGATGCACGAGAAGTATTCCCTCTAAGTACAGGTCTTTGGCTAGCAAGGTTAATTAGCAAGCATAAGAGTTGAGGGAAACAAACAAATATACATGTGATAGAAACAATCATGCATCTTACTTGTAAGCACAAACAGTTTTAACTTCAGAATACTAAGCTAAGGACTGATAAGAAAGATAATAATATCTTCTACATGTATTTCCTCTATTCCTCTTAAACTCAAAGTGTTATTGCTATTGACCATTGCTAAGTTTGCCAAAACCAAATAGATTTACTTAATGCTCCCAAAGTGGTACCAATACTAAAATCAAGATCAATCATATAGTAGAAATTGCAAACTAAAATAAGGTGTGCAATATGTAAATGATAAGACTTCTCATTAATATTCCATAACGATAACTCACACCAAGGGATACATAGACAAACTAAAGGAGAGATACTTCCATACTGCAACCCATCTCATACGATAACTTTCCTACTCATGATATGACACTACTTGATAGTAAAAAGTAAAAGGTAATGATAATGTGATACCGCGGCACTCCCCCAAGCTTGGAACAAACCAAGGGGATGCCAATACCGATGATGGATTACTCCTTTGGCGATGGTGGTGATGAATTCCCATCTTCATACTTCCAAGATAGAGGCTCTCCATCAAAAAATGACATCTTGGTCTCGGGAATCCTGAAACTAGCAAGACGGCTTATATGTTTAAACCCGTTTTCATACTCACAGCTTCCGATTATGAATGTCATAGAGTTGAGCTTGGAGTTTGTTGGTCGTGTCGTGAAGTGAGAGAATGTCGCCCCATAGCTTTGCGCTTCCTTCTCGTGTTCAAGCAATGAGTTCGTACACAATCTTGTGAAAGATATCCACTTCACGCTCGGCCATCTTCTTGTAATTGAAGATCTCTTGTTCTAGCTTCTCCATCCTGTCTTCCAAGCTTCCTTCTCCTTTGGGACCCCGAACATCTTTGATCCGCAGCTTTCCTCGACGAGCATCAACTCCTTTGGGTGCATCCTCAGCTCCTCAATGTACAAGTTGCCAACATCCTTGCAGGAGCTGTCCTTCGGAGTTCCCGACGAAGACATGATGGCTCTAGATCCGAAACAAACCCTGGCAGAAACAGCTCGAAACAAAACACGTCGAGAAAACGATATACGGACCTCCAGGGGTCCGGGGGATTTTATAATAAAAATTTTCAGATCAAACGGAAAGTACCAAGTCGAACCCGTAGTCGGAAAGGGGCGACGAGGCGGCCGGACCATAGGTCGGCGCGGGCCTGTGTCAGGCCGCGCCGGCCTATGGTGGCACGCCCTCGTGCGTCCTTTCCACTCCGTTTCGAACTCGTAATTTTTCATATTTTCCAAAAACAACAAAAATAATGTTCGGAAAGTAAATCGCGAACTTTTCATTACCAGTACTGTTACCTATTCAAAGTTGAGTTCTGGCGGACTGTCAATTTGTCCTTTGATGAAAGCCTCCGGTGTTTCCACTCGAATAATATCAACATCAACATTATAAGAATCACCTGAGATATAATGCTTGAGTCTTTGTCCATTCACCACTTGCGTAGCATTGCCTTGGAGAGAGCTAATTTTAATTGCTCCCGAACGATACACCTCCTCAACAACATATGGTCCTTCCCATTTCGAGAGTAATTTCCCCGCAAAGAATCCGAGACGAGACCGATACAATAGGACTTTATCCCCAATATTAAACTCTCTTTTGATGATCCTTCTATCATGCCATTTTTTAACTTTTTCTTTAAAGAGTTTAGCATTTTCATAAGCTTCACTTCTCCATTCATCTAGAGAACTTAATTGTAACAACCTCTTATCACCTAGCAAGTTTAGGATCTCTATTTAATTCTCTAACAGACTCGATAAGCTTTGTGTTCTAGTTCTAAAGGTAAATGACAAGCTTTTCCGTAAACCATTTTATAAGGTGACATTCCCATGGGGTTTTTATAAGCAGTTCTATAAGCCCATAGTGCGTCTTTCAATTTACTAGCCCAATTCTTTCTAGATTTATTAACGGTTTTCTGCAAGATAGATTTAATTTCTCTATTTGATAATTCTACTTGACCACTACTTTGAGGGTGATAAGCGTAAGCAATTCTATGATTAATACCATACTTAGCAAGAGTTTTTCTAAAACCTCCATGAATAAAATGAGAACCTCCATCAGTCATAATATATCTAGGTACTCCAAATCTAGGAAAAATAACATCTAAAAGCATTTTTAAAGAGGTCTCACCATCAGCACTTTTTGTAGGTATGGCTTCCACCCATTTAGTAACATAATCAACAGCAACAAGTATATGAGTGTTACCTTTTGAAGAGGGAAAAGGTCCCATGAAGTCAAATCCCCAACAATCAAATGGTTCAATAACAAGAGTATAATTCATAGGCATTTCATTGCGTCTGGAGATATTACCAACCCTTTGACATTCATCACAAGATAAAATAAACTTCCTTGCATCTTTGAAGAGAGTTGGCCAATAAAAACCTGATTGTAGAACCTTTTGTGCGGTTCTATCTCCGACATGGATGTCCTCCATAAGCACTGCCATGGCATTTACTCAATATCTCTTGTTGTTCATATTCGGGAACACACCTTCGCATAATACCATCCACTCCTTCTTTATATAAGTGTGGGTCATCCCAGAAATAATGCCTCAAGTCATAAAAGAATTTCCTCCTTCCGCTGAGCTGAAAAGGTTGGAGGCAAGTACTTGGAAACAATAAAGTTAGCATAATCAAGCATACCAAGGACTGCTCTCGCGAGCTCACCTTTATTACAGCCAATTGTTCATTTGGAAAACTATCATTAACAGGAACAGGATCATAAGCAATATTTTCCAATCTAGACAAATTATCAGCAACAGGATTATCAGCACCTTTCCTATCCACAATATGTAAATCAAATTCTTGCAAAAGAAGTACCCATCTAATAAGCCTCGGCTTAGCATCTTTCTTTGTCATAAGGTATCTAATTGCAGCATGATCAGTATGAATTGTGACTTTTGAATCAACAATATAAGATCTAAATTTATCACAAGCAAAGACTACAGCTAACAATTCTTTTTCAGTAGTAGCATAATTTCTTTGAGCAAGCATCAAGAGTCTTGCTAGCATAATGAGTAACATTTAATTTTTTATCGACTCGCTGTCCAAGAACAAGCGCCTACAGCAAAATCACTAGCATCACACATAATTTCAAATGGTAAATTCCAATCAAGGAGGTTCAACTATAGGAGCAGCTTGTTAAGGCTTTCTTTAGAGTTTCAAAAGCTTCCTTACAATCATCATCAAAAACAAAAGGTACATCTTTTTGAAGAAGATTAGTAAGAGGTTTTGAAATCTTGGAGAAATCTTTAATAAATCTCCTATAAAACCCCAGCATGACCAAGAACACTACGAATACCTTTAACATCCCTCGGATAGGGCATCTTCTCAATAGCTTCAACTTTAGCTCTATCAACTTCAATACCTCTCTTAGAAATTTTATGTCCCAATACAATTCCTTCATTAACCATAAAGTGGCATTTCTCCCAATTAAGAACAAGGTTAGTTTC